>NC_133211.1:14189126-14499808 GCF_958299795.1 Porites lutea
CTCAGCTGTTGTCTCAGCCGTGGTCCAACAGGCCTCAACTGAGCCCACTGTGTACCGTGACAGCGTATTGTTACTCAGTGTCTGTCCATATTCCTGGCACGAAGAGCGTTGTGTCATGCGTAGTAGCCTTGTGTCTTTACTGGACAAACTGTGTTGTTTGAGGAAAGAGAAGACTGACGCCGCTCTCAACTTGTCCTCCATGGCTTGGGCCGGATTCAAAGTACTGTTGGATCGAATCGTGCATTGGGAGAATGATAAAGGTTAGATTAATGTTGTGTGGGCGTGTGCAAGTCTGTAGTGTGCCAAAATGTAATTTAGGCAAAGTTATCCTCGAACCAATGCTGGTCAGCAGTTTTCCCAACTATGCTTGAGGGGGGGGGGGGGGGGGGAATGCCCTTAGCAGAGGCACCTCTTTGCTATAACCTTGTTGCTTGCTTTCCATTTTTGTGCTGTGTTTTTCCCAACTCTCCCTCCCTCTATGTCTCAGGGTTAGGTAAGTATTGGTCGGTAAATATTCCACTGAATAGTTCAGTGTGACGGTGCCTTGTAGGGGCCGCTCGCAGGGTTGCCATGGATACCTCCTATTACTAGAGCATTGCCCGTTTTCACCAACCTTGTAGGCACCAGCGCCCAAGCTCATTTACTGGTGATGAGTTTAATTGAGATTATGATATAGCCTTATTCATACACTCATGTCAATCTTCGTTACTGCTTTCTCTCTCAGCACCGGCATTTTTCACCGCAAATTGCATCATATAGTGATGAAATTAAAGGACAAAGTTACCCCAAAAGGGACTAAATTTTTCTGATCACAAGTTACATTCTGAGAAGCACTTGTTTGTGGGTCATTTCTCCTTAGTACTTCTCTCGAGTTCTTAAATATCCATATGCTTTTATTTCTTATAATTAGTGTCTAATGTTTGGTTGTTTGTTTCATTGACAAGATTTTCATGCTGGTGCTATTGAGTGGTCCAGTTTGGCTCACCAGGTCTCCAGTCTGTTATCAAACTATCTGACTTGTGTGTTAGAGGAGAGCCGTCATGATGAAGTGTCCGCTAAAGATGCTTTGGTATATGTCATGGAATTACTGCACGGAATCAGCAGGTAAAGTAGGTTGCGTGGGTACCTGTGACATTATAATCTCAGTGAAAAACTACCCAATAGGTCAGTCTGAAACATGTTCTGCTCCAGTTTCATAGCACCATTGCCATCGTCATCATCATCATCATCATCATCAGTCAGCCAAGCGCGGTCATTGCACGCGTGCTGAACAAGAATGCTGTATCATGACAGTCTAGAAACAATAGACAACTCCCAAAGCACAAACTCAGCCTAAACGCTAAAAATCTTCAATGTTTACTCAAGTTTGGGCTTATAGAAGATAATGTCACAGTTTTTCAATGACCATGAAATTCAGAGTCCGGGTAGTTAGTTAATCAATTGTGGCCCTGAAAAAATTTGAAGGGAAAAAAACTACGAATTTTTAAGAAAATGCTTTTTTCGTGAGATGGACTCTTAAACGCTGACAAACGTCAACAAATAGCTAAAACTATAATTTCTATATGTTCGCTTTGCTCGAAATGGTGCGCATTTACAAGGCCCTAAAGCTTTTTGCTGACTTGCAAGGACCCATCTCTTATAAAGATCCCCAAAATAAAGGGATAAGTCTCATAGTTTATTAGATATAATCGTGTAAAGTTTGCTTATCATTTTCGCATAAATTATGACCTAAATTTGGAAACCGCTGAATTTCTCGAATTGGGTCTGTGCGATTTCGGTGAAACGCTGTTCAGCTCAAGGCACTAATGCGCACCATGTGTAGCCGAGGGTTTTTCACGAAAAAATGCCGGCAACAGCAGATTTTCGACTCAGACCTCAAATGGGCGTGGCATAATAACCACGTGACATTTACGCCGATCGCCAAAAATTTTATGTTATATTGTAGATTGATCTATATGTTATCCATTCTATGTGTTAGACTTACGATAAAAGTAAAGGTGGGGATACCAGAGAGCTTCAAAGTAGGATGGTACCCCCCTCCCCCCCCCAAAAAAAAAACTGGGTCGAGTCACCTTAAGGAGCCATACAAAGGCATTTTTACATGGTGAATGAGTTTGCGAGAAAAGCGGAAATGAGAAGAGGCCGGGAATCGTACATCTTTGTGATGTAATTTCCTAGCAGACGGTAATAAAACAAAAGGAAAATTTGGCAGCGACCGCGTTTTCGGTGATAAATGTTGCAATATATTATGTTCAATAAGTACTGATATATAGCTGGTTACTCGAACCTGTCTTTGTGGACGTCAAAAGGCCTCTTGCGTTTTCTCAAATAATCTTCAAACACGAAAAGGCATCTTTGCATTAGGAGGTTCCACTTTTCACAAAATCAAAAAAGAAAAAAATTATCACAAAATTCATCCCGGGTAGTTCCCTTTGTGCAAAAGTTTGGTCTTACCAACTGGGTTGTTAAAGTTAATTTGCCAACGTAAAAATGATTCAACGGCCGTCGCTTCAAGCGCTAGCCCTTTGTCAAATCTCATTTCAGGCGATTATGGGCCTCTCGATTTCACGGCTAATATTTCAAGGAATGGTAGCCGAGTGATGTCACCCAGGCCAATGAACGTCATAAGAAAAATAATTCTGTTGAGAAGTGTATAAAAAAATGGAACATTGTGTTCATTTTTCTTTCTTACCTTCGATCATTAGGAGTAGACTTGGAGAAGGAATTCTCCGTGAACCACGTACCGTCTCCACCCTCCTGTCCCTCCTTCTTGACCGAAGAGCCCCTCCTAAACTGGTGCTAATCGTGCTGAAGCTCTGTCGCTCCGCTCTTCCGCTGATGGACGCCAAGAGTTGCCAGGAGGTGACATTACCCACTTCTGCTAGGCATTACCTAGGGGTAAAACATGGGCTTCACCAAGAAGGTAGTTCCGTGGTAAGAGTAGCTGAATTGTTGCTGGCTAAGCTTGGGGACTTTGTTCTGCCGTCTGTAGACTCGGGCATTGAGGATGAAAGTGAGAGCGAGGCAGAAGTATATGAAGAAAATGACATCAGTACCAAAAGCGAGAGCACCATGTGTTTGTATGTACATAAAAGAGATGACCAGCCTGCGCATGAAGTTGTGCAGAAAGTGCTCAGGTAACAATACTGTATTTCTAAGTAGAAAATAAATAACTTAGCTGAATAAGCGTTTTATACGTCTTTCTGGAATTTCTGTAACTGTTCAAAAATTGTAAATGGTTTGAACCAAGGTATCATGTCATACGTAGGTACACAGTTCACTTTGACTCGTATGATGAGTTCCGCAAAGGTTTTTTAAACGTCATCACTGTCAACTCATCCGTGCGATCATCACATACTAATAGCCGTTTTCACACTAGAGACGGATTATCCGTCTAAGACGGTTTGTCTGTTGGACAATTCGCGTCATCCGTCTTAAAGAGAAAATGGAACGAATAATACATCTGACTTTATCGGTTTGTTTTCCATCAATTTTAACAGACTTTGAAGACGGATAATCCGTCTCTGGTGTGAAAACGGCCAATGTTTCTGAGATCTTTAGAAGGATCCAGGTGGCAAATGTGCCACAAGTAGTTCCCATTGTAGAAATGAAACAAAAGGCGCTTTATATTTGTCAGAACTGGCCACCATACCAGCTACTGGAAGATATTTCCTCGTTATTAATCATAGCTATCAAGTTAGTCTCTGGTGAATCCCTGGACAGTCTACACCATCTTAATCGATTTTCCGAACAGATTCTTTAAACAGCTGCATTCTTATTTACAAGGTTTAAACAAAGAGAGAGGAGATGTCCTCACGTTACGTTGCCATGGTAGCAAAATTTTTGGATGACAACAAACCTATAAAGTCACTTAAAAGTCTATTCGCATTATTTCAAACTTCACCGTTCTTATTCAATTTCATTTAATTTGGCAAATTTTGGTGAAATTTTGTTTGGGACTATATCTACCGTTATATAAGTTTAGAAAAAGAAAGTGACAATTTTTGTGTAGTGTTCACCTACTCCATAAAGCGGGCTCGTGAAATTAGGAAGTTTCACGTCGTAGTGGTGCAACGATGGCGAAGAAATGTACAAAAAAGCGTGATGCACGTGCAAAGTTGTTGTTTGTTGATATAAACATATTATTTTCTGCCGTTCTCCTTGCCGTCGCCGTCGTCGTTGGTTTTGTTGTCATCCAGAAATAGTGCTACCGTGATAACGTGACGTCACACTTCTCCTCTCTATCAGGAACAACCTTTAGGTGAAACAAAAAACATTTAGAAATAGCTGTAATGTTTCCTATTAGCCCGTCGAAAATTTCTGCATTTTTTTTTCTTTTTTTTCAGTACAAACGGTACGCCATTCATCTTTCGCGTTGGTCAAGGCTCTGAGATGGAGTGCGCCATCAAACTTGACCGAGAACTTACAGATTATGGGCGAGGGGTGCTGCTTACCGACACCTTATCAGTTTGTCAGAAGAAAGCTGCCCAGTGGGCTCAGACTGGGCTGGTGGTTAGTGTGGGGCCTGTAGATCTGTTAGAGGAGGGCAGTGAAGGGGAGAAGAGTGTCGAGGGATCGGGAGACCCCGAAAGCGTCTGCAAAGCACGCAACAGCCGTCTGTCAAGGTTAGTTTACTATTTTATTCAAAGTCGATTTTGCAATAATATCCCTAGGCATCCTTGGAATATTATTGATGTTTCCATTTGTTAAGTGCTTCTAAAATATTTTTAACGTGAATTAAACTCTGATAACCAACACATTTCTTCTCGCGCTTTGAATATAAGTTCTTCATCACAAGTTCTTCTCGCGCTTTGAATCCAATTTTGTCGGTGGTTGCGTGCAAAGTGGTAGGATCAACAAGTCCGCACTTTTATGTGCGTTTATTGACTGTGTTGTTTTTTCTGTGAAATCTAACCATTATTGTTGCGTGTACTGTGTGCTTTCAGCTTTAAGGAAGTTTGCAAAGAAGGCCGACCTCTGGCGTCCTCTCTTGGTTCATTTGTGCTCTCATTATTAATTATTTGAAGTGAAGTGATGTCAAGATTATATCGTTGTTCTGGGTGTGTTTCTCACATTCTACACTAACACTTGATCTTTGCTTGTTGGTCCTCTAGAACGGAATGCAGCCGCCCTTTTATAAGCGGACAGGTCGCACACACCATGGCATCTGAAGTTATATCTTTGTTGTACGGACTTCTATCTTCGTCAGCTTCCGACACCTCCAAGATCTGGGCCTCTGCTGTGCGCGATGTACTTTGTGAGACCCTGGATAACGTACCTTACCTGATAGAGACCCTTGAAAGAGAAGGAAGGATATCACCTAGGGGGGATCAGACATTCAATCAGGAGACAGAACACGACGAGGATGAACATTTATCTAACGAACACGAGTGGTTTTTCAAGGCCCGGAACGTTGTAGCGTCTTTGTGTGCCTTGGGTGGTTTTCATAAAAATGTCCATTCTGGATGCACGGTTCAGGTACCACAAATGGTTCTGTTGTTTATATTCATCATTTGCGTAGCAAGAGTGTTTTTACGGGGTTTAAACATATATTGTAGCTCAAGTAACCCCCTGCTTGTGTCAATTTTCGCTACAACAATCGGTAACATTTGGTGATACGTCATATCGCCGCCTACTTTGTCTGGCTCTGTCAGGTACTGTTAAACGACTGTTTAACTGTGACAATAGACGAATCGAAACGTACCAATGACATTACGAGTCTTCGTAGTCAATAAAATCACGGCTTAACTGAGAGACGACCAATAACATCGCGACTTAATTGACCAATCAGGTCACTAACCAGAGTTTAGTAACATCAACTAACGTGACACAACTCAATTTGACTGAAGATGACTACCGCACGGGTTGTCGAAACGTCGGTCACTGTCAACAATAACAGTCCTATTCAGGACTACGTTCACCCGGACGATGATACTCAACCTTTTTATGATCAATTGTTCTTGAAAACAATTAAAACAAAGTTTGTTAAGTATCATGATGAAGAGGAACCGGTTCTCAATCGTATTCATTCGCCGTTTGCACGTCTCCCATAATACACCTTGTTTGCCCCCAAAAGTTTGCGTAAGCAGTGTGTTCAATTTCTCCTGGGACATCTGCAATACTCAGGAGAAATTAAGAAAAAAGGTTATGCAGAAGTTTGGGGGGCCAACGAGGTGTGTTATGGGAGATGTGCAAATGGCAAATGGTAATCAATTTCCTTGTTTTTAGTTCTTGATGAAAGTTTGGAACGGCTTTTTGAAACTTTGCATATAATTCTATCTACTTGGGAATAGCCCAGTACAAAGCTGTTATCGCTTTGTCCTATCAACTTCACTTCACTCTAAAGAAGTTGTCTCTTTAAAGCACTATTTGTTTGACAGATCTGTGGAGAAGACATGGTAAAAGCGACTGGTGAAGTGGTCAGTGTATCTGAAAGACAGGGTGTGGCAACAGTGTTACTAAACGAAGAAGGAGAGACCTACAGTGAAAGAGTGCAAGAGATACCACTGGCACGGCTTAAAATAGCTAATCCTCAGGTATAATAATTGAGAGAGGGAGTTTGTTTATAAAAAAAAAAGCTGTCGCGCCATGTCTGTCGTTAGGGGGAGGGAATTTTCTTTTGTCAGTGAAAGTCGTAAGGTGAATTGACCACCGGAAAATTTGAAAAATTGAAGTACCGCCTTTTCCCTGCCAACGGCTATACCTAAAAGGGTCTCGTATGGCCTTGTTTAAATAGCGCTCACTCCTCTAGTAGAGAATTTAAAACAGAGACCTACAATTATGAACAAAAGTCTTAAGACACATTTGCATTTGTGGGGCTTTTCTTAAATCAAAAATGCCCAGCCCCTCCCCTACCCCACAAACAATGTTGCACGCGTCTCCCCGGAATTTTCCCGAGTTTCAACATTGTATAGGGTGGTGGATGGAGAACTGCAAGATGTTGGTTGCATTGTTTCATGAACAAAATTTCTGGTGCACCCAGAAATTACAGCAAATTATGAATACTACGTCATTGTCCGAACAACTTTTCTCCAGGATTGTAGATTAAGTTTTTGTCTCGTTGCAGGTGGTGTTCCTTAGCGAATTGTCCATTGGAGATCAAGCCGTGGCTGTTTTGCTTTCTATTTTGTCTGCAAAAGAAACAGTGTTTGCTCAGCCTTCTGATTTGGACGCAAGGGAAGTCTTCATTACACCATCAAAGGCAGCACGAATCCTGGCAGAAATCAAAACAAGGTTTCTTCTTTATTTGACCCATATTTTAGCTGCCGATCTTCAAGAAATTAGTTTGTACTCCACTCCAGAAACTGTTGCGGAGACTGATCACTAGCTTTCAGAAATGAAATTTTTATGATTAGTTAATTGTTGCCATCTGGTCCATCAGAATAAACTTTGATAACTCAAACAATTCCCAACTCAGTCCCAGTCTTCCCATTTTTCACAATTTTCACATAGATCATAATGCACCATGTTTATCTCCAAAAAATGCGCAGGACTTGAGTGTGTTGCAAAGCCCGTTTTAGGGCAGGCAGAGAAAGTATCCTAAACAAACGAAATCTTCCGGTTTTCATTGTAGAGCAAACATGGTTCTATCTATCCAAGTCCAGGATTCCTCCTTCATCGACGCTCTTCTGGCGAATCCTTCATCGGAGCTCATCTCTAAATTATCAGGAGAGTGCGATGCAGGCCAAAGATTAACTGTCTTAGAAAAGCACTGCCAGCAGCTGCGGAAACTCTTCAAAGACTTTGTTAAACCTGCTGAGATACCTAAGAAAGTAGTAAAGACTAGTAAGAGGATGGCGCTCGATAGCGGCCGGGTGTTCCCTCCCGTTCGGGGATGTGTTTTTACTATGGGCCATACTTGTGTTCATTATCTAGCGGATCCTGCAACAGGCTTTGGACTCCCCAGGGGGACTTTCGTATATGCTAACGCCCCTTTGCCCCAAAAGGTGAGTTTCTCGTTGCTCTGTATGGTTTTAAGGTGCTGTCAGTTATTCAATTGCACGCACCTAAAAGAATAATACGGTAAAAATCCGCTATTTAGAACCTAGTGGTTTAAGAACCTGCTGGCAGAAATTTGCCATTTAATAACTAAGAATATAAGAACCTGTTTAGACAAGCAACATAAAAAAGGTTCTTATACGTGGGTCACGGTAAAATTATGATAAAAAATTGACTTAGATATTGCAAATTTATATCACAAGAAAATACTTTCTTTATTGACTTTTCTTATTTGTTTATTTATTTCATTTTATGTTTATTATACAACACTACATAAACATTCTGTAATCAATTTTGTTAGGCTTATCATAATACAGTTGTGAATAAATAATATATATTAACTTTAAGGACCAAACCCAAGTTTTACTATTTTGGGGGGCTCAACAACTAAGAACCTGATTAAGAACCTACTTAGCTTAAACTGTCATTAACTACCCCAAAATACAAGAATCTTTTTTGCCAGACATGGTTCTTACACGCGGGTTTTTTTACTGTAACAGCTTTGGGCCTGACTAATGGAAATGATGGTTCTACAAAATAGCATTTAAGGACAAATTACAGAACTGTAAGGCAGACCTCTTATAAACAAACCTGACGACATGAAGTTTACTGCTGCTGTTTCAAGTTCTGTTTAGATTCCTTCTGTAGTTTGCAACACAGTATGCGAATTGAAAAAAAGACTGATACCATCCAGTATGCTTCCGCTTTTATAGCAATTTTTGCCATTAGGCCATTTCCGAGTTCCTCCGGGCCTCTGTGTCAAAACGAGGTTAAGTGCTCAGCCTTTGATATGGAAGTCATTTTTCATTCTCATGCAAATAAAACTAATTTTCACAAGAGAGGTTGTGCACTTGGCCTCATTTCGAAAGTAAGGGGTTTTGGAACTCGGAAGTGGCCTATTAAGGATCATTTTCTTTCAAGGCGCCATCCTTTTACTGGGAGGTGGAGCTTTCTTCCCTAGGAGACCCTGAAGATCAAGATCCGGGACCTTCCATTTCCGTTGGATTTGCCCCGTCGACAGATCAGCTGGCCAGCGGTTGGATCAATCCTGTGGGATCTTGCCTCTTGCACAGGTTTTTTCTTCTATGCATTGTTTTATTGTTCTTTTGTTTGGTTTTATTGTCATTTTGTGTTTCTTTAAGGGACAATATCCCTGAGAGTTTGTTCAGTTTTGTTCAAGTGTTTCTATCGACTCGGTGAAAGTCTCTGATAGTGACATGCTCCTGCATGTTACAGTGCTAGTACATAAAAACTGCATCTGTGACTAACGTTTCCAAGTTAATCCGTGTTATGTTGAAAAAATGATCAAAATCACTGACACGGTTCACTCCTACTTTGGGGAATAAATTGATAACATTTGCGGGTGTACCTTTCATAATTTTACCAGTTTTAACAAAAGCTCTGCTTGAACTTTATTGCCGTCATGTGTTAGCGAGAGAGAAGAGAAAACAAAATTGTGTTGTTTATCAGATCGTAGGCAAGCCCATTTGGTTATGATCGTCTAAGAGGAGTTATGAGTTACACTAAGTATTACCTGCGCATTGCCCGTTCTATTATTTGGACTCGTCAATTATTTTTTCTGCTTTCCCTGACGGTCGAAGAATAATTCCACCGCAAGGGTCGAACTTTTACTTCGGCTGGTAAAGAATTCATCAGCAGTCGAAGATATTCCCGCGTCGGTCAAGAACGCTTTTATTCGTTTATAATATTGGAGAATGTTTTCCCTCGGCGGACTAAGTCGCTACGAATAAATTTTTTAGCGTCAAACCTTTTCCTGCTCTTTATTTCACCAAAGTATCAATGCAATTTCGTTTCGTCATCTTATTCTTCCCACTCTCATTACCAGTAACATCTTCTAGTTGCAAAGCCAGAACTCAACTTCACATTTTATCCTCTAGTTTAGGATGATAATTTCTAATTAATACTCCGCTAGCCTGAGGAAACAGCCAACATTTCTCGACGCCACCACTGGTTTTCCCGCGAAGTGACGTCTGAGAAACGAGCGCAGAAATTTTGTACCGATGACACGACACTAGCCAGGTCTGGATAGTTCGTCTGATTGGCTGAAAATCTGCTTCAGCCAATCAGAACTGGGTAGTTAAGGGTCATCAGTATGGAATTTCTGCGCTCGTTTGTCAGACGTCATTTCGCGGGAAAACCAGTGGTAGCGTCGCGAAATGTCGGCTGTTTTCTCAGGCCGATAGGCTGCTTTATTTTTCAGTAATGGCCGAGCAGTGTTGTACAGGACAGGCGGTCTTCTCCATTGGAAAACTGTTTCGCTAAACATCATTATGAAAGAAAATGACGTCATTGGCTGCGGATTCGAACGAAATGAGGATCAGTCTGCTAATGGCTTAGTTTACTTCACCTGCAATGGCGACAGGCTCGCAGGGGACTTGGATGGCGTTCAGTCCGGCTTATGGCCCGTTATTCATATACAGAAAAAGGTGAGGAACATCCGGGAGCTGCACAGAGAATTGTTGGGTAGATATGCACTTAGATGTGCCACTTAATAATTATGGCGTCAATAGACCTCGTTAGCTTCTATGTTTTGTTTTCCCAATGTAGGTCATGTGATAATACTCCAGATAACGGTTTCTTTCAAATTTCGTCTTATTCACGTGCATATGTAAGCATAATTTGTGAAAAGAAAATTGGGCAAATTCTCCTGAGACCGTCATTGGGAAAACAAAACATACAAGTTAACACTCTGTTCACTCTGTTCTCAATTTAAGCCAAAGCCTTTAAACGAAAGAAAAAGATAGACCTTATTTATTCCATCAAACGCTACGGCGTTTGTTAAATTTTTATCGTTTCTGATGCGCGTTTATTTCAAAATCACATTCTAAACTCACTAAGAACAATTACGGTAAATCATTTATAAATACTGTTTGAAGCAAAAAGGTGTTTGAAGTCTAAGAAAAGAGCCGACATTTTGCGATGCTACCACTTGTTTCCCTGCCAAATGGCGTCTGAGAAACGAACGCAGAAATTCCATACTGATGACGTGTCACTACACAGATCTGGATAGTGCCTCTGATTGGTCGTGCCGTAAGGGATGTTTTCCTTAACCAATCAGAAGCACTACCCAGATCTACGTAGTGACACGTCATCAGTATGGAATTTCTGCTGCAGTCGCTCCTCAGACGTCGTTTAGCTGGGAAACCAGTGGTCGCGTCAGTCGTAAAATGTCGGCTGTTTTCTCGAGATAAAGGACTCTTTTATTTTGCTGAGATAGGATCGTAGTAGTTTGGATGGTGTAGATTACCTAGTTGTACCCAGTGTTTTTCTTATAATCGTGGAATAAAAGCCGCATTCTTCTAAATAACCGGCGCCCGGCCGGTTAGCTCTGTTGGGAGAGCACCGGTCAGCCAAGCGGAAGGTCATAGGTTCATACCCCTCCAGGGTCTTAAAAAAAATTGTGAGATGATGCTGGCTGTAATTTGAGACCTTGTCTCAGTTAAGTGATCGCTTCATTGAGCGATGACGTTAAGCCGTTGGCCGTGTCTCCTTCATCCTTCTTTCATCAGCAAATTGAAGGGGACGTAAAATAACCGACACTAGTGTTCGAAAGGAGTAGGGGAAATTTTCCCGGTGTTGTGGTCTACCTTACACGCATCACCCATCAATCATATCACAGGCTACGGTTGTTTTGCACGAACTGATAGCGGCTACCAATGGCGCCCTTCTATGCTGACGTCCGAGCCTACTGTTAACATTAGGGAGCTTAAGCAACAACGACGGCGACGGCAACGAGAACGGCGAAAAAGCAATTGGTTTAGATTGGCAAAACAACAACTTTGCACGTGCATCACGCTCTTTTGTACATTTCTTGTTCTCGCTGCACGACTCCAACGTGAAAGTGCCTAATTTCACGTTTTGTCGAGCACGGGAACACAAAACAACAACTTTCTTTTTCTTTTCCTGAGCTTTGATACAATCCTTTAGAATTCAACTCCAAAAAAATTTGCCATGCAACATTTGACGAATTAAACAAGATGGAATAAGCGCGATAAAGTTTGAGGCTGCGTGAATTCATTTTTAAGTGGCGTTTTCGTAGCTGTCGCGGTCGTTCCTTAAGCTCCCCATTAACTAATGTGAAGAGGGCGCGTTTTGTTGTCCCCTAATCCACGACATTACATTGCATTGCGTTACAAGTGGGAGCGGCGTTTATTTGAGAGCGGTTTTTATTTGCGGGTAGGGTTATTCGATAATCAGGTCAATACGTTGTGTCCTTTTGCTACTTACTACACAACACCAACGAGCCTCTTCAAGACTATACTAACTTGGACAATCATATCCCGCTTACTTAAAAAGATTTTAAAATCGTTAATACGGTTTCATTCAGTGAAAGCGGTTAACTTGCATCCCCTCCTCAACTACTGTTTTCCTCAGAATGTACGCGTCCGTGTGAATTTTGGTGCACGCTCGTTCCTTTACGCAGAGGGTTCCAAGCACCGCGCTGCGGCAGACATGTGGAGCGACTCCATGGAAGACATCAGACAGGGATTTAGTGAGCTGCCTTTTGCTTTTGAGCTTGATATGGACGTGAAAGATGAGTCGATGGATGCACAAGTCGTGTCTAAACCTTTGCTTCCTAAACCAACACCTCTGACCATACCTAAAGACTCAGTAAAAGGTTCGTTAACAGTGAATGTTACTTACAGGACTTTTAAAATGACTGTTGTGATGGCATTTATTCTCTCAGTACATAAATGTACAATGACACTCACCCATTAGTCAAGAGCTATTGTCCATGAGAAAAAAGAAAATTGAAATGACGCAATGATGACTCAATTTGTTTTTCTCTGTATCTTGTGCACGATTTTCCAAGGAACTTCTCAAGAAATCGGCGTTTTTCAGTAATGTTTTTCTATATTGTACAAAACCGAGCAGCCTTGGGCGAATGGTTTCACTTGAGTTTTGAATATTGTAATGAATTATTTCTGTGATCTATAAGTGTGTAAACAATGGAAAACTGTTTCGTTTCGTTAAGAACACCCTTATTTCCTCGAAAAAGCGCCGCCGCTGTACTAGGTAATTGCCGGCTCGAGTGGGCGCCCCTTCCGAACCCCTAACTTACTTGAACAGCACGGATATCACCATGAGTACTCTTTCTTTTGTCCCTTTATAATTTTTGAGACTTCCACTACACCGACAACAATACGAGAACAGTTTCTTTTCTGCTTAGGTAGGTTCATTCATCTCTATCTTCATGCGATTGCAGAGTTCTTTGAACTTCGAAAGGGGCGCCCCCTTGATTAATCAAAATTCTTTAAGTAAGCGTCTCCCATTTTGGTCCGTATTTTAAATAATGCCCCGGTCGCATAGTTAAGAAAATACCCAGGCTAATCAGACCTCGAGTCTTAGCAGACGTGTAGCCAGTTCCAAACGCAGAACACGCACTTTACTACTGACCTTTTCAACTCAAACAAACGTCTTTGATTCACAGAGTACGACCCTTTATCGTGCCTTCAATACAAGCTGGCCAGCAGTTATGATAGGATGATTGATGTGGGTCCTGTAGCGCCTTTGCGCGCCTCAGACGAGGGTACTAGTCACGGGAGAGAAGCACCACCTGTAGACCCCTCCCGTCTGCTGGTCAAAGCTTGGGAAGATCGGGTGTTTCCCGTTATCCGAAGACGATTTCGTTCAAATACTGATCGGCAGTCGGGGCTTGATCAGATCAGGGGAGCGCTGTTGGCAGGTGGGTAGCAGTAGGGTAGGGCAATATCTTGTTTTGGCATTTTAATAAGGTAAACGATAATGATAAGTTTGGTTACTTCAATCGCCGAGCGAGGAAAATTAAAAGCAAATAGATATATAAACTCTGTAGGAGTTCATCGTGACGAAGAAGTTAAAAGTGCACAAATACAACCTACAGACCAAATGTAACCTTCTTGATTACTCTCCTCGCCAGAAATAAGTATTGCGTAGGCAAGAAAATTCTTTTGAATCAGAGCAAAATTACTCTCGCTTCTTCGGCGCAAACATATAGTATAGTTAAGCCAAGGCAGGTTTTCCTTCAAGCTAGTTATTTCACTCACGTTGTTGATTTTTTTTTTTTTTTGCTGTAAAATTATTGAATTATACTAAGTAGCCAGGACATATGCGTTATTGACCAAGTGTGAGGTTAATATGGCTGGGTATTGGCCAAGTTCTATTTTTTGCGAATTTACGGATGGAGACGAACTCAATAAAAACGCAAAACAGAATTAGGCAGGTATCCTACCAGATTGACCGAACAAGTTTGGTCTATAAAGAATTTATTACATGGCCAAAAAGAGAACATTTTCTCGCGGAACAAATGCGGGAAATCCCGAGCGGGTAAGATGGACCCTTCTTTCCTGCTGGGGTAGCCAATCAGAACACGAGATTCGCTCGCAGAATCAGCCATGGTTACATCACTCAGTGATACAAACCTTCAAACCACGCCTCCATGCGGAAATGACATCAGAGTATTTCAAACGTGGAGATCGAATTGTATTTTTTTGTCCAGGTATGATCGACATCGCCGTTGCTACAGTGGGCGATTTGTATGAAGACAACGGCGGTATCCCAGCATCCCTACAGTTTCCTAAGCTTGATGACGTCAAAGCTGATGTCAACAAAGTGAGTGCCGGTGGCCTGAAACCCGGTCAAGCGGTCATCATCAACTGCTCTATTCTGAACCAAGCTTCCACTCTACCAGGATTTGCAGTGCCAGATATGAAGAAAACGTTTGGACTCACAGGGGTGGTGAAGAGTGTTGACAAGGTGACGGATACGTACTTATTCTAACTAGAAGTGTCCTGAATTTTATGTTTTCTGTGTTGTTTGTTTCTTTGGCGAGCAGTAGAGGTACTGACCTTTCTTTAATGGCTGATTATTTTTATTTATCACCGGGGATCTTGAGCTATTAAACGAAAAATAATATTTGAGGACTTTGAGATGGGCCAAGAGTGAATTATATGGCGTCTTGGTCATGTTAGAGTAACGAAACCTTATTCATCGTACTCGTTGTTTCAAGAAGATTTTCCTTTTAAATGGGTTCATTTTAGACCGAACCTGTTATAAGGCTTAAATTTGCCAGTTAGGCCTTCTCTAGACAAGATCCTGTTTAGCCTAATAACAGGTTCTTATTTTCTAAAATCTATCTACTTTACATACGGGCAAACTAGATAAGTCAACATTCTGGATCCTGTTTGAAGACATAGGTGCCTTATCACTCTAACAGCTCTAGCTGAATACTACTTAATACTCTTGACTACAACATATTTTTTCTTCACAAAATAAGAACCTAACCTAAATAGCCTAAATGTATGAAAATAACCATTTATGTAAGAACCTGTTTAGGCTAAATTGGGAAAATGCAAGTTCTTACTCGCGGCTCTGAACTGTACCTTTAATTTACTCTAATTGGTTTCTTCCTTGTCTCTGCAGCCCAAAGGTTTAGCAGAAGTGGAAACGTACAACCGCGAAGAAGGCACGCTGATGAGTTTCTGGTATCCAATAACTGCCCTGGAGCGACCGACGGCTGGCCTAGCTCGATCATCATCGCTGGCTCTGTGTAGTGAAGATCACACTCGAGCAGAGATTTATTGCGAGCTGCTTCAAAACGAGGGTGCTCTAACCCGGATGTATTGCAGAGAGGCGCACTCCAGGTTACTTGAAAAGCAGGCAAAGAATAAGAAGCAGATAACAGGTTAGGACAACTCCTAAGAAACAGAAAACCCTCAAGACTGGAGTATTGCCAACAAAACCTCCGCGGGTATAGCATGTACGCGCAAAGGGTAACAAAATAAAAACCAATTAAAACCACAAATATTCGCATATTGGGTTTGTTGTTAGGACGAAATCACTTAAAGCATCGAACCTCGTGTTTATAATCTTTAAGAAAGAGAAAAACGTTGTCGTATCTTTCTTACCGCAAACCACACTTCGACGTCCAGGGTAAACTTTTTTTCTGTTGTTTGGCAATTCGCTAAATCCTCTTCTTAATACTGTTTAATCGCAGACATTCTGTCCCTCTTGCAAACCCTTGCCACTCAGCTGTTGGCTGAACCACAAGTGGATGGTACCATCATCATGTCTTCACCCCACTCGGCTCCAGACCCCCGACACTGCCTCACGGCCAACACCTTGCAGCCCAGTGTACTGTTTTTCCGAGAACCAACAAGTCTAGTTTCTGTGGTTCGTGACCTTTTGTCCGTAACGGTTGAACAGGATGAAGAGGAAGTACTGAGTATAGTGAATACAATGTGCGAAGAGTTGAAAGAAACTTCTCTGGGGGCATACCACCGGGAAGTATCAGTCAAGGCGGGCAACCCGGACGAGGAGGTGCATATCCCAGGGGTTGCTGTTACTGTCGTCTCCTGCAGGGAAGATCCCGGATGTATTAACTCTGGGTGAGTATTTGTTGACAATGAGTTTTTTTTTTTTATCATATATATTATTATTATTGATGAGTAGATAAAAGAATTCATTTTGTAAAATGCTAAAAGTCACGTTGACATGAAAAAAACTGTTGCTGAACAACTTTAATTTGTATATTTCATCCCCGTGCTCGAAGCTTACCGGTAAAACAATTACTGTATTAAACAACAGACGATTTGACACACGTTTCTAACATCTTCGGGATGTTTAAAGAAATGACAAAGATGCATCGAAGCTACTTACTGGACAATTTACGATCTCTTCCAACACCAATTGCAAGGCAACGCGGAAAGCTTTTCATTCAACTAATTCAGTTTTGTTTTTCCTGTCACCATGTTGTCTTTAATCCTCCGTCATATCAGTTTTGAAATAAAGCCAAACTAAGTCTCCGAGTGTTCGCGTGTTATTATCCGTGCCTATTATATTTTTATCACATTTTATATTTTCAGGGGCGTATCTAACCCTCGTGTAACGATTTCTTGTTACCATGGAAACCAGAAACTAAACCAAAATGGCCAGGAAGCACGGTATAAAGTAGCTCAGTACCCTAACTCTGATTCGTACTCGTCAAACAAAGCAAGTCTGTACCCTGACTTGATACTACCCTGTAATCGGCTGCTTTTGCAGTTCTCTACCGCTGCCACCGAAGGGCTTGTGGTGCACTTGAACGGATTTTCTGCAAACTTCTTCCTCGCGCTCGTCTTCATTGAAGTTTTCGTTCAAGTGTACTTGGAAAACGCCGCAGAGTGTACAAGCGATTCCGAGAGTAGCTTCGATAACAACCCGGAAAATGTCCAGAGCAAACGAAGAGTTTTGACTCTCAAGACAGTTGCCTTTAACTTGACAGATATTCTCAGCTCGTATCTTCTAAGATCAAACTTACCCGCGGTCATCAAGGAGATTATCTACCACCTTCTAGCACAGCTAATACGAGCTTGCCATCATGTGAAGGCTGCAGAGGCTACCCAACTGCCATTTGCCGATAACTGGGCTACATTTGACTCGTTCTTATCTCGGTTGTCACCCCTACGCCTTGAGCTGCGGAAGCTCTTAGAAAAAGAGCTGTCGGTCACGAATACCGCAGCACTGGATTTCATTCTTAATTGTAATTTTGAGCACAGTGAATTTTCGTCGTACTTGCAGGCCCTTCTAGGGCTTGTTTCAGCCGTCCAGGAATTTTCTCCTAGTGGAGGGAAATCCTTAAGAAGATTATCAATGAAAGCAATACAAGAGGCCTTACAGGTAACTTAACCCTTTACATATCCCCATAAGCAAAGGTTTTGCAGTACCTAAGCAAGAAAAAACCTCAAAGATGAAATCGAACGACGTGTTAATGTTGTCATAACTCCATTTTCAAGTTAACTGTTCAAAATATTCAGAATAAACGCTCAGAGTGTCATTGCACAGTGTTACGCAAATAGTTTAGCCGAAATTGAGTCCAGAGATGTCGTTAATATTTTGTACTCTAACCGGTCAACGTGCGTATTCTCCACACTCGTCTCCAGAAATTTTCTATGGATCCCGATAAGGAGAATTTTCTAACAATCAAGACTTGATTTACTTGGTGATCCTTTGTGTTTGATTCAAGGAGGAATTAGACGCTGGTCACTCTTAGGCTGGTGTGTTACATAAAGCCTCTGTTGACATGACGTTTAAACAGGGATACCTCTGTAGAGTGCTGCTAATATTAGTTCCTCCTACTTTCTAGGCTGTGGAGTCTGATTCAACTGACAGTGAAGTGAGATCTGCACCCCCACACAGCGTTGAAAACACGTTTAGCTTTGATCCGGAAGCAGTTACTTCTTCTTCCGCAACGGAGACAGCTTCGTCGTCGGGTCCTCCCTCGCCCAAATGTTTCGCACGAGTACGGCGAGGGAG
The DNA here is from genome assembly GCF_958299795.1 of Porites lutea. Classification (NCBI taxonomy): domain Eukaryota; kingdom Metazoa; phylum Cnidaria; class Anthozoa; order Scleractinia; family Poritidae; genus Porites; species Porites lutea. The sequence continues at coordinate 14,207,418 of NC_133211.1, forward strand.
CGTGCTACGCAGGAAGCGCGCTTATGTGCACGGTGTTACTTCTCCTACCGAAAGTATGCCATGGTTTGATAAAATCGTTAGCACCACCCTGCTGTTAAGAAATCTAATTCATGGGGATCCGCGTGCATCGCCGCTGTTCGCTGATAGCTTAGCAGCGGTAATTTCCACCAAGAGTAATGCTTTGCAGAGGCTTTTAGTCATCACCAACATTGCGCCGACTCTCACCAAGAAGGAAGCCGTGGATGCGATAAAGAAAGCTTGTAGGCCTAGTGGCGGGATTTATGATAACAAGGTTTATATTCCCGAACTCCAGTCACGTGTCAGTGCTGAGGAGCCGCGCCCTGATGTGAACAGCGGTGGAGTGGATGCGAGGGTTAGATCAATGACTGAACTTCTACCAAGTGCTCAGCAGGATAAACCCGAGAGGATTCTTGGGTATGCTGTGGTACAATTGAAGAGTGCCAGTCAACTGGACCTAGCTCGTCAGGCTGTTGCATCTAATAAGACTCTAAAGGATCCATCGACTGTTGAACCCGTCGGTGTTGCCAAGGTCAATGCCGAACTTCTCATGGAGGGGACTAACGAACTTGCTGCTTTTGCTGTGTTTGATGAATTTTTAAATGCGAAAATGTTCAACACTGAATCAGAAAAGACAACATTCACTGAATCAGCAAAAGGAGCAGTTGCAGAAATTTTCGCCAGTTGCGCGCAAGTTGATGTCGAAGAAAGTAAATTAAACAATTCAGAAGCAGTTCAGTCAAATAGCGCTGTGAATTTTGGTTCTGATGGCAGTGATAAGACGATGGAGCAAACTCAACCTCGGGTCAAGACTTCTGCACTTTCACAAACTAACGAGGTTTCAAGCGTGGAGCATGAGATGGCCAACGATGAAGGAAGTGAAACGAGTTCAAAACAAACCGCTGCTATTTCACAATCAGAGGGACCACTGACAAAAGACCAAATCTGCAGTTTGGCGCCCGGGAACCTCCTCCTGTCGTTTCTCAACGCTGTGCGTCACGCAAAGGAAGCGACAACGGAAATTGTCACGCAACTTTTAAGGGATCATGGAAGCCCATTGGAGGAAAGTGAGGAGGGAGTACTGAAGCTGGAAGGGTTTATAAACTGGTTGCTGGCAAGAGGCAGCCAGGATGTCCGCGCCATTTGGAAGGGTATAATAGCTTGTGGATACGACCTGGAGTTTAACAGGTAAGTACTCGTTAGTCTGTTCTTCTGTAAGGATGAAAGTGGAAAAACATGTTCCTTGGATTTAAAAATATAAGTTAAGTTTGTTAACATTGGGGAACCACTTCGTTTTAAGCCTAGTGTCTCAGTCATTTTAAGCAAGTTAAGTACGTGGTGCGGCTGCGAAGCACAAGAGGTGATTTTTTTACCGCTGGTCTACATTGGAACATGTAATAGCGGAGCTTAAGCTATGCTGTTTCTAGCTATAGGAAGCAATCACGATGGCGACAGGAGTTAATAAGTCAATAGTAAACTGAATTTCGTCTTCCAACCATAATTCGATCATTCCAACGCCTTTAGCGAAAAAGATGGACAGAGCCTTCCTGGATGATTGCAAAATAGCGTTACTGTGTCAGGCTATCCAGTCGTCTACTCTTTATTGGTCGGTTAGGACCCGGTTGTTCAAACGTTGGATAGCGCTATCCATCGAATAAACACTATCCAGCAGATAAGTATCAGGGAAACCAATTACGCTATCCACTGGACAGTGATTTATCCAGTGAATAGTGTTATCCACCTTTTGAACAATTGAGGCCAGGGGTCCATTTAAAAGCACTTTTACAGGTGTAATTTACAAGTGTAGCTAATATTTTAGAGTCTGAAAACAACAGCTGTACTTGTAAATTACAAATGTAAAAGTTTTATAAAATTAACCATAGTCCTTTACAATTCACTGTATGTAAGTCTCTTGTTTCCGAGGCGCATTTAGTAATGGTATTCATCGACCAATTTTGACATATTAAAATTCATTCTTGACTACGAGGCTTGGAGGAATAAAACGAAAGAAATGTATTATTCATTGCTAAGCCTTACGGTAATCTCTTCTGATTTATTCCCCCAAGCCTCGCAGCCAAGTATGTATTTTAATATATCGAAATTGACCTGCTGTGACACAGCGAGTCAGTGATTAAATGAGCGTTATCGGCTTTAAACGATGCGATTCAAACAAACTTCATCTGTTACAGATGCACACATTTCCTGCCTTCCGAGATGAAGTCGGATTATGCTTCCTGGACTGTGGCTCAAGACCACGCCCTTGTGCGTTACGTGGATACTCTGTGCCGTACTTGGTCCACAACACCGTCCCGTCTAATGCCTGATGAGCTTCTTCTCTCAGACGAAGTTCTTGCCAGCGACGACTTCCATGTGCTGCAAGGCAAGTTTACTAAGTTGACATGTAGGGTTTGTTTTTTTCGAACGTTCCTGATCGTTTCGAGCTCTTTGACTTCGGCTACCCTCCGTAAAGGAATTTTAGAGAACGCGCGTAAGCCTTCAAGAAAAATAAGTAAATAAATGCGGCAGTTTTTTGTTTGTACACACAAAGCGCAGCTTCCAGCTCCTAGTAACTTAATATGCTCTCGATTTTTGTAGCGTAAGCTACTCCGATTTTTTGTCGTGTTACTCCACCCAAATGGAATTCTTCTCCGTGGCATGTTTAACGACAGGATTGTGTGGCTAGTACCCTTCAAAATATTTGAGTGATAAGATATTTTTTCGTGTCTTAAAGGAGCTATGCCACCAGGATATTGCTGTTTTAGGTCAAGTTTTTGAAGTCGTGAGACATTACTCTGTGCTTTTTCCCGTGCATAAAATGCTCCTGTAGAGTTATGAAGAAGATATTAAACAAGTTTCATCAGGAAGCACTGACCATAATATATCTTTTGCTGATTTTTGAAGGCATAGTATTAAAACTTGTAAGGCCTGTTTCAAACGTCGTGCTACTGCCGTGCTAAGCTGGCTCGACTGTTATCGGAGTAGATTTCAGTGAAATTTTGATCAAGGGAAAGGAAATTTAGTTCTAGTTAGCGGGGAATTCGAGTTATCCGAGTTCAAGTTAACCGAGGTTCTACTGTCCTTATCTTACAGCTACAGTTTTTTGTATTATTTTCACAGGACTATCACTCCGCAGCGTCAGGAGTCGGTTTGCCTTCCTCAAAGCTTTAAACTCAGATGTTGAGCGCTTGCTGTTACCAGTGACTGACTTTCGAGCCGCTGACTCGTACAGTCTAAGTACTGCTACTCTACTAAGGGAGGCTCGCGGGCTCCTTTTCTATCACACCAAGGTAGCGCTATTGAATCACGTGCTCAACCACACTGCCCACCGTCGAGCTGAGGACTCGCCGCCTGAAATTTCTTTGGATCCATTGGAAGCATTAGAAGGTAACTCCTTAGTCGTTTAGGATTTTTGAAAAGGGAAAGAAGGTAGAAATATAGCATCAAGAAAATCCTCTCTCAAAAAAATTTTATTCTTACAAGCTATCAAACCAAACTTTGGAACAGTCTGCTGGAACAGTATCTTAATTAGTGCACTTGCAATGTGCTTTTATAATAATAGGGGTTCCCCAGGAAACACTGGTCCTGTCGTTGACAGTCTATCACTTTTAAGTTTCAATACGTCGAGTTGAGTATTCGAAGAAAACTTTTATTCCCTACACGTTTATTATGCACACAGTCGAACGTCTGATACGCGACCACCAAATTTGACATTTTGGTCGATCGCTTACGTGAGCTTCGACTGTATTTGGTTTCAGCGGACAAAGTTTCATCAGCTGGGCCTCAGTTCTGCCAGGCCGCTCGTCATATCGGTACTCTCTCATCAAGCGGACTCAGAGTCAAGGTAGCCACGGGCGGGGATCCAGTCTTTCCGCTTAAGATTCATCTTCAAGGAGAGCAGGTTCTGGGATCAGGTAATCTTAACTTCATATTGTTTTCCCTCAGAGAGGAACTAATCTACTACAGCTTGTGAGGTCTTTTCAAATACCGTTTGATTTATCATATTAGTTGCAGTTTAGAAAACATGCACCTAAACTGAACCCAACTGGAATGCTTGACCTACAAGAGTAGAAACTCATGAATAATTCATGAATAAAATAGGGACTTAAAGGGGTGTCAGTATTTTTCTATGAACAGGGTTGAATTTTATGGTCGTCGCGAGAATGAACAGATCTACTTTTGAAATCCTCTAACGTAAACTTGCTGTTCGTGTTTTGTTAAGCCAAAAAAAAATACTCGGATACCCGTCGTGTTTAAAACTAGGTCAAACCCTCCTGTCCATTTATTAAACATTCCCTTCAAAATGACATTGCAGCGCAGGAAGAAATGAGGTTAATTCAAGTTGATACGTTTACATAATTTAGTGCTCTTAAATGTAAGACCAGCTGTATGAATGAAGGAGTAAAGCTGTCTCTGCCTTATTTGGGCGACTTATTTCTTTCCCTTTAGGGGGGTCGTTTCGGCACTTCATGTGGCTTATGGCTCGTGAACTTCAAGGTAGCCATGTTGGATTACTAGTTCCATGCCCTAGCTCTGCTGCGAACAAGAATAAGGTACGTTCTGCGTGGACCCTTACTGGTTACTAATCCCCTAGGTTAATTTCGGCAGGTTATGTGATATATTTACGTATGTGACCATTCTAATGGTAGTAAACTTTAACGAACAATGATTCCTGTTGTTGGGATTATTGGTTCCGGTGCCTGTAAGACGTCAAGTGCGTAAGCGTCCCTTACATTGTAGAGCGCTTAGGTTCGTTATGTCTCAGCCACCGGAATCTTCGCTTAAAAGAACCGTAATACTTCTTGATGCGTTAGAAAAGTCCTTTGACTTCAAAGCGCAGCGGTTTAGGCGCTTAACTCCAAAAGCAGATATTTACCGTACTCGGTTCGAGTCTGGGAGGGGACGAGGCTTCTATCATTATAAAGAGAAGCATCGTTGGCTTGCGTTGAAAATACTGTCACCTTTAATACTTAGTCGTTGCTGTTTGATTTGTAATACAGGGAAAATTTATAATGAAGCCCGGGCCCATGACTTACTCGGAGGAGAAGCTGCTGATATTCTTTGGACAGGTAAAAGCCTTCTTTTTACCTTATGTGCGTACATCTTGATGTCAAACAGTTATCGGCACATTTCCCTCCCATAACAGACTTTAAATTACAGAGCGCATGCCGCTGTTGGGTAAAAGGTTGCTGCGGTCAGCAAATGTGTTACTAGGGACCTTAAGCAACGACAACGACGACGGCAGTGAAAACGTCGCTAAAAAAAGGAATTTGCGTTCTTTCAAACTTAATCACGTCTATTTGGACCCCCTCAATATGTCAAATTCAGGCGAATTTCCTGGAGTTGAATTCTTAAGCATTTTATTTAAGTTCAAAAAGAGGAAGGAAAATTCGTCGTCGTATAAAACGTCAAATTAGGAGGTTTCAGGTCGTAGTCGTGCAGTGGACGTCAAAGAAATGTACTAAAAGCGTGATGCATGTACAGAGCTGTTGTTTTGATCATTAAACCTATTGTTTTTTGAAGTTGTCGTCGTCGTCGTAGGTGCTTAAGCTCCCTAATATGTTTTCCTGGTCGCATGTTATTTACTGCCAGTCCTTATTTTCCTCCGGCTTATGAAGCGTTGCATCGTATTTAGCAGGCTCCTCTTGTTTCAGTACTCAGTGTCTTTTTTCTTCGTCTTGAACAGCTGTTGGGAATTGCCTTGAGGTCTGACATTCCCCTCGCCTTGGATTTGTTGCCTTCCTTCTGGAAAAGCCTCTTGAACCTGCCGATAGACTTGCAAGATGACCTTAGAGAATGTGATATTCTCACCTACAACTACATACGACGCTTCTCCGAGGTAACACTTCTACTTTGCTCACAGCGCTGTGTCCGGCGCATTTCGTAGAATTTGAATTGGATGAAAGTTTCATACGAATTGACATTACGGACGCCGGTGTTGTTTGGTTGTTTGTTTTTAGTGTATTCCACATATGTTCTTAGTTCTGTAAAAACGAAATCCCAGAAAGTAGAAGACTTCCGCACTATACGCTATTGCCAATGCACCAGTAATCCCTTCCCACTGATAATTCCAGTGACCAATTGTATACTGGCTGTACGCTTGTGGAGGACGAGTACCATTAAGGTAGTTACACTTTTCGTTATAGGTGGAAAGCGTAGAGGAGTTTCAGACGATATGCTTTGAAGCAGATCTGTGTCCGTACAGATTTGTTTACACCTCTATTGACGGCGAGGAGATAGAGCTTTGTGATAATGGGGCTAATATACCCGTGACGTGAGTATTTACTCCTGTTAAATTATACTCCACTCGTCTGTAAGCTACCAGAGTTGCGTTTTTCTTTTGAAGGCTGGCAACTTGGGTTCGTGCAGTTTTGACGAGTTCTCAATCCTTAACATGTTCTGTAGGTTTCTGTTATGTCTCGTAACTCGTGTCTTTTTGTTAGATGGGAAAATCACAAGTCGTATGTGGAGGCCATCAGGGAGCTACGATTAAGGGAGCTCCGGTGTGAGTCCCGGATGGCTGCCGTGCGCTGTGGTTTATCTTCAGTGGTTCCACTGCACGTGCTCATGGTCATGACACCGCTGGATATGGAAATTCGCACCTGTGGTTTGCCATCTGTCGACCTAGGATTCCTAAAGGTTCGTCACTTTTAGCCCTCATAATAACTTCGAGGATAATGAATTTACTTGCAGAAACGTTACAGGCATTACTTGACTTAGAGGCCTTTTTAATTCCAGTTCCGGGAGAGTAGCTGCTGTCCACCCTATTGATTCCTTGTAGTCCTTCTACCCCTTATGTGCATTCAGAACTGCTGTCTCTTGGCGCCATCAGATCCCTCGTTGTAAGAACAGACTCATTTAAGTATCCTCCGCAAATGAAAACCACTGGTATTACTTTTTCTTATCTTTAAATCAGGCCCATACTGCGTACGTTGCTGGGGTTAAAGATACAGACACACACATCGAGTTCTTCTGGAATTCTATGGAAAACTTTTCTCAGGTATGGACAGTCCTTGTTGTCTTAGTTACTCGGCACATTCGGGTGACGACAAAAATAAAGCTTGTAAAGACCTGTACAGTTGATTTTTTTAAGACAGTCACTATATTTTGACTCAAGATCTTATTTCTCAGAGAGACGTATACATCCTTTTTTGACTGTTTTCGCGACAGGTAACCAGTTCTAGGTGTAATACTGTCGCGTCGAGCCACCTTACGTTGAAGTCCCCTGTGTAGCGCGTCCGCACACCGAGGCACAAACCAAGTAGAACCATTTCAGTGTCCAGAAAAAAAGTATCATTTTGACAAGTTGTTCTTTGGTTTTCAGGATCAGCTTAGGAAGTTTGTGAAGTTTGCATGCAACCAGGAGCGTTTACCAAGCCGTTGCACGTGTCAAGATGGTAATCCAAACACAGTGGATGTTCACGTGCCACCTTACCCGATGAAGATTGGACCGCCAGACGGAAGAGGTAACTAATAACACGACATTGGCACACCTTGTTGTCAAGTGTAATAAAAATTCGGGTAAGGGCAATCCAAGCGGATGGAGAAAGTCTTTATACCCGCTGTCCAATTTTGCTACAATTGATGCATATTATTTAGAGAAGCTGTGAGATCTCCCAAATACGTGTCTTGCTTACTTAGCGTTTTCTTAAGGCGTGCGTAATGCGTAGTAGAAGAATGATGACTATTCTGTTCGGCGCGACAGACCGGTGGTTGGAGAAAAACGTTTGCAGCCTTCCTACCACCTTGATCCTCAAGAACAATCTTCCTTTGCCTCTCTCTAACCATTATCGATCATTACAGAGTACTTTAAAGTACAGAAAACAGGACAAAATGCTTGTAACCGAAGGGCATCATCTCGTCTTTGCTTGGCTTTTTGACTTGCGCACTAAGTATTGCACAATATTACAGCAAAGTGACAACAGGGAAATTTGAAATTTCAGGTCCTTCTGACGCGCGCTACATCCGCGTGGAAACATGTATGTTCATGGTGAAGCTTCCACAATACTCCACCCAGGAAATAATGACAGAAAAACTGTTATACGCTGTCAACTGCCGCGAAGATCCACTGACGGACATCTCGTGACATCCATAAAAAGTCATGACAGTGGGTTAGCTACTTAAGTTACCGTAACTACAACTTCGTCGGTTGAATGCAATGCTGTGTCTACCATGCTAAAGTAACAATTGGTTGATGTTCATCAGAAATCACTGGATACAAATCCAGCCTCGCAGTAGAATTAAAGGAACAAGAAGAAGACAACAAGTGTAAAGATCGTTTGGTATGTTTTTACTAGGTAAAGGTATTTGGAGAGAAACTATTATTATCTTATGTTACGTATATTTAAATTCTAATGAAATAGCAATATTTTATTTCGTCACAATCTCAATTGCACGAGATGAATTAACTTTTCCTTGTAAGTTGAAAAATAGAGGATAAAGAAGATCCAGCTTTTAAATCAAGGATATTTTCTTCAAAGAAAGAACATTTTTACAATTTTAGGGAAATAAAATCGTTATCTCACACCAAATCGTCTCTCTTGCTTTACTAAGATAAATATTCTCTAACAACAACTTGATGTCGCATGAATTTTCCTTAACTCTTAACTAGTATAAAGTTCAGTTACTTCCTCATTTACTATGACACCCTATCCTTCTTTTGTACATGAAGCCATTGAAATGTATGTGTCCACATCACAACCTTGTCCCTGTTACGAATGTGACTGCATGGAATTTGGGAACCGTTTTACTGTCCGTAAAAATGGCCTTTCCTTTGAGGTCCTTTGAGTAATAATCTCAAACATCAAAGCCATTTGTAAGCCTTGCTTTTACCTTCTGGATAGGCGTATTATTTTTGTACAAAAAAGAAACAAACAGAACAAAAACAAGATAACGAAAAACAACAACGCCTTGCATACAAAGGCAATTTACAGTAAATGTATTACAAGTTATAAATAGCTCTGATAAGTAGAAAAGCATTATCTAAATGCTGATTTACTACACGCCCAGCGTGTTGTTACATTTTTGACAAAAGAACTTGACATGGATGCCATTGTACAAAAGTCGTGTCCGTGGAGTCGAAGACTATTTGCGGTTCGCTGGTAAAAAAAAAAAGGCTCGAAAAAATTAAAAAGACGAATGGGACATAAGTTATCCAATGGATTTAAAAAGAAACGTCACTAGCCAGCTATAACTGAGCCACCTGAGCCATTTGTTCCACCATTTCGTCCACCCTGTCCGAGACGTCGCCCTCGCTTAATCTAAACTCGCTTGGATCCTAAGAGGATAGTAAACAAAAAGATGGTAATAAACAATCCAACAACTCTAAATGGTAACAAAGGTTGTTTACCTTTTAGAAAAAAATTCCGGAAAATCCGGTTAAAAAGTACTTGACCTTTTGGGTCGTTCCGGTAGAAACTTTCCGAGAGCAACGGAATTTCTGAAAAGGTTGTCCTGTTTTTCTGGACGGAATATTCCAAAAGGAAATTCGTGTTCCATTTCTTTAAAGACAAATGTTACCAGTTTCAGGCCTTCGCGGTCGTTTTTTGGTAAATGGAACTGATTTGTACAAATGGTAAACGCGATTCCGGGACGCAATTTACCAGTCCTGAATTTTGCGTACCATTTGCCCAAACAGTGGACTAACCGGTTTGCCCACGTAAATGGTAAACAACCAAATTTTAACACTAGTGCAAAAAAAAAGGACAAATACAAACCTCTTGAACAGAACGAAATAGTTTAGCTGCATTCCTTCTAAGACTCAACAATTGGGTTGTTGCTCTTTCTTTTTCTCTGAGCGCATTCCTTAATCGTTCCTCAGCAGCTTCGGCATTTTTAACGGCTTCCTCCATCTGTGATTTGTAGCCTTGAATCAACTGAAAATCGACAAAGTTTTTAATTTGGGACAAAATTGTCAAGACTTGCTCATCTTCAAACAAGAAAACAACTTGAAGTTAGCCACCTGGACCTTTTAACTACCTTGTTGGGACAAGGTCATTTCACAACTTTTGTTGACGAGGGAGAAAGATATTATGTACGCAAGACTAATTATCTGTTGCAGCCGTACTAAGCCTCGAGAGTCATTATTAAAACTCCTTTCCCCATATTAGGATTGATTCGGTTTTCTCACCCGTGAAAAGCGGTATTTATTTTCACTCGGCGGAACATTGTAATCTTTTAGCTCCTGAAAAACATGTAGCTTTCAAACTTTGATGGCCTTTAAGTCATTTACATAAATTCAATTCTGTTAATTGCCCAGCAAATAACATCCGCTCGCCTGACACAACCTTGGTACCACTACAAAAACGGTATTATTGAACATTTGGTTACTGAAGTGACGGTATTCTTACCTGGGCGATACCTTTTTCGTAACAATCACAGAACTCTTCCTGCAAAACGATATAAACATGTTAAAAGGTAGACAATGACATGACATCGTGAAGTTTGCTCGTAATATGTCAGAGAACGTTGCATTGTGTCAAGGAAGTGAATTCAAATTTCATCGAACTTTGCTGACTTTCGTTTCTACTCTTTATTCAGCAGGCATTATCGTTGCCTAAGCTGAAACACTACCATTCTTAGGTAATCAAATTGCATATTCCTAGGCACAATGGAACTTCCATATAACGAAGGGGCAAGGGACTGGCAAAACATGTTCGCTATGACCAGGTTTCGTTATATTGAGGTTCTTCAGTTGCGTATATATTTCACTATCAATAATCGAACAATTTCATTCGCTATACAGGAGGCTTCATTATACAGAGGTTCGTTACATCGAGGTTCCACTGTAGTGGTCTAAAATAGAAACAACAATTAACGAAAGCACAGAACGCTGTTTCTTCATACCAGTGGAAATTCGCTCAGTTCTTCATTGCTCATCTTCTTAATGTTTTCCTTTGTTATTTTGAATTCTGGAGGAGCAAAGAACAACATGCACCGTCTACAAGAAAAATGAGAAATGCGTATTAGTACCACACAAGACGGGAGAAGCATAGAAATCACGAAATAATTAGAATCCGAAACTAATCCACAAAGCCACCCAACCAACGATAACCAAGCTCCTCGTGAACTAAATATTGAGTCCAATCACCAACTCTATATGTTTTTGTTGTTGTTGTTGTTGTTTTTTTTCGAAAAAACCTTCATATCAATGAAAAAAAAAAAATAATAATCAGGATCAGTGTGTCAAACCTAAACATTCCAGGAAACTTTTGAAGCGCAGGATTTTCTTCCGCTACAGTAATGTTCGTAGCATCTGACATGGAAGAGACTCTGTTGTCCTCTGGGGACTGCACAGGTGTTGGCGTGTGAAGTTCACGCCGCTCCTGTTGTTCGTTTGGCGTTTCAAACGTAGTGGTACTGGGGACTTCACGGGAGGGGCTTGGTGACTTGCGAGCTGGTCTCTCCACAGGCTGAATAAGAAAAAATACCTTTCTATAATGACAGATAACAATTTTCGTGGCTTGAAATATAAGCTTCTTTTATCATTTCTTTGTTTCGCGATAGTCACCTTGATATTGAAAGCGACATTTCGACCGGCCTGGTGCAAGAAAACACAAACCTCACTGGTGGTCTTCTAATTCAGTGAACTGGGTCATTTATGACAATTAGTTTCTTGTGAATGGTTTCCAACTTTTCACCGCTTACTCCAATCAGGGTACCTAATTTCAACTTTATTTCGTTTTAAACTTAAGGAGTTTTGTTGCTCAGTTAAGCACTAACGCAAAATGAAACTATTCGAAACTCTAGTTCATTATACTTTACACACAACAGTAAAGTTTTCACTGGTTTAGAGACTTGCACTACCTTGAGAACTCGTAAATCAGTGCTGGGATGATCATACCTACAAATGAGAAAGACAATAAACAAGGATTATAGATAACACATGACTATCACAAACCATTACTGGATATCCTTTCGGCTGTTTAATTGGAACCATGAATAAAATCCAGGAAGTGACCCCTAACTACACCTAAGGATCTGTGTAGAGGTAACGCGTCTAGGAAATAGGCGGAAAATGTTGCAAGGCGTGAGATAATTTCCGCGTGATACAATATGTTGGGGCCACCTTTTTTTGCTACAAATACTTTAAATACTAATAAGTTTCATTATACATTTTGTACTGGTTTCAACTTCCAACGCTTGAGCTGGTGATAAATACTTTCTTGTAGATTGTTCTAGTCCATTATACGGTAGAAGCTACCAGTATTAAATATGGTGTATGAAATCACAGAATACTCTGCCAAGATGTGCTTTTGGTTTTTCCATTGTTCTCACGTTCAAATTTTCAGGGGATAGTTCACTTAAATGCGAAATTGATGAATAGTTGTCTGAACTTACCATTTGTCAAACTTGTCCTTAGGATACATATCAAACTTGATACGAACCCTGCACAAGCAACCTTTCTTTGGCTTAGCACTAATCACTGTTCCAATGTACCTACATATCGCAACAAAAACTATTAAAGTTTGACGTGATACATTTTGATCTGACGTGATGAACTACAAAAATGCACCAAACACTTTACTTAATATAACAAAATACTTACCACACAGAACCTTCTACCCGTGCTTCCACTTTGGTTCCATTGGATACTATCGCAAAAAAAATGAAGATAAGTACGTTATCAGCAAAACAGATAATCAGCAAAACTGATAATCTACAAATCATCCATCCTGCCTCACTTAACATATTGCCATCTCGTATGGCATAACTGTAGATCTTCTGACAGTAGAAAAATAGAGCGGATTAAAGAACGCGCACTTAGAGCAGTATTTAACTCCCATTCAGAATCATACGAAAACCTTCTGGTTCGTGCAGAGCTACCTTCACAACTAAATCGAAGACTACAAGATATCGCTATATTAATGTACAAAGTAAAATATGGCCTCGCACCGAGTATTGTTAACGAACTATTTAAGCGGAAAAGCACTAGTTATTCACTAAGAAACAGTGATTTTGATATTCCGACTTTTAACACTATTAACTATGGAAAGCATTCTCTTAGATATCAAGGACCTCATAAATTATATGGTCGAAACTAGATATTAAATTGAAAGGCTCCTCGAATATTGAGTTTTTCAAAAAGAACATTAGGAAAAAAGACCTAACGTCACTCTTAAACAACAACAATAGCTGCTGTAACCTTTGCAGTTCTTAGAGACTACCTTTTATATACCTATTGTTTTATTATACAATTTATACATGCTACATATTTTAATTGTATATACAATATTATTATTATTTCTTATTTGTAAATAATTTTTATTTTTGTGTCCCCAATTAGTTGTGAAAACTAAATACATTGACACATTAATAAAGCTTTTACTTACTTACTTCTTTCGCACATAGAAGACACAAACAGCAAACCTAAACTCTACTTACGTAATGTTCCTTCACTTTCGCCCTCGCTACTCCATTCCATGAGCTGCTCTTGTCGTATCTGTTCCATTTCTGTCAGCTCTTGTTGTCCAGGTATTTCTGTTCTTGATTCTTGTTGTTTTGAAGTTTCTCGCTTTGGAACCTCTCGCTTTGTTGTTTGCTGTTTCTCTTGCGTTATGGTTTCTCTTTCTTGCTTTGCAGGTTCTTTTCTCTCTTGCCTTGAAGTTTCCTTTTTCTCTTGTCTCGGAGATCCTTGTCTTTCTTCCCTCTGTGGCGTTTCCTGTTTTCTTTTAACGTGGTTTTCCTTCCTGTCTGCACTCTGCTCGCATTAAAAAGTAGTTTCCACAATGTGAAAAACAATCCTGCATAATCCCTTTTAAATGATAAGTGTGAAAGGTGTAGCCTATACAATCAGGTGTTAGTGTCGTGTGTGTTTTTGTGAAGTGTGGTATCGATTGCATGCACATGACCTTTTTCTGAAGTAGTTGAGGTAAACGAACGGAATACATTGTTATCCGTTGCTTACATGCAAGGATTATTATCCACACTGCCTGTTAGCCTTATTTGTTCTGGTTGGGTAGACAGTTTTGCCCCAGAAAACCGTTTTTGCAAGACATAGTGCATGCTACTGCTAATTCTCCATACCTAAACGAATGCTTGTTTGAGCGGTTTAGTGGATTGTAGCTGCTAGGTTGTGTCAAGTTACCTGTCACAGATGAATCCGTTATGAAGTACCACAAATAAGTTGTCAACTGTTCGTTTCAAATATTGAAAATGCCATTATTGGCTGGTTGGCTGTTTATCTCAGTATAAACGACAGCCCTTTAAACCGATCTAACTTTTGGGACAACAGCGCCCCTACCTTTGTGTTTGTATCCTCACTCTTTTTCCTTTTAGGTTGTACTTCCTGTTAAGAGACGAAAAATGAATTACATAAGTGACATTATAAAACAATCAAACAGTTGTTGACAACCACCAGCCAGGTGAAGGAAAGAAAAAGAAACATTTTTACCTCTTCAACGCGACTTGATTCTGCGTTTCGTCTTTTCAGTGGCTGCGATAAAGGCAAAACGCAAGTTTGTTTTAAGGGTTCGCGACCGTCGGAAATTATTAAGACCTCTATCTATTCAACGACCTTTCTCCATTCATGTTTAATGAAGGAGACCGTACTTTTCTCTGGGAAGACCTTTCTCTCAGGTTGTTTAAGGGAGACCTAACACATGTTCGGCTTCCAAAACCCTTCTCTCATTCAAACAAGGCTTAAAGAACCCGTACTGAATATGGAGAGGACGGGCGACACTTTCCTTAAACCTGGTTTTCATATGCCGCCGAGCTACCTGCGACATAGCTGCTGGTACTGACTGCGATACCGTTTCGATATGAGAACAGAAGTTGCCGGCAACAGAGATCATGTCGGCAGTACTTTACCGCCGGCATGCCTGCGAAGTTGACTCGAGTTCAACTTCGCAGGCATGCCGGCGGTAAAGACCTGCGATGTTTCTTGTTGCCGGCGGTGCTTTGTCCTCATTTGTCGGAGTAGTATCGCAGGCAGTTCCGGCGGCTAGTGGAACCTCGATATATTAAACGAAGGGTCAAGGGACTGGAAATTTTTGTTTGTTATAACGAGGTTCTATACCATATATTTTACTATTACTAGAGTAAAGACAATCGTTCGTTATACCGAGGACTTCGTTATGTAGAGGTTCGTTATATCTAGGTTCCACTGTTACATTACTGAAGGATGAGTTGAGAAACGCCTTAGAAATAAATGCAAACTGATCTGATCTCTTTGTTTAAGGTCTAGTTGAATATAACTCAGCTTCGCTCGTAAGAGCCGGTCACACTCTATTAAAACACCAGACGTCTGACGTAAGGTTTTATTCAACTGGCCCCTGAGCCGTAAGTATAGTTGTGGTGCAAAAGAAAGACAGTTGGATTCCACGAGTTTCTTCTTAGTAATAATATGATACCGATGTTGGACTGACCTCCTGTACCGACTTCTTTCTTCTCTGTTCATCTGTACTCTCCGCCACGGCTGTTTTACTTGGCGGCCGTCGCTTCTGTTTGTGAAATACAAAAGTATTTCATGGGTAAAAGGGGGATGCCATTTCCAACATGGCACGTAATGAAGAAACAAGTATGAATGGTGCATTTTAACTCGTGCCCTGCTAATAGCTTCTTTACGTAATGTCGTCGACCTACCTCGGAGGAATCACTCTTACAGGAGTTGGAACTCTCAGTTGAAGATGTCCTTTCCACCTGAGTAAACGGTAAGTATATTCTATTAACAAAGTCTCTCCTCGCATATTGGGAATTCTTACTATTTTAATGGAATTAGCGGGGACTATTGTAGTACGACTTATCACCACAAAGGTTTTAGGATCGTTTGGAGGAACAGCAAAGCTCTCAACGCTCTCAAGGTTATTCTGAATGAAGGTGACGCACCTCGTAGATCAGGGCCTTTAGCAATTCTGTAATAGTACGTTTTAGTCCGTGGGTCAGAAAGTGACCCCCCCCCCCCCCCTTGGGGATTTTTGCAGACATGCATCATTTCAAAGCCTCACCCAAGGGTATTTGAAAAATCCATGTTTGCACTTGATTGGTTGGCAACATTCTTTCCTCAGCAAAGAGTCACAGGTTACCCACACCAAGAGGTGAGTTAACCTCTTCTGAAACACCATTACCGACAAAAATAACACTCAGGTGTGGAACACAACAGTCGTACTGAGCCGTGTTTGTGGACTATCATCCTCCAAACGATCCTAAGAAGCGTCATTGTCGTATATCGTTATTCAAGACCAGTTTTTTACTCGTTAGCAAATGTAAGGGTTATTTAGCTGTCTCTTGGGGGTATGTGATATATTCCCCTGGTAACGCCCCGAGGGCGAATTGTTTGAGGTTGAATTTCCAAAATATAGAAATTGGTCAATTCATGTGAAGTTATCAAACAGCAGTTTCACCAGAAAGAGATGAGTAACTCAGAGGGAAAAGTATTCTTAACGTTAAGGCAGAGCAGTTTTGGAAACTCTTTGGGACCTTCGACCGCGACAGATTTTTGTGTCAGTCGTCCAACGAGTCACATTGCAAACCAGGATGTTCGCAGGTAGACGTTGGAGATGTTCTGTCAAATTTGCTTAAAAGTGATAGGGCCGGTTTTGCGAATTTCTAGTTCGAAGAACATTGCGCAATGACAACTGCCCCCGAAGAAAATGTGGTAAGTTCATTAAATCGAAATTCAAAATTCTGGCTTGTGATGTTTTACTGGGATGGTTATAACATTTTGAGGGGAATATGAGCAGGGGAAATATATACTGAACAGTTTTGTTATTGTTATCAGCTAGTGTTTCAGCCCCGCACTCCCCTGATACAATTAAAGCCGCCACCAACTTTACAGACAGTGAATAATAATTACGGGTTATGTAATATACTCCCCTAAAAGGAACAAAGGAAACCGTACAAAGAGAAAAATAGGGCGAATTACTTTCTAACTCTTAATATGCAAAGCTGCAACAAGCTTTGAGTTAATAAAAGAGAGCTTTATTTCAAGTTGGTCGATGACGAACTGTTGTTAGATTTCTCTGTCTTCCCTTTTGAGCTGGTCGTAACATACCTTCTTGTGTGAAATTGCCTGTGGTTGAATTCTATTACTTTCCGTTGCAGGTTGGGGTGTACTTTGACGCTGTTAAAAAGAAACACATACAGGACACTGAAAATATTATTGTAAAAGAAAGTTTTTTTCCATTACTTTAAGGCGAGAAAACCTTTATCTCCTCACAAGGGAGATTTTCGCGAAATTTGTTCCTTCTAACAATATTTTTTTGCCAAATCTCGTGAAATTTGTCTCTTCTATTTTCGCAACACCACGTCTCCGCGAATATACTTAACGATTGACGTCTTTGACGGTAAGTTCACAGTCCAGAACCGGTGTTCCAAGAAATAACAATCCAATACCTGTATTTGACGAATCTTTTCTTGATTCTTGCGGATACTCTCCTCCAATTCTCTCTCCTTTTCTTCTGCTGACTTTACTTGTTTCTGCAACACGCCAACAGATATGGCGACTTTCTGTTCGGGCCGCGAACAGCTGAAACATAACAGTACAAAAACTATTAGCACTAAAATCTTTGTTACACATTAGGATGACGTATTTGCTGTGTTTCAAAATGCAGCGGATATCAAGGTACGTAAGCAGAGTGCGCAGGTGTGCAGTTAGACCCCATTGACACGGGTCCGCACAAACTTTTTAACGGGAATTTTTTAACCTGTACAACCCGTTTACACTGAACCTACTTCTAATCAGGACAGAAACATGCACACTTTGCCGTCACTTCAAACACTTGCACGGTTCCACGGGTCCCGTGTAAACGAAAGGCGGAGCCGTGCAAGTTTTCGTCCGTTCAAAAATTTGATCACAGATCAAGTTTTGTCTTCCATGCTATTCAACTGTTTAAGTCTGCTGTTTTTCATGTACTTCAGATAGTTAAATCTTTCTTTTTTTTAATTATTGCCGTGAAGGGTACATCACACCCAGAGGAAGACTCGCCCAAGTCATGGCGGGGACGCAACTCTCATTTCAACGTAATAAGAAGAAAAGTAAACGCACAAGAAGCAGAGGAGAAAAGAAAGTAAAAAGAATGAAAATGGGAACAAACCTGTTGCAATTTGGATCTGGATGCATTGCGCAACACCATTCATCAGGTAACGTGCGACCGACATTTCTTTGGGAGAATGGTAACCGCCGCCATTTAAGACAAACGTCTGGAAGAATAACAGACATCTGTCGTCATATATCGAGGTATATGTAGGCGTAAAATTTAAATTTAGTACAGCTATTTTTCCCTCATAATTGGCATTCAGTTCGTGGGAAAGCTTCCCCTGCTTAAGTTCTAGAGTCAGTGCCCTCGTAGCGTCCAACACGCGGCACAGCCTTCCACTAACTAAAGAAGGATGTGTGTCCTGGGGGAAAGTAGAACTAATGACCTGCATTCAGTCAAAAACTCGTGCCCGTCTCCAAGAAAACTATATCTTTCTACCTAAACCATTCCAACCAACACATTATGATTTGTAGACTTTCCCTAGATCGTGTCCTCTAACGAACGCTGTATCGTTTAATTATTTTACTCTTGATTTCCATGTTACCTTTAGCAATTTCACCGGCAGCAGTGCTCTACTGCTGGATATAAAAACCCAGCACACATTCCATAACTCTTTGTGTTGTGATTAACAGGAACTTAAGCGTTACATGTTTTAACCTACCACACTGCACATCTACAGGTATCTGCATCGCTCTCTTCCTCACATACTTCTGGTCCATGGACGGGCCGTCTGTCCATCTGCTACTTATATAACCGAAATTCTCCCTGAAATAGAGTGCGTTGAAGGACAGCACTGATTAACGCAATTTTTTTATTATCGACAATATTCCATGCCACACTAAACTTACCAAAACTTTGTTACTCCATGAGCTGTTGAAACAAAAGAATAAATTTTCATGTTACAATCATCACAACAAGAGAAACATGTTTTTAAAGCATTGGCTAAATTGAGCATTTAAGGAAACATCCAAATTTGCCTAGCTATTTAACAACTACCTATTCTACCTTTACCTCTAGCATCTAATTTATGATAAAAATAATTAAAGTATTCACTGCTTTGAATCTCTAGAATCTCGTATTTAATTTTTTGTAATATTCTTATGTTGTAGACTTGAATTAGCGGTATTTGAATACTAAGCAATCCTAGTCGTTTCTTTCAGTCTTTTTGTCAACAAGAAAAGGTTACTTACATTCAATTTGCGAGTCTTTCCAAAACTGTTCAAGGTGTTCTCCTAACGCTCTTGTTAAATGCTTAAATTCCTGCAGAAAGAATAAAACGACCAGCTAAATGATAGCTGATCTGGTGTTGATGCTACATAAAGTTGGCCGCTGAATGGAGGTGCGATCCTTTAGCACAAATCTCGCTTTATTTAGAAACAAAAACCCGCAGAGGCTTCTTCAACTTCTACAAAACTAGAGTATTATAACATACAGGCAAATTCTTCTCACAATGTTGAGGTGAAGTTCTCCCAACTTTGCACGAACAAGACTACAATATATCATGATCTAACTAAATAGAAACGTTACAGGTCCATAGGCAGTCGTCGCCTATCCCTTGACTGTATTTTTCTTCTTCAAAATTTCAAAACAAGGCCAATCGGAGTGTATCAGATGTTTGTTGGCCGCTAAAAAGATGTGACAACAATAGAAAAACAATCGTCGGGATGGCCAAAAGTTGGGGCGGCCGCTTGATAGAGGTGGTCGCTTAATGGAGGTGTAACTTACAATTTTTTTCTACAATTATTTTCGTTTTGATTTCTTGCTGCCTAACAGAGGGTGACCGCTTGGTGAAAGTTCAACTGTCTTGACAAAATGACCATGTATGGACCAACGCCGGCCTTCGAGGAAAGAAAGGAAATACGTGTTCCTGGCTTAATGTTTATAGTGATACCTTTCCATCTGCAAAATCCTGCTTGTTGTGAGTGGGTTCCAGTACAAGGTACGGCACATCTACCACGCCTAGTGGAAATAAAACGAAGAGAAAATAATACGCATTAGGAAATTATATAGAAATATTGAGAAATTTCACTTTGGGCACATAAGAGCGCAGCACTAAACCAACTCACCAATGACTCCGTAACATTTCCTGCAAAAAGTAAGTTTACGTACAAAGATTAGTGAAAAGTAACAGTCCTAATTTAAACTAAAAAATTAACCCTACACACATTTCGATTGGGCTTTATCCGCAGATATGCCTCGAATTTCGTGAGTTATATGACAGAGTTGTTCAGTTGCCTCGTTGGTCACGCCGATATGTCGAACTTTCTTCCTTATCACTTATTTACTTTCTTATAAACATAATACGTACAGAAGGAAACTGGATATCAGTGTCTTCATTCCCACTCAACATTGGTATCAACTCGTTATGATTTCTGAATTATCGACCTGACATCCACTGACTAAAGTCTTTTATAGAGTCATTCACCATGATACAATTGCACTGCAGTATCATCAGTATACACACACCTTCGATGGTCGAAAATTGCACGATTGTCTTCTAAATTTAAAGCATTTGTTTTCAGAATTCAGTGAAAACGATAATCGGTGACTCTGCATTACCCGCACTTGCCCTTTAATTCCCAAAACCTCGGTTAGGCGACCAAACATACTGAAGGAGTCATCAGAGCCTACAGCGAAAATCTCCCTAGCAAACAAAATTGGTCTTGATGACTTACACTCCGCCCTCAAGCTGAGGTCCCACTCTTTCGTACATCCGTATAAGCCTGTCAAAACAAGTTAAACATCGTCATCATCTTAGAACAGCATATGCTTGACCGCAAGTTGTAACGTAAGGGTTAAGACATCCGTAAATGTAGGTGGAATTATCGGTAAACTAATTCGTGACCGTGGATGCCAGAGCATACTGCACGGAAAAAGACGTAGCTCTTGAGAATTTTTGATAGGTACATGCAAGGCGTTGAAAATAACCAATTTAGGCAAAACAAACGAATATTCACGATAACTTACCGACTGCAGTTGTAGATAAACATTCCATAGCACCTACGGTTGTCAATATTCATTCCAAACGTGAAGCTGAGAGTTTTGGGTTCTTTCATTGACCTAAACGAAAAATCATTCGCATACGGTCAGTTAACAAGGGAAAACAATCGCATCAAACTTGCCAGGAAAATTGCGCGTAGTACATACTTCTTCTTAGCATCAGCAATCTTGGTTTTCAAGTTAGCATCTGCTCGGGCTTCTGACGCAAGAGCTTGTGCCTTCCTCAGCTCCACCTAGCCAAAAAGAGACTTCAGTTAAAAGGAAGAGGCGACAACAAAATACCACATGAAGGGAGTCTAAAGGAGATTACAGTTAATATAGACTTGATACAAGTCGGCCTCTCATAGGTTCTTAAAAATGAGCGAAGCGAGCTTCAATGCATGAGGTCGCGCAGCGACCGAGCGAGCGACGAAGTTGGCATAACCAACCAGGAAAAATAGGGACTTTTAGAAAGTCTACAGTTAATAAAGCGGGTTAATTGAAGGAATGACACAATTGCAAATGTACGTACAGGCAATAGCTTAGTGTAAGGACACTCAGCGATATTTGGCGTAACGCTAACACATCGGCAGTTTTAATATATTGGATAGCGCAATGCTATTAGAACAACCACTTGAGTACAACGTCAACTTGCCCAAGGTTTGCACAACCAACTTTCTGTAAACTTTGAACTGGCGACGTGCAGAAGTGCCGTTCAACAAGAAAAAAATATAATATACCCTTTTATCTTTTGACGTCTGCTCTGCCTGTTCTTGAATTTCCCTGCCAAAAGAAGATTTTTGAAAAACTTAACTTGGTATATTAGGCGAACGCGGTTGGGCAGTTGTCTTCATAAGCAACACAAGTCAAGTGACAAAATATTTCAGGAAAGATCACTCTTGTACCTGGCCTGTATTTCTAGCTCTCTTGCTTTCTCTTCGGCTGCAATTGAATAAGAATCAAAACCAATAGGATACAGTAATTCAGTGGTAAGTGTGACGAAGAGGGTGGGAGAAGGGTTTCGATGGGAACCGGCAAGGAGACAAAGCTTTCATTTCAGCCTTGTTTGACTCTAGACTTTCTTTTGTACTTTTTTAAGTCTAAACACATTAGAGGGTTTAAGCTTCACGTATACGGCAAACGTCAGATTGAAATTGAGAATTTCTCAAAATAGGAAATGAGCAAATAAAAACAGCTCAGAAGATTGTTATGGATAAAAAAAAAAATGCCTGAAACTACAAATTTATGTGCAGAAATAATAAACAGTAAGCGACAAGCAAAGGGGAAACCTGCTCACGTGGTACAAATTCGCGTTTGCCGTTTAACGTAAAAGTGATGCTTAATCTCTCCGTTATCACTCACAAGCATCGAAAACTACCGACGCGCCCTACAAAAAACTCGATCGTTCGTTTTGAATAATTTTGAACAAACTTTAACGGCACCGGTGACTTTAAATTTAACAAATACTTGTTAAGTATGACTTACCTATTTTTGCCTCTCGGTCTGCCTTCTCGGCCTCCTTTTCTGATCTTGTCTTGAATCGTTTAGATGTAAAATGATAACATCTACAAACATAAGCATAATTAACCGTAAGTTGAACCTTTTAAGATTCATCTTTCCATTAATACCATTAAAGTTTGCTTGTGAATAAGTGATCATTTACGTTTCTGGGCAAAAGCTTGTTGTTGAAGAGTCCAAGTTTCCTAAATTTCTCCCTTAGAGAGAATCTTAAAGCTTGATTTCTTAAATGATAGCTATTCTAGATTCTCATCTCTGAAACGTTAAAATTGTTTTTATCATAAATAATTCATGAGAACGAACGCCATAAAAATCTCTCCTGAAATGGGAAACTTTTACTTATGCTTTGAATTTGTTAACGAATTATTGCTCACTGAAAAGCTATATAAAACAATGGAGGGAGTGTTCTATTCAACCAAACATCTCCAAGTCATTTTTAGTCTCGATTACTATCTGTGGTAACAGTGGTTTATCATTTAAGCTAATGCTCTGCGAATATCCGAAAGAAGAGTGTTGAAAGACCACTTACTTGGTCTTGTGAAGGCAAGCTGTCAGTTTCTTCGTCTGCACCTTCTTTTTCTAAAATAAAACAGGGACACATATCACACAAAGCATCATTAAGGCTAAGCAAAGGGACACCTGTAATTTCCTCCACCAACCTGGATGTAAATTTTCATCCGTGGATCCAAGTACAAAATGGCAGTATAAGCCCTAAAAGAACTCCGTTCAGGCATAATCCTATAAAACAACGTAATAAGTTCCCTTAGTATGAAGTATGGACGCTTCGACAAATGAAAATGCCAGAACATTTTAGAGAGGTGGGGGTACGTATCGTTGATATCATAAAATCACAGTCTAGCTGACTGATTTTGCTTTGGCGCCGCGCTTACTGTAGCGATTAACATCAATGAATAGGGAAACAGCAGAACGTGGATAAGACTTACATGTCATAATCCGCAACATTCTCTCCAGCGTAAGGGTCCGCCATCTTGATGTCATAAGGATCACTCACTATCTGTGTATGAAATGATATCGAAGCTATGAGTTTATGGCGTGTACTTGAACTAGTATATAACAGGACGAAAGAACATATCACAAACAGAATTAATTGGCCGTTATTATTGTGGCCGTAAATTAAAGAAGGAGGGCGCGTTATAGCAACAGTTTCTAGTTTGGTCTGAAAACAAGAAGAACTTGTGGACGAATTTCGGAAGAAATTCTTAATATGTATCCATGAATTCTTATCACCATTTATTATCCAAAACAAAAGCAAAAAGAATTCCATACTGTGTAAAACAGTCTGACTAAAATACGCGCACAGTAAAGCAACACTGACAGTCAGCTCATGAAGCCAATACTCACGTCAAGTTCTGGCTCGCCGTTATCCATGAGCTTCAGATTGTACACAACAACAAGTGTTCCTGTAATGACGAAGATTCTGATATTGAGTGGGACATCGCAAAGAATGACAAAGATTAATGGCTGGTTTTCAATAGCGACAAAGTCGGAGTCGTAATCAGAAGCGTAGGACTTAACGATCTAGCGAAAACAGCGTTCTGATTCCGCTTCCGACTCCGTTCGTTACGATCAAGTGAAAACTAAGTTGTCGAAGTCGCAAGAAGAGCCGGAAATCCTAAACCAATCACAATGCGTGGGAACGTGCATTGTGATTGGTTTATCCTTCCGCTTCCGACGCCGATAATCTGGTTTTCACTAGATCGTAAGCGGCGGAGTCGGAAGAAAATGGAAACGTACTGATCCTTTCAACTCCGACTCCGTCGTACTTATGACTCTGGTTACGACTCCAATTTTTGATTTTCAAACCGTCAAAAGCGCTCTTGCGACACCTCTTACGACTCCGACTCCGACTCCGTCGCTAGCGAAAACCAGCCTTCATTGGAACATGTCTGGCTAACTTGCATTTTCCACTCACCTTTTGATCCGATTTTATTAAACTGTTCAAACATCTGCGTTTCCGTCTTAAATGGTGAATACTTCAAGATGAGATTGGTTTCGACTTGATGCTAG
Source organism: Porites lutea (assembly GCF_958299795.1). Taxonomy (NCBI): domain Eukaryota; kingdom Metazoa; phylum Cnidaria; class Anthozoa; order Scleractinia; family Poritidae; genus Porites; species Porites lutea. Next base: position 14,231,933 of record NC_133211.1, read on the forward strand.
TTAAAGAAACAAAGAATAAGTGTGTTAAACCAAAAGAGAAGCGTTCACTGTACCAAACTAACATGGCTAGGTGTGTGTCAAGAGTAAAGCTGCTCACTTTTTCCAATTCACGCTTGGATTTCGCCAGCGGTTTCTTGGAAGAGACTTCCCAGGACGGCATGGGTACTACAACCTTGAGTCAAGCAAATAACAAGAGCACGTTATCTATTGTTTTTAACTAATAGCTACATAATCCATTGTTCCGAAAGCTGACACAGAACCATTTTCAACGCTTACTTCTTCAATTTTCTCGCGTTCATGGAAAGTTCTTGAAAGAAACAGACAGCTCATGGTGTTTCCCCTGTAAGGAAAGAAAAAGGTCACTACTTACTTTTCAAACAACAACACTGCAATGGAATCCAGGCGAAAATGAAATGGTACTTACTTTTTTGTAAACAAGATCATGTCTTTTCCTATCCGCATGGTGCCACTATAAGGCAAGGAATTAAAAATTAAGTTACTGTATTTTGCAGACCAAGTGTAAATAAGCGGCTGAACAATGGAAGATTTTGCACTTAATGTATGAAAAACCCTGGGAAGCTTTGGGTGAGTTGCAAGGAGTCACGTGTGAGCGGCACGTACAGAAATGGAAAGCTTGCTCGTAGGCAAGCTTATCACTGCGTTCCTACTGATTAACTTCGATGTACGAGTAGAGGAGGGAGAGAATCACTAACAAAAGGTCGCTTTTCATATAAGACATACAAAACAGATTTGGAACCAAGCATAGGGTTACATTCAACACTTACGATTTAAGACCGTTGCCATACTGTCCAATCATTCTTGAATCCACGTTGCGTTTAACCGATCGCCCAAACTGGACCACATTTCCAACTTCCGCTGCAAAGTGAAGCAAAACACCTCGCCTTTAAAATTTTAAAAACGTGAAAGTAAAAACCCTGGCTAGGAATCCACCACAGCGTCACCATCCTTTCAACGTACTCGACGACGCCAAGAAAAGCACATCTAAATCTCGAACCCTTGGTTTCTCGATCCTCCCGATAATTCGAACAACGCTGACCTTCCTTTCCCTGGCACACACTGTCATCTTCCCCGTCATTTTTGGAACTATTTTCCTTTTCCGCAGGAGGTTTGAGGTTACTGCAATTTATTAATCCGCAGGGTACTTCTTTTGCAGCGTATCATGTGTCGATTCTGACTTCAGGAAATGTTAAGTAGTGTCCTCACTAAAAACATTACTTCGAATTAAATACAATGACGTTTATTTGATTAAGCGCCATTTTACTTATGCCCAAAACTCTGATATGAACCTCTCAAGCCTTCCTTCTCCAATTTAACTTGAATTAGCTTATTTAAGTTTCATAGCCCGTCGAAAAGCCACCTTTGTGAACTTAACACTTACATGGATCCATGCCATCGCCGTCATCAAGAAAACATAAAATGAACTTCCCTCTGCAAGTCTCGCAAGGTTCTGTGAAATCATCAGAAGTCAAACAGCGCAAAGTTAGCTTTTTGCACTAACTTTATGAGCGAGTACAACTAAACATTGTCTCTCAAGAAAAAAAACCGTGCCATTATGTGAAAGATGTGAAAAACAGCAGGTCACGAGCGTGGGCAAAAGAAAAAATCTTCGAGTCCCTCCTATGACCTCCCGATCACGGGGAAAGGGGAGATCTATCCGCTGAGCTACGGAGAGTCTCATGGATTGGAGAGTGAAGTCATAGATATATCAATTTTTCAACACACCATTACATCGTCCTTAGTGGGAGAACTCAATATAAATTAAGGTAACTTTATTGGTAGATTAGAACAAACGGAAACTGTTGATTTTTGTCTGGAGAGGATGGAGACAGATTTACCACAGATTGCGAAAAACCGTGAATTTTTTTTCCATTTTATTACGGTACATTGAAAAGCAGAGATGAAAATTGTCTTTCACTAAGACATAAAACAATCAAACGTGATACCCTTGACAAGAAAGTGAACCTTGAGCCCGCGATCCAGTGAAAATTATCAGTGTCTTCAAATTATACGTGGCCTCGATGGTTAAGTGAACCTGAGTCGCAGCGGATGTTCATGTTTGATACCTCTCAACTGACCTTAGTTGAGAGATTAAGCATCGCGTTTAAAGCAACAGATTCAAGTTGAAAAATTGCAAAATGAGAAACGAGCAGATAAAAACGGCTTCAAACAGTTGTTATGGATGGAACTGGCGTAACTCTACCTGTTTTCGTGTAGTTATAGTGAATTGTAAACGAAAAGTAAATGGAAAACAAGTACAAATTCACGTTTGCCGTAAACGCGATGCTTAATCTCTCTAACATAGATGGCTGCAGCGTATACTCCTTTTTCTGTCTGAGTGTGATATTCACATTGGATTATATGAGGAAGGTGCAAAGTCAGTCGTGTGATGGCGTTATCAACGAAATTTCTTGTATCGAAAGGTCACCAGATTTTCAGACGGGTTTGCGCTAATCCATGGTTACAATGTTAATTTTAGATTGTATTTACCCCTCCTACAGATTGTTTTCGAGAATCGTTTTGTGTTTTCATGACTGGTTCTCAGAGTAAAGGCTGAACGATATTTTATAAGCTTCAGTTAAGCCCTAGGTTAAAGGCTTTTTAAAAAACTCTTAGTTTTGAACTTGCCTCAACTCTAGATTACATCTAAAATCCTTCGGGGAACAGGGTTCTCTACAACATGGCGTTAACCAAAATAAAAATAAGAAGTACGAAGATATCTTTACAGAGGCGGATACAGGATTTTTCTTAGGAGGGGGTGCACCACTAACTGACTGATGACGTAAAAAATTTTAAAAGTGAATACGAAAAAGAGGGCTTTTGACTAGGAAATAACATAATGTGAACTGCTGAGAATACATATTTAACGATACAGCAGATTTTGTATGACTGTGAAGCGACTGCACAGTGTTAATCAGAAAGCCGCAGGTCATCACGGGGGGGGGGGGGGGTGCGCACCCCCTGCACCCTCCCCCTAGATCCGTCCCTGCTTTAAGAGTTGCGGTCCGGTTTTCCCTCATCATGGCGTTTATCACTTTGTTTAAAAAGAAGAAGAACTGCAGCTTGTCACGGGACTGACCTCCCCAATTTTAAAAATATATGACAATTTGATAAAAGTGCCATAAATCTTTTTGATGATCTATAACAAAAAATCGTCCTTTAATGTGATTCAGCTTAATGTATCCATAATGGGACGAGTAAACATGAAACCCACTGCACAAAACATTTAAAATATAAAAAGTGAATTATCAAGATTGATAGTTGTCGATTGTCGACAATTCTAATCTAATCAATTTGAAATATAAAATGACATAAACCAGTACTCGTTATTTCTAGAAAGCTTTTAGAGTTGTGGATTTTTTTCTAAGTTTAACTGCTAAGACGGAAAAAAAACAATGTATCTATAATCAAGTTACTAATGAGTATTTACATTTAGAAAGGTAAATAATAAAGGTGGTCTTTTCTTGCATCACCCACAGAATCTCAAAAGTGTACCTCTTTTTAGAAGGGACAACACAGGTTTCCATACCAATTACACTATCGTAATGTTTGTCACGAATTCTGTGGTTTATGATCACGAGAGAGGTAAGAATTTCTCCTTTCGTGTCTCCGTAAATAAACTGGGATTTTGAGAGTGGGACATCTCGTCTCTAAACTTGACGTTTCTCGAAAATACTTATCTTAATGGCCACTTTTACCTATCACCAATTAACCTTGGGAAACTTGGGTTCACTGTCCATTTTACATTGATTTAAGCTTTCCGTTTTTACATTAATTAAGAGTAGGATACCTTTTTCTTATATTTTTATCTAACTTCTGTGTTTCTGAATAGGAAGTTGTCCTATGTTTACAATTAACAAGGTTTCCAATCCTAAAGTTTAGTTTCAAAGGAATAGGCAACTTAAAAAGTGACTGCGTAAAAAATGTGCTTCTCAGTTTTCCCTAACTTTACTTTGGTAATTGAAATCAGTTATTAACCTGCACCAGAACCACTGAGAAAGCTTCGCACAATATTTTTAGCTTCCGAGATAATAAGAAAGCAGTTAATTCCAAATACCATAAAAGAAAAGAACCATATATCATAAGGTAGCAAATATAAAGATAAAGAAAAGTAGTGGAGAAGAGAACTAGTTTGCATCAAAGAAAGAGCAGACGGACTGAACAAAGAGGCAGTTAAAAGCCTTACATCGAGGAGAACGTATGTCATCCCTTAATAAACATTCTAGCCGTTAAGTTGGTTGTCTCGTCATCGTTACTCTCGCTTCGCCATAGAGCACCCAGAGGTCCATTCAAAAGCGTATGTTCATGTATGGCTAAGTGTCATAGCATATTTCCCAGCCAGGCCAACCGCACTAGCCAACTCCTTCTTGTATGAAAGGTGCGGTGAGACCTTGGAAACATAGTTACACCGACTGACTAGGTCATGAGGGAGAAAGAACCAACTTTGCGTCGATGAAGTGAAATCGTCTACAAACAACCTTCTAAACCGACAATTTTGTAAGACAGTTGCCGATCGTTGATGTCCATAGCCATTCAATCCGTGATTTTGCTGTTACTCCTTCTAACGTACACACCTGCATACTGTCCAACAGATATCCTCTATAGTCAAAAAGGCGATGTAAATTTTCCACTCTGCTAGATATGAGCAATGACTTCTTTGTTTTCGAAGGAAATGTGCAATGAGCTAATAGTAGGGACATAATGACAGACAACACGTATCTCGTCCCAAGGGGTAGTTTCTGTTCCACCACAGAGAGTTTGATGACCATAAGGAGTGGTTGCTTGTTGCGCTTATTATCCTGTACTAAAATTAAATTTCATATCTGACAAATGGCGTTATGTTGGTCAATTGGCCGCATTTCGCCAGAGTAATAAAAGCCATTTTCTGCCATGACTTGTTAGCCCGGGTCATGCATATCAAAATACAGTACACGGTTGCTCTGGGTATGACGCATCGCAGTTGGATATCTCTCGTCCTCGAGAAGAAGAGGGAGAAGAAGGATTTTAAAGGTCTGGCCCCAGCACTGGCTTTGCGTCTACCGTCAACGAACTAGGTTGCTTTTCTTGAATCTCTTGCGCTGATAGTGCTTACCACCGCCCGATTAGCTCAATCGGATAAGCGCCGATTTGCCGAGGAAGAACTTCGACCGGACCAACACTTTAAGGTCTTTGACTAACTGAGGAGAAAGGGCTGGCTTCGTAATGACATCTACAAACGGCTAGATTTTCGGGTTTTCTAGGGTAAAGGCAATAAACCGTTGGCCCTGTCTCACAAATCTTGCACATATAATATATCATATGAGACGTTAAAGAACCCACACGCTTTTCGTAAAGAGTAGGGAACGAAGTCCCTGGTGTGGTGGTCTATTTCAAATTAAAACTAACATTAAGCGGCATTCATAACGCATTACTTTGTAAAATGAAACTTCGCGACAAGCAGTCTGGTAAGGCTTCCCTGATCGTGTGGCAAATTAACCCTGATAAAAAAAACTGAGGGGGTGGATAGTAAAATATTTACACTTCACAATTTTCAAACGAGAATATCTTTGCTGTGTATGTGTCATTTTTTCGTTACCCTGGTAGTTTGTGGTTTTAACCTTTTAAATCTATTCTAGCAGTCTAAGATATTTGAACTTACAACCTTCCAATCAAAATTTGCCATCAAACCTTGTTTGGGGTGAAATCCAAACGCCTTGTGTCTCTTTCTGAAATCATGGATTAAACCTAGATGATTAATGTCATCTTAAAAGATGACCTACTAAATGAAAAAAGGGCCCATACGTCCTTATAAAGTCATCTTAACTTTTGAGCGATAAGACCATAGAACCAACAGAGAGGATAACTGTACAAACTGAAGATGATACATGAAAGTGAAGTTTCCCTTACAATACCAGTCGACCAAATAGCTGTCATGTGTAGAGGTTGTCGCTGTATTGATTCATCTGACTAAAACCTGTGGGCCAACCTTAATATTACATGACATCTTATAAAGCAAACGAATGTATTAAAATTTTATCAAGAATGATGGGAAACAAGTCAATTAGTTATTAGTATGCAATCAGCCCAGCCAATCAGCCCCGTCTTTGCTTGAACTCAAGAGAAAGAAAATAAGGTGTAGCAGTGTACACACGCACAGTTATTAAAGCGATTTAAGGTCCTCAGACAGGCTGCACGTTGGAAGAACCCATGCCCCTAGTACGTGATGACTTGAATCAGTGACAATGGTAAGTGTAAACAACAACATCAGGAGTCTTCCCACGACTAGCTCTAGCTAATACGTGCCCCAACAAGTCTTCTTTCCTTGATGAATAACCCAGAAAGGTACAGGTGCAGCTACAAAGTCCATGCAAGAGCCTAATAATGGGTGATGTTTGAAGCAATACAATCTTGCCATTTGCCACTTGGTTAGTATATGGGAAGAAATACTCGAGAATAAAACTGCTCAAGAAAAACTCCGGTAGGGTAACTCAACTCTCAAGTGGAGAATGAATTTCTGTCTCATGATGTCATTTTAAGTGTAATCAATTTTGGCACAAGTAGTACCCAATGGTACCCAAATACCTCAGTGGGGTAATAACTCAGATAATTGCCAATTATTAGACCAAACCATGCTGCTAAAACAGTTACCTTACAACATTACGCATGTTCAATAACTTGCACTAACAACAATTTAGGGATGGTTAACTTAAGGATAGTTTAGAAGTTATAATTGATATGACTTTGTCAATACACATGACAACAAAATATTTCTCCCACAATAGTCTAGCAATCTAATAGTAAAGTGAGTAAAGATTTGAATTGCCATGGTGAGAGTAAACAATAAAGCAGGAAAATCATATCCAGGTATCAGAAAACAACTACTATACTATTAACTGAGACACAGTCCAATTCTCTGCACACTGTTTATAAAACTGACAGCACTGAAATGCATACTTAGGTCATTGCTCTACCTAACATATCTTCCATCCTAAAACGTGTATTACTAATGAATTGTAATGTTACTAAGAAATGAATAAGCTATTTGCATTTAAAGATCTCAGGGAATAATTTCATTTTTTGCCTACTCAGACCATTCTACAATTTCCCACTGTAAAGAGGGTCTCAGTGGGGTGGTAGCTTTGACGGTTGAGGATTAATTTTTTTTCCAATTTGTCCATTGACGGTTAATTTTAGAGCTTTTGACGACTGACGGTTATAAAGTGGAAATTAAGTCCAAGATTATAGTAAGTATTAACTTCTGTATAAATTAATATTAACTTTTGTGCTTTGGAGGTTGTCTTGGCCTTTCACTTCCAAAAATTTCCAAATACTTTCAGATATAAGCAAATTTTAGGGTCTTCTAATGTCTAGAGAGTGTTTTTGAGAACATGGGAACTGGGTTTTCCAGATTAGAGATTCTTTTGGAGCTAGAAGTCCGTGAAGATCAGCTGAAATAGTGAGATTTGAGATACTTTGAAATCTCTTTTGCGGTTAATACTAATCTGCATTTTTGACTGTTGACGATAAAAATCACCCTTTTCGACGGCTGACGATTAACCCCGTTAAGACCCTCTGTAAAGAAAGACTCATTTGTGTCACCATCGGATATCCAATGACCTTGGCAGGACGGTCCATCTTCATAGTCATAAACACCTTTAACCTATCGTCTTACAAGACCTCACGGAATGTTAAAACCTGTTTAACTTGTTGACAAACCTGTATAGATGTCGATCTTTGTTGATGATGCATCTCTGACAATAGAAATTAATAAAAATAATTAATACAACGAGCTTCTGTCAATGAGGTTGTGCTTTTATTATTCCCTGCTTTTTTGTTCTATGACTTAGATAAATCTATTTCAAGAACCAGACACGATCTACTGAAAATTAGATACCCTACACACAGCTAAAATACATAACTTCGGAAATATGCACATAATTGTGAAGCCAATATCCTCTATTGTGTGAAAGCAGGTGATGTTATTAGGAGTCACACTCATTAAGATCATGTTACAATCCACTACCTAGTATTGAAAAACAAAGCTACTACTAAGCGCTTTCACAAAGAGACCTGGAACTGTCTTCACTCCCTGATTGTTTGGAGTAAAACGCTGTGTGTTTTTCATCGCTAGCGGGACGAAGGTTGCCCCATTTCGAAGTGTACAGAAGGAGGTATTGTTCACGCTCTTGTAATTGAAGCTCACAAATACCTTGCGTTATCCACTAACTCCGCCAAGGCTCCAAACAGAAACTCGTGTGTTGTGCTGGTAGAGAGAAACAAACACTTCTCAATAATTCGCGTTTTTAATGCTCTAACATAATATTACACTCGAGTCACTCAAGCCCCGAGGGTAAATGAAGTCGCGGTTGTGCGCACCACGAGTATTCAAGTGTGATTAAATGAAAGTCACAGTGTGTTGCGATTGCTAGACCTTAACACTAATAAATTTAGAAAGTCCACGCTGTGACTTAGAAACTGAAAGTAAGTCCACGATAAAACTGCTATTTGTGTCAGAGTTCTGTCATTGTTTGTGCGATCAAAGTTTTAATTAGCCACCCTCTCAGCGCGCGTAAATGATCAGAACATGTGCTTGCAAACGATATAAATACCCTTATATGACAAGGTTTTATATACCAGAGAACAATGAAAAGTTTATCAGCGAGTAAACGAACAAAAAAAAAGGTTTCTCATAACTACCTGTTTGTGTGCAAGTATTCGTAAGTCAGCTGCGCTCTACGAAGCGAAGAGTAACTCGCCGTAGTACTAGTGCTTGTCATTTCGTTGCCCCGGTTGTTTGGCCTGAAGGTGCTTTCGTCAGCAAGACTTGACTAACCGCCTCCTCGATTCGTACGTACCTCGCACAATAGGTCCCATCCACTAAGTAAGCACCTATCTGGGATTCAAAACAAACTCGTTGGCACTGAAAGTGGGAAGTCACAATACACTGACAACGTCAAGCTCCAACACAGATTTCCGCACTTCGACGAAGGAGCCAGCGCTGCAAAAATGCGTGTATGTCGGGATCATAGCGGTGTCAAAACCTGTCCAACGTGACTCGGATGCGCGCCAAATTTTGGAGTTGTCGGGCTTTAATTGGTTGATACTTTCAAAATTGACAGCTGCATTGTCTTTTTGAGCTCCCATTGGCTTTTCTCGAGGATGACGCAATATTAACTTTTCGTGCCGCACCCACCTTTGTGGGAAATATTCCCTTTCAAAATGGTTTGCCGATCGCGTAAACAGTAAATGGTTGTGTGAAATTTTTGCTTTTTGACCTCAATTCTTTCCACAACAGCCGTGAAAAAGTTACGTGATGAAAAGTTTGAGAGAAATTGACCGGTTTGGGCTAAAATTTGTGCTTTCTAAGCCCGGCCAAAGGTTTGTTTCCTTGGTTTGAAATCCGAGACGAAACGGTAAGAATGATATTCGATTGTTCGTCGATTTATGTTTGCTTCAACTCTTTTGTGAACGTATTTTCAGCTTGTTCCGTCGACAAAATGTGCTTGCTGCAACGTACAGAATGTGAGGAACGACAACCGCTGGTTGTACAAGAATGAGCTGACATGAAACTTAAAGACGCTGTTGGATAGAAGCGGCCAAAGCCAACCTTTCGGCGCGAAGTGTACGTGTTATAACATTCGTTTAGCATATTAATGAGCTTCACAGATAGCAGCTGTTTTGTTCAAATGATATTTTAATACGCTTCCAGTTGTGAATACACTGTTATAAATACCATTCAACTCCATTTTGTACTGTTTACGAATGCGATGCTAAATGCAACGATATAGTATGCGTTTATGTTTTGCAGTTTTAGGAAATTAGTTAATTTATAAGTCGTTATTTAAACGTTTTGTTGAGCGGGGGCGGTTGCTGGCGCCTATTCTTCCTTTGCTAATTTATCTTGGCCGCCTTCTTTCACCATTAGAGTCAAATTAGTAACAAGGCTCGTAAATAATTGCGGAACTAGCCGTTATTTTTTTTTGGAGTACGAAACGAGAGAATTCGTAGGGCGTTTTGTTTAAACTATGATCAGTGGCGATCTTTTGAGCTTGCTAGTTTGTCAGAGTGTTTTGAAAATTTCTTGACTCACCTAAGAACTGCCCAGCCATCCTACATCATACACGTTTGTCGCTCGAAAGTATTTCAAACATGTGTTTCATTTTCTCTTGGCGGCAAGAGTTTTCTTTGAAATATGGAAGTTGCTTCTAATCTCACTCACAAGGTTGACAAGCAAGGGCATTACCAGGAAAAGATAACTCCAGGCTGGGAGTAATTTCCTGAATAGCACTGTGCGTGCGTGGGAATAGTGTCAAAGCAAGCTCAAAGTCTGCATTCCACAGGAAAAGAATACGGTTTTCCTAGTTTTTTGGTCAGAGTATTTCCTGTCACAATATCAAAGTTCACATTCCATAGAGAAAAGAAAACCGGTTTTTCCAGTTTACCATATCTATCAATGTTTGTTGTTAGAAGCTGTCGGTACTCTTGTTTGAGTCGACACCATGAGAATATGCTGTTAAGTGTTCAATTCGTTAGGCTTCGAGTCAATCCGATAGTCATGCTTTCATACGCTGGTGCTGTCTAAACAGCCAAAGTGATATTGTATTTGCCCTCTAAGCTAACGTCACAGTTTTATTACCTGTATCTCGACCCGGTCGATGTGTGTCATCTGTAGATTAACTACACGACGCGCACGATCAAATGATCTGTTTCGCCCCTTGTGTAGCTTGTGGGCTCAGTATAGTAGCAGGTGCTGTCTGTGAGACCCCTCACTTTCCTCCGCCCAATCCAAATATTAAGAGAATTGAAGTTATATTTTGGAGAGCGTCTTTAAAGTAAAAACGTAAAGATCAGTTTATTCTTTGTCGTCCTTAGCCTTGTATATTTAAGAAATTCATCGTCTTATTTAGATAATGCCTATGGTATATCTGACTTTAATATTATGACCGGTTGGGAGTCGTTTTTGATAAGAATAAAAACAGGAAATACTAGTTCGTTGGAAAGTCCAGTCTGGTAGAAACAGACTTTGAACTGCTAACAACACATTGAGAGGCGTTTATCATGTTCTTAGTGCAGTTCTGAACAATCGTAAATCGTTGAAAGTTTAGTTTTTATGGGAATCGGCGATGACTAAATGAGCTTCTTTAAAAGGTCGGTTCACACTAGGCGACAAGTTGCAGCAACAAGTCGCGGCGACAGATCACTCCGAGTGTACAGGTCCGGCGACTAGTTGCAGCAAAGTGTTGGGACGACACATCGCAGCGACAAATCGCTTCGTGTGTACTGGAGAAATTTTGTGAAAATCTTAGTCTCTACAACATAATTTTGGCGCGGCAACAAGTCGCACAAATTCTGTCTGATTTGATTCTTTGCAACATGTTGCCGCAACTTGTCGCCTAGTGTGTACCGTCCTTAAGAGATGCCATGTAGAACTGTCTGGCGCTTGGCACTTAGTTAAAGCAGCGGCTTCGTCCTCGCCGAATACTTTTCAGTAACTTGGCCTGCGACAACTCAATAGTTGATTACATAAGTTGTAAAAAGATAGGGAAAATATATGTATATTAATCCTTCAGAACAGTGAAATCTCTTTCCATTTCAGACGATTCACTTCGTCCCAGATTGAGTCGATAAACTTCATATTATTCTTACCTCTGTTCTGCGGGTACTTGACTCCGTCCCTTTTGGTTTGACTGTCGTTCTGGTTGCGTAAAGAGGCCTGGCGATGGTCTTCCGTTTATATGCCGGACGAAAAATTGAGGCAATATTTAATAACGTCCCCTGTCACTTGTCTCCTATCTTTTCTGACAACTCATATCGTAGTTTAGAATAATGATACGTAACAATGCCTCTTTAATGTGATGTTTACTTTCTAGCTTAGTTATCTCTTAAACACACCGATGCACTTAAAATGTCATTATTGATTTGATAACGGATACTATAGGCTTTTAGTTGAAATGTGTATATGAATCTTTTAGTGAATGCTTACGTTGTTACGTGTGCTGTCAAGCCAATCCTTGACATTTAGGTTACTTTATAAAACCCTTACCGTGAATTCTCCTGATTGCCTATCAGGCAACAAGGAACCTCTGAGTGTCTTTCTGTTTGTGGGTTTCTGCAGTGAAAACGGTTAAGTGTTGTTCAGTTACGTTTGCAGCTTCGCCTGCCTCACTGAGAGGAGAAACCGATGGCTAAAGTTGCGAGCAGTTTGAAAATAAGAGTAACATGTCATTTTGGGAGACTATTCATTGCGAACACATTTGGTTACCACATATTTTTTTAACTGCTGTCTTGTTGTAGTGACTAGTACCGTTAATAATTCTTAGGAAAAAGCTCCGTTTCGCAAGCTCTTTTGTGGCCGTTTATGCAAAATCTCTATCACCTGTATTCTTCTCGTGCGGTATTGGTCGGTAGTCTTCGATTTTGTTCCCTCGCAACAATTTAACGACCGTATCTAAAATAGTCCAGTTACGTCCTGAACTTGGACCCTTCCAACGGCAACACTTAAAAGAACGAAGGATCAGGAGAAAGTATTTTAAACAATCTAGCAACCATTTGCGCCGCGAGAATGATTGTGAGACGTCTGTGAAGTGTTTTTTAGTGTCTCTTTCGAGCAGCTAGAGGTTAACTTAATTCATGAGAAGGCGTTCCGCAACAGTGAGTAGGGGAAAGGGCCGTTTGCTTTGAACACTTGTGATAGCCGTTTTTCTTTTCGCTCTCTCTTCACATCCCCTTTTTTTTGTCAAACGAGCCTTCAACAACTTTAAGCCGGCGTCGAAGCTAGATTTACAGCTAAAACATATACTGCGAACAATTTAGAGCTCAACAGATAAATTTATGTTTAGTTTTCCCGCTCAGTTGACATTTCTTTGGGAAATAAATTTAGACAGTTATTCAAACCCTCTATTAAACCCCATCTTCGCGTCAAAGAGGTTCAAGCTGTTTCTCACGCATATGTAAAACCTTTTTCGCTAATGGAACAGCGTTTTCTTTTTAATCTCAGTAATGCTGAAAGTAACGAGGGGCACCTAGTAGAAAACTGTTTGTTCAAAGCAACCTACATATACTTTTATATATTCCTTTTATTACTGACATCTTTACTAACTGCCGACATTTTTTCGCTCTTGCCTTATTAGAATGTGAAGAACTGACTTACTTTTCTTCTCTTTTTCAGCGACGACCATCGTTTAAAGCAATGGATTTAGGGCCAAGGACCAGTTCGAAACAGCAACCTACGGCTTTTTAAAGTAGATTTCACGTCATTTGAAGTATTTCTATTAAGAGCGTCTGCGAGTTGTTGCGAGACGTCAATAATCTCAATGCCCTATATCCCGTATGAAGATAACGTATTGTCCTTTTGGGTTCATTACCTTTGTCCTGAGCCTTGATGATCCACTAGTAATTTCCTGCATTAGCAAAGAATCGTTGGTCAGGGAGAAAGAGAGCTTTCTCTGCCGTATCGTTCCTCAGATATAGTTTAAGAGTCTTTATTTTATGATAAATATGCTAGAGCCGTACCTCTATTCTAAATAAAGGACATATATTCGTACTCTAGCAAGCTAGCCTTCTTTTACACATAGGAAGACAGGTCGTCGTAGCGTTCCGGCAAACAATTGTTCAACAGATGACGGTTTATTTTTCTTTCATCTTGAGATAATTACTATATTTTCACTTAAATATTTGTCGTGTACGTTGTATGTTGGTTTAGTTTTATTTCATGGTCAACTGCCTATGTTTATGGCAGGACGTTCTTTTAAACCCGTTAAAGGAAAAATTTGTCCTCTCTTCTTTCTCTCTTTCTCTCTCAGATTACTTTTCTGGCTCCTCTTAATGTTTTCCGTCCCTTTTGCCCCCAATTATGAAACAAAGATAAGGTATCTTTTGAAAATTTGCTACAATAAAAACAAGTTTCCATTCTCTTCGCGGATTAAACGTAGGGTTGTCACTTGCGCTTAAATTTTGCCCTACGTTTCTCAAATGGAGCCAATTTGTTTGATGACACAGAAAATTAGAGCATCAGTACCTTGAAACGTCAATTAAACGCTACTCAGTCTTAATGTTAGAAAAATTTAGCCCTGGTAAAACATTAATTTGTTGCAAAATTAAAAAAAGCGGAATACTAATGCGTCAATTTTAAGAAATAAGGAATAAAAAGGAGGCAATCGTTCGTTTTCTGCCCTTTATTTTCGAGGACCACGTCTGTGAGGTACGTCACCTGTAAGCGTCTCAAACAAGGCTCTTCATCGTGTATTCGGTTTATCATGTTGGCAGATTCTACGCCGTAGCGTATTGATGTCAAAGCTTGATTGGTTCCTTCTTTCTTCTTTTGTGCCTAGGCGGATTATTAGAGTTCGTTGGCGTCTTTTTCTGCTGTAATTGATTTTTGACGCAGTTCTGACGCAAGCAAGTGCAATTTTGAGGAGTTGCACCTGTTCGGTTTACGGCATAACCGGATAACAAATTAGAATTTGACGCAGGGTGTGGAAACGACCAACTAATGAGTGTTAACTCTGCACCTGGTGGGATGGACGAAATGACAGTCATCCTTGTTTTCTTTTCTGTCTTTATTTCCTTACTATATTTTGTTTTTCTTCTATTGTGGCTTTATGGTACAGTTGATTTTGAATAAAATTTGGATTATCATCTCCAATTGTTGGGAGCAGATGCTGTAGAACTGAATAATAATTGCTAGACGACTCAACCACCACCATTTCACCCTGTTTAAAGCTGATTTATTCGAACTTCTCGAACGCGATGCCGTTCAGTATATGAAATGAAATACTGTTGTAAGCATTCGTTTATCGACCCTTGGGACGTCGCAGTCTGCGGCTGAGGTACGCTTGTAGGTTGGACGAAAAAAGCTATTTCCATTTAAGTTCGTAGTAGAAGTTCAGTTGAAAAAGTAGCGCGTTCATAAACATCTTAAAAGCTAATCGAGATAAAATGAACAGGTTTGCTATCTAGTGTGGTAAACAATTACGAAACTGAAAAAGTAGGTTTTAAAAGGGATGGCTTGATTCTTGCATTACCCCATGCAAGTACTTGAAACATTACCTTTCGTAATGTGCTTGCTCGGTTTCATACTGTGCGCGTTTGTATTTTAAGATTTTCGATCGTAATGTAACCAGAAACGGGGTTATATGCTTCTGAATGTAACTTAATGGAGTAATTCCTGACTGTTCTCTGTTACCCTCTTGAAATAAACACCTCAAACTGAATTCCAGCTTACACACTTCTTTGAAACACTCTACACGACCGTCTTAAAACCACAACGTTCAACAGAGTAACCCTTACATCTAACTACCTCATGACCGACCAACGCTTTCTAAACTGATCCGGCACTAGATAAATTATAGTGTTAGGAAGTATGTACCGTAATATGTAATATCCCTTTAGCAAGCTAAGCACCAGTAGGATAATAATTAAAGGAGTTTACTTACACTCAACACGACGACGCATCCCGCCCGCCATGCAGGACTAAGTCCACTGCGTTGTACGTCACTGCATCAGCGGAACAGTTTTAGTCCCCTGACACGTGACAAATTATTTATCCAATAAGTAAAACGTCTTTTGTGATGGTATCTGTCAAGATTAAAAATACTAAGTGCGCGCACAGTAATTGTTCCTTTAATTTCTTTTTCTTCCTCTGTTTCTTTTTGGTTCGTATACTTCTTTGCACCTGCGGTGACATTATAGATTTCTTTCTCGATTTTATTGTACTTCCGCCGTTTTAGATCAAAAACAAACTTTTTTCATCACTTTGGTCTTTCGTTGAAATATTCTAGTCGTTTTTACGGCCACAATTTCAGGGTCTTCTTTTGAGGTCTCCATTTATAGTAGTCTCGATTTAATTTCAGCCGTTTGAGAGAGTGTCTGGGTTGCTTTGAAGACTGCCAGCAACAAGGGCAGTTTGCTTTTTATAATTGGCCAAAAGCATATTAGTTTTGTGGAGTTTCTTACATTTATTGGAATAAACGCCTCTCTTTTAAACAACGCCTCCTATCTATTGAACGTCACAACTCAGTTGGGCTCCTGAAATTAAATAGAAGCCTCGGGCGTCTATTGGATCATTCATTTTAGGGCAGCCCATAACCGAGAAAGCCTCTTTATCAAAGCGAGGACTCGTAAACAACCGTTCATGTGAAAATGAGTTTAGTTCTCTTGCAAGTGAAAATAATTTCACGCGAAACGAGGAGCACCTGAACTCGCTTTCAAGTTTGGAAATGGCCTGTCTCGGAATCGGTAGTATAGACATTGACTACGGATAGACCCAGTGGAAATCTGTTACCAATCAAAGGACTTAGAACCCTACTGCGAACAGACACTGTCCTGCACTGGTATTAAAGTATCACAAATTGCCACAGATTTAATATTGGCGGTGTGCTAAGGTTATTTGGTAGATTTTAAGGCTATTTTATTGCGGAGCCCTAGGCGAGAATCGTTACAACCCAGCTGTTCTTCGTTTAGTGCGCTTTTCGAAAAACACATGAACTCTGAAGTTCAAAAGCCAACTGACGTTTGCATTTTTCGCTGCCGTCAATCATCTTAACGGACCTCTTACGAAACAGAACTTTACTGAAATGGACTCAAAAGGTCATATGGTTTGTGATCTGTGATTGGTGGATTTCGATCCGTTTTGTGCGTTTCTGTGTTTCAAGGTTCGTTGCTTGTGATCGTAATTATGATTGACGGCGGCCAACAACGCAATTGTGAAGGCGGCTTTTGAACCATAGAATTCGCGCGTTTGTGAAAAGCGCAATAATACTGGCCGTCGTGTATCGTGTATTAAAGAGATTTAGAAAATTTTCCGTACCAGCACTGTGGCCAAAGCGGCTTTGCAAAGTTGATTTTTGACATTCAAACTATACTGAAGCTTCTCCAGTGCTTTTTCTTTTTCTGTCGGCTTTTCCAGGGTGAACTCTAAAGAGCCATATCAAAGCTCAGGGGGACATACGAGCAGATCCAGACGTTCTTAAACCCTGAAAGACGACCATCGTACTGAAGAAACCCAACCCTATGATCAGTAGATTTATTGCGAAGTTTCTCATTGCCACACGAAAACTACCTCTCTTTACCAGGCTCTACCTCCGTAGCTAAGACCAACTGGTTTTGGGGTCCAAGTTAAAGGTGTTTGTTGTTTCAGTTATATTTGCGTCAAAGACCCCATACTAAGAATATCATACCCGGAGAGCCAACAACAACAACGAGCTTTATTTGCATGACCATACAAGCACGAACAGTATTGCAAAAGCTATTTTTAGGAGTCAAAATTACAACACAGGGAAATTACGTTACTTTGATAATAATGTGTAACGAACATCAAAACAAGCTGAAATATATTTTATGAATTGTATATTGATAAAGTAATTAGAAGAGTTCATCAGTTCATTGATCAAACCGTTTAAAGGTAACTGGGTAGAGCAGTCAAGGAAAACTTGGGTAGAGGTTTCAATTACTGGCCCTGTTTACGATAAAAATCGTTCATTTCGCTACCCTGCTATTTCATGACCCAGATTTATTCGTTTCGCATTCAGAATGGAGCGTTTTCACATGACGTCAAGGCGGCTTTATCGGTGTTCCAAAACAATGAAACGGCGGCCGTGTTGGTGTACCAAGACAACCCTGTCGGAATTGAACTCTTTTCTTATGTAAAAACTTTCTCTTGTTCCAATAAATTAGCGTAGATGCTGGCCACGTGAGTGAAAACACTCTATTGCGTAATTTTTTAAACTAACATCATGGAGCAAGATTTCTTTGAAAAAAATGTTTTTTGTACCACACATGTAGACCATTCAAACCTCTTTTTAAGGCTTCCGGTGCACAAAAATACCCTGTTCAAGAAGACCCTGAGAACCACACCCTGGTCTGAAGTACCTACTCGTTTAGTCCGAATACGGGCGTACCCCAGGGGGACTACAGCGCCCCACAAGGGGTGCTTGGCTATTATAGTATTGAAATACATTACTGCCAATGTGACGAGGAACATCATAAAACAAAACTCTCTGTTAATTTATTTATTTTATCAGTGTACATAATACTGCTCGTTTTAGAACAACAATGGTCGATGGAAAAGCACGCCTATCTAATCTAGCCCCAAGTATGTTCTGCAATAATCTTAGTAAAACTCCTCTGTCATAATATCACAGAGATAAAATTTTGTGGCTTTTTAATCGGTTCTAAGGCATATGGCGAACCATAACGTTATGAACGATTTAAGACCGAGAAGGTGTACAGCTACCCAGATTACATTACTGTCTTGAGGCCTTATAATCCAAAATCGGATAACATTAATTGAAATAACTGTACAAAAGGTGCATGAACATACCGGTATTTTGTAGTTCGACATTCCATGAATCGTTAATAACTTTTTTTACTGTTTAATTTTTTTTCATCAATTTTATGTATTGCATACTTAGTTGCCTAACTAGAATAAGTCGTACGTCTCTAAAGCTACGAGCCCTGAGTATGAGTTAAATTCTGGGTGACCTAGGAAATGATTCAAACCCTTGTGGACCATTTGCATACAATTTGGGGTGAATTTAACCTGCGATCAGGCGTTATTTTGGAGGAGTGTTGAAAGGTGCGAAGTTGGCGGAGAGGGCAACAAAGAAAGAAGGACAACCTGATCGCAGGTTGGGGTATTTATTTATTTATTATACATTGCAAAGGTTTTCCATCGCGAAAATACAAAGCAGCCTTAACGAATAACCATGATAAAACACGGGATAGCTAGAGTTGATGTCAAGGCGAATACCGTAATTACTCGAATAAGCAGCCCCGCCACCCGCCACCACCACCACCACTCCAATCCTCTTTACGAAAGAATGACTTGTTTAAGGACATCACACGGTCAGATGTTGAATCGTTAAAGACGCGGCACCTCTCATGTCTATTAGTGACGGGGTCGGGGTCGTAGCTTTAGCATAGCCAATAGCCCACGTTCGATATATTAAAGTTACAACATGACTCCGAGGCTTTCTGGTCATTCTTCTATATTTGGTTTGGTGTTCTTTGCGCTCAAGTCTCTTTTGGGAATTGCGAGACAATGGAGTCTAGAAAAATTTGCAATTTTCACCCTAAAGCCTCGGAGTCATGTTAAAATTTTAATATATCAAAAGGGGGCTATAGGCTCGACCCTTCATATATTTTAGCCTTGCTGCTGGACTTTTTGGTAGTTCTGTACGTATTGCAGGTAGTTCGTTATGTCTGTAATAAGCTAAGCTGTATTACACTTATGAATGATACTGTTATGCGGGATAAGGCCTTTCTTATCATATTCTGCAACATCAAGGAGTGTTCTGCTACCTTGCGCAACATACTGGCGCGCAATGAATGTTATCATGTGTCTACCTTCTGCAGTATAATTGAGAGCAACAACTTACAACGCGTTTCTTCCTTCTCCAAAATTGGGCTCAATTTCATACAGTGTCTACCTTAAACAATATTACGTGAAAAAATTTCATCTTTCCTCTTGACTTTCTGCATCACCGCGCGCAACAAACCTTACCCTGTATCTTCCCTTTACAACATCGCCCGCAACAAATTTCATCGTCTGTCTGCCTTCTGCCACATAATACGCAAAATTCGAGAGGTTGATGACGCTGTCACTAGACTTCATATTCCGTGGATAAGGCAATTAGTTGCAGTTCACCAAAATTTACACACTGGACAATGATTTATTCGGTATGTAACGCCATCCAACGTTTAAACAACCAGGGACTGGTGCAGTACCTACTGTAGCACCGCGCGCAACATAATTGTTTATCGCATGTATAGCGTTGATATGGACAAATTTAATCGCGCATGTACTTTCTGCAACAGTGGCTATAAATGTCATCATGCGTCTACCTTATGCAGCATTGTGCAGAACAAATTTCATCGTTGTTTTACCTTAGAGAACATTGAGCACATGTGTTTTACTTCCGCAACATTACGCGCAAGAATTTTTTTCCTGTGTGTACCTTCCTATGCGCTGAGCTGAACGAATTTCATCGTGTATCCCTTCTTTTAAATTGCATAGAACCTATTTTTTTGTGTCTATATTCTTCAATGTTGCAAAATAAGTATCATCCTATTTTTAGTATGCGGCATAGTGAGCAGCAAATTTCATTGTGTCTACTTCGATTCCTGTAATTCGTGTGTGCATCAATTTTTTATCATGTTTCTACCTCTGCAACAATGCGCGCCACGGCGCGCGACTAATTTCATCGTGTGTGTCATGACGTAATAAGAACAGAAAGAAAGCGCTGCTGGAATACGCGCAACAACAAGGGAACGTAAAACGAGCAAGTGCAGTTCGAGAATACTTATAAGGATGTAATCTGATAGGACATATCAGGGAACACGTTGTATGTGAGCAATTTGAGAAAATAGTGAAGTCTAAGGAGATATTTAACTCGGGCAAGGACAGAAAATTACCCCATTGCATGAAAAAGCAATGGTTATCACAATCTTTGCGGGTGAAAGCTGCTGGTTACGTAAAAGAACACCAAGGCCCGTAAAATCTAGTTGCACTGGCATTAGTGGATTTGGAGAGCGAAAAAGGAAGCGTTAGCCCTGATTCCCTTTTTAATTAGTTTTTTTGCAAGTCAGCTTTTACCAGAGCTCCAGCGTGCAAGCGAAATCTCATAGCTAGATCAATCAAGTGCACAGAGGTACCCCAAAGTGTGGGATATTTTAAACTTTTCTGCTCCTCTCAAGACCTACAACAGCTTGTTTAATAACTCTTGAGCGTTAGAACAAATACTGAACGATTCCTTTTTTCCTTAAAATCGCATAAGAAATTAGCTGGGGATTTTTCAGCCAATTTCGAAACCTTGAAGAGACTTTTAGAGATTAGGGTTAGTACTGAAACAAAGTGAAAGATGTATTTTTTGCATTGTGTAGTGCTTCATTCCGAGGAATTCCACCCGGCCGCGACCACTTCTTAATGTAACGATGACAAACCGTATCATTCGCAACTGATTCGGCACTTATGACAGAAAAGCAAACAGGAAATTGCTCTAAGGAAATTACATCTTTTCAGAGTTGGCGTAGATGCTTTATTTTAGTTCTAATGAAGAAGAGGTATTTAATTTCTCTTCGTGCTAATATATCATACTAGTAACCACATCGTCACTGTATTTCTACCATTTCAATAATTGCGGCTTCCATCGATCGCTATTTAAGGCGATCTTGTGACAAGATTTGCTGTGAGTTCTCACCAGTTCATAATCTACGTTAGTCATCTTGTTAGAATAGGGCATCCCCTCTTACAGTACATAAATTGTGTTTATGCTGAAGGGAAAAAAGGGTGCAAGTCAGCTGATATCTTTTCCTCACATCTCTTTCAGAAACCGAATGTTTGTGGTGAAGGACTTTCGCCAAGAATAAACGTACATTGTTACTGTTTCGGGACTTAAGAAAGTGAAACCCAGCTAGAAAATAAACTACTCCACGTCCATTATTAGAAACTACCCGGCTTTTCTTTTCTTTTCTTTTTTTTTTTAAATTTTTCCCCACACTTCGGCATCTAAAAAACAATGTAAATCTTTACTTATAATTTAGTTTTGCGGAAATTTCCTTTTAAAGAGTTTTCATCAGACAAAACGTTTTTCGAGCTATGCCTTAGAATCCTATCTTCAGGATGTCAGGAACCGGTTGAACAAAGCAACGATCGAATACAAGAACGGCTGAATAACATAAAATGGGAGATTTTAGAAACCATCACCCTCTTGCGCTCTGATGCGTTTTCTCTACTCTCGTCTTCGTTCAAGTTATCCGCGATATCGTCCAAGAAAATCCTTCGAAAAAAAGGCAATGGCTGCAGAAAAATTCGCATCTATTCTAAAGTTAAAAGATTCTCGAAGATTGAAAAACCACAGTGGCTGAGGCACGTAGGGAATCAGAGGAAGCATCTGTTCAAAGACAAGTCGAGTATGTGTGTGAAGTCGCGCTGAACATTGAGGAACGAGAACTTAAAGCAGGACATGAAGTTTTCGACTCGTCGTCCAAGATAGTCAGAGTTTTTCAACTAACTTGACTAAGATTTTCAAAAGTTAGTTTTTTTCTTATATTATTACCAAGATATTAAAATCATCAGTTAAAAAAAGACTCCCGAAAATTTCGGTTTAAAGAAAAAACGTCCCTAGAATTTTCTCATGAAAGTACCGCTACTCCACGCCCTCGAACTTTGGACTGTACCCATGAGGATAACAGTTTCGGATGAGACAAAAAAGCCACCTAAAACTTTCGAGATGACCAAAGTTCCCCTATGACATTAGAACAGATAAATTGTTTTTAGGACAGCTCTAAATTAATGGAACAGGCTGCCAAAGCATAGAGAAAACCACTATGAGATTCTTTTGACGTCGGAAACATTCGGTCGTTGCCGGGTGATCCTGGGTGTAAAGTGAAGTAAAGTAAGTAAGTAGTGAGCGAAGTAAACTAGAGTTTACCTCTAGCTGCAGGGGCACCCAACGGCAATTTTCGGGAAAATATCTGTTCGGAAGACGATTTGAGATCTAGAATTTTCGGAGCATTTGTTGTAAAATTTCTTGCTTGCCTGCCTCTTCTAGGATTTTCGAACATCTACAAAATGGTATAATTACCCATTTTTAACGGATTTTGACCCTAAAAAAGGCCACCTAGAATTTTCGAAAGCCTTTTCCTGGCTGAAATTTTCGAGAAGGTAAGTTTTTATCCCTATAATTTTCGGATCACTAGACTTTCAGCTAGGAAATCCGAACAGATGAAAAGTTTTTAGGAGATAAAAATATGCCTATATCTACCGTTTGAATACTAAAATACGTTTAACAATGCTATGTTAAGTGGTTTTGAACTACATCCTCGTTGGGTGCCCCTGTAGCTGTTGCAGGTGAAATCCGTTCTCAGGATTCAACGTAGCTTGATTCACAATTTCCTGCCTTTCACAGCCCTAATTGTTCAGTGGGGTCCAAGAAAATTCTGAACGGAAGGAATTTTATACTCAGCATAGTCAGCTTGACTAATGCAGTTGAGTGGACAAAACCTGTTTGACGCGTCTTTTACTGAAATTAGCGCTATATAAATGAATTATATTATATTATTATTGCCTAAGAGCTGACAGCAGTTACTTCATATTCGTTAGTTCTTCAACGCCGGGAATTACAAGCTTTACAAGCTTGCATCAGGGACATAAGAACCTGGATGGTCCAATACAAACTTCGGCTGAACGATGCTAAGACCGAGTTTCTTATTATAGGTACACGCGCACAGTTAAATAAGGTTACGATAAGTGACTTGCAAGTAGGTGAGGTAGAGGTTTCTGCTGTTTACTCTGTTAGAAATCTGGGTGCTTGGTTTGATGCAAACATGAATATGACCACACATATTAACAGCATATGTCAGGATATTTATTACCATCTACATAACATCCGGCGTATTAGAAAGTATTTATCATATGACACTAGGAAGTCCATTGTACAGGCTATTATAATGTCACGATTAGACTATTGTAACGGTCTATTATATGGTACGCCCGCTGTTCATCTTGGTAAGCTGCAACGCCTGCCGAACGCGGCAGCTCGGCTGGTATGTACTATATCTAGGTATAATCCTATCACACCATCCCTGATCAACCTGCACTGGCTTCCGGTTACCCACAGAGTAGAATTCAAGATAGCAATGCTAGTTAACAAATGTATTTACGGCGTCGCACCACAATATCTTTTAGACTTGATAAAAATCAAAGAGAGCTCGCGGTATCAGTTGAGATCATACCGGGGCATACTCCTAATGGACAATACCTATAGAACAAAAAAGACACTCGGGGATAGGGCGTTTGAAAATGCTGCGCCTAAAGTATGGAATCGACTCCCTCTAGAAATTAGACAATGTCAATCATTGAACATTTTTAAAGTTTTACTAAAGACACATCTTTTTAAATTAGCTTTTTATTAGTTCTTTTATTAACTCATATTTTACTTTTATTGTTTTCCGAAAATTGTAAATTATTATTATTATTGTTATTATTATTTGAATTAGCCATTTATTACTCTAAGATTTTAGTGTTGTAATGCGCATTCGATCATATCTTTATCGTATGCTAGACTGCGCAATATAAGAAATAAACATTATTATTATTATTAATTAAGGTCTCGAAAATAGCGGATTGTTGTCCACGCCTTATATATATCAGGTCTGGACCCGGTTGTTCGAGCGCTAGATAATTCATGCACTATATCCGGCGAATAAGTATTGTGGTAACCAATTGCACTATCCACTGGATAGAGATTTATGAAATGGATAGTGCTATCTACCTGGGGCCTGGGCTAGGGGAGTTGGGAAGTTTGAGAGGGCAGTAAATAACAACACACCAGACAAAAGCTTACATTTTTACACTGTCCAAAAATGGACAGACCATCATGGCCTGTTTATTAACAACACTCAATTTGTTTACAGACCCGCTATAGCTACACAGTAGCAACTACTGGACTCTTTGCTTCCTTTTAGGAACCGTACACAACAACGTATACTTCTGCATAAATACACCATAACCAGCGATATATTTCTTGTCTGTGAAATCAAAGGCCTTTGGCCATCACGTACTGCATGTGAGGTGTCTGAGTAATAACCTGGTCATTTCAATTATGAAGTCGAATAATGAGCAAAATGTACTCATTGTCTCTTGAAACTCTTGACATCCGATCATGAAGACGAAACTTTGGTGAACTCGCCTACTTTGTTCTTTGTCTTTTTGGGAGGGGGGTACGCGGTTTCAACTCAAACCAACTGAAATATTGAAAAGTTGGTGGGTACGATTAAATTCGAATACACAAGTTTATTTTTCCAAGCAAGGCCTTCGATATCATTAAGTTTATCGCCCGGGTTGACCCCATAAACAGACTGACTGACCATATCCAAGTCGATCCAAGATGGCAAGTCACACATTAGCTCATCACCCGAGAACATATTCCAAATAAACCAGTCAGACTTCCTTTGAAAGGCATTGTGAAAGGCAGGGGCCTTTGTTTCTCAGACGCTCACATGTTATTGGATTGAAATGTCTTGTAATCCCTCACAAAACTATATTTTTTTTTCTATTTTTAGCCACTTATATTCGGTCAGACCGAATTTGGCCACGTTTGAGTCTACCCCTAGATTCCAAAAAAGTTTCTGATGACTAGTTTTATTCCCTGCAAGGAGGAAGTAATGAATTAACAAGAAGATATCCAGATATTGACGGTGAGGGTAAAGCTGAGAAAGTGATATCTGGATATAATATGAATCACTCTTTCAAATGTTTCAAAGAGCTTCTCAAATAATCAATAATTCTTGAAGAAATTCAAGGATAAAGTTTGCAAAATATTTTAAAGGAACAACGGGCTTTTTTCGAAAATACCATAACACTCTTTAATCTGCGGGTTTAGCGGCTTGTTTACAGGAGAATCTTGCCTAGAGCCCCCTGTGCTAAACATAGGGCCCTAGTTTAGAAGTCCACTTATATTTGTTGCAAATTAAACCGACCATTGAAGGTACCTTAAATTACGGAAAAAGCTGTTTTCAAGTGAAAACAATACATCAACACATGTCATTTGCACCCAAACGAGGCTAGGCCTGCATATTAAAGAGTATTATGGTATTTCTTGGAAAGGCCTAAAGGATCTGATAACCGAGTTAATGTCATAGTAACGATTTCCGTTGTGTTCTTTTCAAGAACACTTAGAGAGATTTGGAATCTAGTTTGCGTTAAAAGGCAAACGTCAATTTGTAACATGAAACCAAGTTTTTCCCCCACTTGTCGTTTACTACTTATTATATCTATACAAAAAAAGTTGGATTACGCCAGTTTTATCCATAAGAATGATTTTGGGCTTCCAGTTTTTATCTAATGTCAACTTACAGATGATGTTTGCCTTAAACGCAATTCTTATTTTCTCTGTGAAAGAGTTTGAGAAGAAAATTTCTTAAAACTTTAACTCACACTTAAAATACCAAGTCTATTGTATTTCCTTAAAAGCGTGGCTTTAAGGTATTCTTACTTAGAACCAAAACAATCCACAAAT
Source organism: Porites lutea (assembly GCF_958299795.1). Classification (NCBI taxonomy): domain Eukaryota; kingdom Metazoa; phylum Cnidaria; class Anthozoa; order Scleractinia; family Poritidae; genus Porites; species Porites lutea. Next base: position 14,257,948 of record NC_133211.1, read on the forward strand.
AATGAAAATGAATATACATTTCAAACACACAACTCCTAAACGGAAATTTTAAAGGAAGTGACATACTGTAGGATTTGAAAAAAATCTACTTTTCTGACTTTCTGTTAAGAATACCTTGCGTTATGCTATTAAAATATAAAAATTAATAGTTTAACTGATCGAGTTGAAGTCACAAAATTATTGGAAACGTAACTACCTTTTCATGCCATTGCTGACAGTGCCAAGGAATTTGATGATTTTTTTTTTGTATCTTCTATCCAGTCCCAGAGGGCTCTGGCCACTCTTGGAGCATTGAAACTGAAATATTTGTTAACTCGTTTTCAACGAGAGGTGTGATAAACATTTCTACAACAACTCCAAAAGCCCATTTAGGATCCGACAACAACAATATTTTTTTTTGCTTTATGAACCTTGTATCTTTTTTTCTGATGATCGAACAGTTCCTTCAACATTTTGTAGAACAGACGCATGTATAAGGTACAGAATTTAATCTAAATGACAAGTTTTAGAGTGCTTTGAAGTGTTGGCTTGCATTGGGACAATGTTGGTGTCAGTGGAATAGTATTAACGTGATAATTGATTCCAACATTTGCTTAACACCTGCTTAACGTTTTAATAGTTAACCCACATAAATGGGCCTAAAAATCAATATTTATCAGAAGTTTACACAAAACAAGTTAAATTTTGTGGATTCCTATTCAATGCAGGTCTTGTGCTGAATAAGTTAAAAATTTTATATTATTCAGTTTACCATGTGTATCTCCAAGGAACCAGCCACAAGCCTAAGTATTCTAGGTATTTTATATCAATCAGTTCTATGTTGAGATGAACAACACCTTAATTATCCTTAATTAATTGTCTAATGGTATCGATATAGCTGACCAGGTGAAAAAAGAATTGTGTAGGAATGAACTTAAACCAAACTCATAACTAAATATTATTACCCAGTAGTCTTATACACCTGGGAAAAAAACATAACCAGTTAAGAACACAACTGACTTGAAGCCAGTAAAATATAATTGTCACAACTAACCACCTTGAAACTGATTTTACTCTTTCTAGCAATTTAATAACAAAAATAATTTGATATTGCTGGAAAGCACCCATTGAAAGTACATGTTAAACATGTTAAACTAAGAAAAATCTGCGCAGAGAATCACATTGGTTCAACAACAAGATCCATCTGATTATGCAAGGGCTAAGTCACCAACATTTATTTATAGTCAAGTCTCTTTTATGTGAATAAGGAACATTTGGGAGCTTTGCTGAGTTTGTTTCTACTGTTTAGTACAGTTTTACAGTTTTCTTTAGTTTAACATTTTTAAAAATTTTGGTTAACTGAAGTTACCCTTTGCAGCAGCAACAATAATTATTGTTTTCCACATCAGTTTCCAAATTTAAGAGTTTTCAAAGTGGTTAGTTGATGGTCTAAAGCATATTTTATTACAACCCACATTGTAATAATTTCATTGTAGATCTACTTTGTAGGTCTATAATGTAGCTAGCAACCTGACATTTGTTATCCCTCATATACAAAACACCACTGGCCACAAACCTACATGCCCCGCCTAACAGCTGACACGTGCACAGCACTGGATATTGGATTTCTTAGCTTCTAATTTATTTCCATCATCGCCAGCTCCGGCCTTCCTCTTCGGCCTGCTGCCAGATGAGAGTACAGGCTCTGCAGGATTCACCATCTTGGCATTCTTCACCCTCTCATCCTTGATTAATGCATCTACATCTTCAGTGTTATCATCTGTGATTTCACCCTCAACATCCACATCTTCATCCTCATCATCAATGGCGACCTTATCTTTGCTTTCATGCCCAACATTCACTGCACCATTGCACAAAACATTAACCTGGCCACCTTCCACCTTGATGGCATTGACACTTGAACAATCTACATCAGACTCTTCACCGGAAGTGAAAGATGTCTGCGTTGCCACAGAAATAGGGGAGCATTGAATTTCAGAACTTTTCAAATTTACAGAAGTCTTGGTGGAACTCGCTTCACTTACTACCTGGCATGTCTTGGGAATAACACCATTTTGAGCAGATTTCTGTGCGATTTCCAACTGAATGGTTATTTCCTTTCTAAGCACCAGAAGCTTCTGTTTGATAGTGTTGTTGCTGATCTTCAGAAGGTCTCGCTCAGCTTCAAAATCACGTTCCCGTTTTTTCAATGCCTGAAAAAGAAAACAGACAGCATCTTAACCTTTGATAGACTGTAGCTCCTTAAGGCTGCGTCCACCTTTCATTTTCTGTCACCATCTTTTTCACAAAAGTGGATTGGCCTGGCTGCTAAAATAGGCCATTTCAATAAATTATCGTATTTTCCTGATATCTCTGATTATGGAAGTCTGTACAAGAAAATCATTTTTTCAAGAACATCAAACCTTTTCAAAAAGGTTTGGACATCTTCGAAAGTCTTATATGATGGGAAAAAAACCTAACACCCTCAGAATAAAAATCTCATGCAATAGGAGTTGGCCGGTAAGTTAAAGTGGCTAATGTTATTTGATCTCAGGTCTTAGAGTCATCAACCATAACAATTCAGCTGTGCCACAAAATTTGGAATGTTTTTTAATTTGGTAAAGTTCTTGTCATTAAGTTTTAAAGCTGCCATAGTGAATGTAGATTCACCCATAACAACTAGCCCTGTATCAAGTGAGCTCAGCCATAACAGGTGTTAAAACCTTAAAGACAGCTCTTTTCTCCCAAGGCCTGGCAATAGTCGGCTGCGGCAAAGTGATAATACAGGGAAGTAAAGCTGGAGTTCAAAATCGTGCTACAATCTCTGGCCAGGGATAGAAGTGACGATAGTGATAGTTTATCTGTTTTCCATGACCAGTTACTGGTAAATGGAAATTGACTGGAACTTCCTTGATGTTCTTCCTCTAGGAGATTAGTGTTGACTTGTCTTGCATTGTTAGGAGAACGTGAGCATAGCAACAAGCTGATGGGTTTTTTCTAAATCTGCAGGCTAGGTGATCCATGTCTTCAATCCAACTGACTATGTAGACATCCTCAATCTAGGTAGCCAAACACTGCACAAGATTTCATAGAAAACGCCATTTACTTAGAAGGGATGGCATCATTAACATAGCTATTGCTGGTCCAGGAGCCTATGAGGCACTTAACGTTCCATTACATGTTATGTGTTCATTTAGGGGTGTCTGTCACTCGTGTCTTCCTGACAACAGCGTACAAAAAAAAGAAGCGCACTCCCTACCAAAGTTCTCACCCAGGCTCTCCCCTATTGGTGACATAAACCCTGGAATGAACCCTTACCAATTGGGACCAATCAGGTTGATGTGGTATGCTGTTAAATCAGCCGACTAAGGATGTACCTTCACTCTGAAATAAGGTTTCACATATATGTTCAAGCTGATTAGTCTAACAGTTTTATCTCTCTGTTGTTACATTTAAGGTTTTTCCATGTAGTCCCTCACTTGCAGCTATAGATCGGAGGTCATGTCTGCTCTCTTGCAGGTTAAATTCTTCTCCCTTCTTTCATGACCTTAATTGTAACAGATCCAGTTTTTTTTCTGGTGGCACCCATGTAACTGTCTGTGTCTCAATTTCCACTCCTTGAGAAGTTGTTTGTTTCCCATTCATAAAACAGCTTGTGGAAATTCTTGTAGGCAAGTAAGTGAAACACACTGTCCAGGGTTGTTTCAGTGGAAAAGACAGAAGTCTTTAAAGCCAGTCCTGTTTCCTTTGTCCAAAAATCCCACACAGAATACATCTCCTGAAAAATTCCCACATAAAAACCTATGTTCTATTTCTCGTACCTCATTCTTGATACCAAATTCAGCCTTGTTTTGGCTATTTCTTATCTAACTTCAACAACAATATTGCAAGTCAATACCAGATACTAGTGAGAGACACCAAAGCCATATGCCTTCAGACTGAGCTTATTAAAATCACAGTGGCACTGGGGGTATGTAAACTGATAGACACTTTTAAAAATGAAAAAAAATGATTTTCTTTGGGAGATATTTTCTTTGACTTCCCCTATTTTTTAAGTCATTGTTTTGAAAGAAGCATATGTATTAAATCATATAGTCCTGAACAGAATATTTACTTAGGTAAGCAACTAACACTTGCTATTCTTAGATCAATGTGTACTCTCTTCTTAACCTTAAAGCACAGGACTTGCAATTCAGGGGCACTGAGTTCAAGTCTCGCCCTGACCATTAGCTGGATTTGTTCACACTAGTTCCAAGTTCAAATCCTTGACCACACTTATAAAAGCCAACTGGTTTGCCCCCAGCCAGCTGGGTTTCTTAACCCTTAAGTTATGCTTGCCAAGGTTAAATAATGGAATAGTGAGAGTGAGAGTGAGAGTGAGGGGAGGGGAGGGGGGGACAATGGGATGAACCCATTTAGCACATTTAGCAGATCAATGAATGATTTTCCAGTAATCGGAGACTTAGTTATGCGCACAGGATTATGGGATCGTCAGGGGGCAAAATTGCAAGTCGCTACAAAGAAATGTATGGCGTGGAGCTGTTTCTCCGTTTAAAATCAGTGTCTTTGGACAGAGAATGCCGCATTTTGCCGTGATTTTATGAGAAGCCGAGGTGACTAATGTTGGTGAGTTGATTGTAAGTATTTGTGGGATCAATGCGATGAAATCTATCGATAAACACTCCTTCTTGCGAAAGGTCGACTGTGAAATTTACTGAATAGTCTCGAAATATATAGTACTAACTTACCAGGTATAAATGAGCGGGGAATGTGGACTCATTTATTAAGCCTTTCCAGTTGTAAGTACATGTTCTGATATTTACAACGAGTGTAATTACGTTCGGCTTGGCGGCGATCACAACGCTGTGCCAGTTTGTGACAACGATCGAAGGTAAGCTTATGTATTGTCGAATTTGCTATGTACAGTGTTAACTTTAAAAGCAAAAACATCTTCCCCACATTGGTATATTGATTCCTTCTAGCCAAAAAAACACAAGCGAAATGTTTTGTCATGATCCAAAGGACCAATAAGTTCTAATGCCTTTTCTGATCATTTTGAGGGAAGATATAGAATCTCTGAATTTCGCACATCAACTTGGTATTTATTTACACACTCACTACTGTTGTATCGGAAATCTGACTCGTTCATACGATTTCTGCGTCATCTACTAATGGTTAAATACCATGTACTTTCCATGAAATATTTCGTAGATGTTACATTGTTTATACCAAAGTAAAGGAGGATTTTTATTTTTATGGACATGTCCTACGATTGTTGAGCGTCATAACCCGCACAGAGCTGATCGCGGCCGAGTGTAGTTACACTCGTTGTAAATATCACCACACGTAATTAAAACTAAAATGCTTAAATGAGCCAATCCCCCTTCATGTATACCTAAATTTGCACTAAATATTTCAAGACCTCTTCTTCATGTGGATCACTGTGTAAATTCAGTAGACATAAATTTCACACTCAACCTCACGCAAGGAGTGTTTATCGATAGAATTTATCGCATTAATCACACAGAAACTTGAAATTTCAACGCACTAACATTAGTCACCTCCGTTTCTCATAAAATCACGGCAAAGTACGGCATTCTATGTCCAAAGACACTGCTTTTAACGGAGAAACAACTCCACGCCATACAATTCTTTGTAGCGACTCGCAATGTTTGCCCCCTGGCGATCCCAAAATCCTGTGCGCAAAACATGAGTGTCCGATTACTGGAAAATCATTCATTACTTGGAAGGGATTTTTCACACAGTCCCAAGTTCTTTTGTCCCCCATTGTAGGTCAGATAATCAGTGAATATGTGAAGCATAATAAATGAGTCATCTTGGTTTAAAGTTCAGATTTCGTTGATAACCTACTTCTCATGTTGCATTACATGCACAGTTGTATTTGCGACACTAATAATTATTTGACTCTGTTTTGTCAAATTTAGATAATCAAAATCTTATATTCAAAATAAACTGCAACTTATTATAAAAACTTATTCAAACTAAGCTTATATGAAATGTAATTTTATTTCTGCATAAGCTTTACTCTAGCACTTCTCTTTCCAAATGGAACTTACTAGTATCATATTACAGCCTTCATGTAGTCACAAAATTGCACACAGCCTAGGATCTTGTTTTTGGTCAGATTGCACCACCTTGGTTTCTGACTCTTTATATATAAATACATACACTATTTATAAGATTTATTAACTGCAATGACAATCAATTTTACTTGCCAATTACACCATGACAACATCAAAATACTGGTCATTGATTTGTTGATAATTCTTCTTCCATGTTTCTTCAAGGCATGTTTAGATGTGATGTGGCTGATGACATGCCAGATAACAAAGTAACCTTATCCAGGGAATTAAACTGAACCATTAATGTGTCTTTCAAAAGTTAGACAAAAAAGTCCAGAGTGTGATGCATGTGATGCTTATGTAAACAAAATCAGCCATTATCACCAGGAATGATAATAAAAACAATATTTGTTATCTAAGAAAAATTCTCTCCTTGTACAAGCCTGGGACAGTCAAATGTACTAGTTTTTGTTATTACATTAATAAGCTTTTCCCAGGCTTGTACAAACAGCAAATGTGAAGGAATTTAATAACAGGAGGTAATTTAAGGAACTGCCTTTCTCTCACCAAAAGTTAAATCCACTTCAAAATCGCGAATCTAATTGGCTTCAATGTAAAATGCTATGAAATGGCTCTTGGCGCATCAGATGCGGTTTGGGGAATCAGCATTTTTAACCAAAAATAAAATGTACATAATTTTTTAGTCATCGAATACGAGAGCGTCACAAGGCACGCAAAACCTACTCGACCGTGAAAATCAAAACAGAAAAAAGCAAGCTCGTGACACTCGTAGGACCGGAATCAAAAGCTGACCACAACAAAAGACAGATATTTACCCTATAAGAAAATGTGGCAAACTATTGGAAAATAGCATGGTCCAAGGACGCCTTCGGCATTTAAGGTTCAATTGAGTGGGTGTAAAGTTGACCTTGAGCTGAATATTTTACCTGCACATAAACATGCAGAGAAAGCAGTTTTTGGTGATCAAAGACAAATACACCAATGTTCGCGGGATTTTTTGGTCCTTAGCTAGCTAGAAACTATCTTTTCCGAGTGGTAAATTTAAGTGTGTTTAAAAATCGAAGCAAAGGCAGAATATTTATCCCACGCGAAATCCAGCTTCAACTTAGGGTTGGTATGCCCGAACTTGTTCACATTCAAAACAATGGCTTTTCAAATTCAAATTAACCAAAATAAAGACCGGCCCGACACTTTCCACAAATCCCATATTTTCACTGTCAACTTCTACGTACACATAGAATCATGCTCACCTGAATGTGTTTCAGAGCACTTCTCAAGATGTTCAAGTTAGAAGTTTTTTTGTCCTCCAAGGAAGGAACTTCTCTCTTCAGAATATCGAAGCATTCTTTTAAGTGTGCGCGTCTGAAAGTGCAAATACAAATAAGCAATTATGAATTCACCGTCCGTTCAACCGCTCGAGCCACCGTAGCTCCCGATCCTATATCCGTACTTTCTGTACATAATTTCTTAGCTCGAGCGAGATCACGATGTCTAACAAACCCTCGCACCCCTAAAAACTAAATTTTGAATTTTCTTCGAAAACGGAAGAATAAAAGACTGAAAGTTAAAGTTTCAAGGCACTCAAAATTTGTGTTGAAGGCGCGGACAAGCTAACAGAACGGCCATGTTCAACAAGGACATCCTTAGCGTGCGCATATCTTTCTGGAGACTTGCTTAACTGAAAATCGATACTAAAAGATTATTAGTCATGCTGACCTGTTCTTTTCTAGTTTGTTGTGTGTTTCTCTCGTCCCTGCCCTGTCCAACAAAACAGATGTCGTGAACAAGTTAGTCTTTGCCGGCAAAAGAAAACAACCGCGCTTAGTCTCTCAATTCCACGAACGACAACATAACTTACCCGCCAGGTCTGCGTCGCCTCTCAAAGGCCTCGCATTCTGAAATCGCTCGTCTTCTTTCCGTGTGGACCGAGGAAGAGTGATGAACTGAAATACGAAAAAAATCGAGGCTAATTTTTGGCGAAACAAATTTCGTGATTTCGACACAACTTCAAAACAGCTAACAGCTCCAAGAGAATATTTGCACATGGCTACTAGATCATACCACGTGCGATCGCCGAATCATCTTTAGAAGTTAGCCTAGACGAGGATTCTAAATACTTAGCAGCTTCTAGCAGCGTGTCCAAACTCATCACGGCAAGAACAAATAATCGGTGATTTTGTCCCTTAAAATTTCAGACCGCGTAGACCGTATCACTCCATGTGCACTCACGACTAAACACAACACGAGCGGACAAAAGATCTCGGAGTGTTGGAACGTAAAATTTGGAGCATTGATTGACAGTTCAATTGAAGTAATCCAATCGGAAGCCTCAACAGCCGACCCACGTGGCCTGGCTTGAAAAGCCATGTGTCTGTGTGCCTCGATCTCATGGCCCAAGTGTACACAAACACACCCAGTTTTATATTGCTCATCGAAGCGTTCGATCCAACCAAGTCCCGTAAAAGAATTTTTAAAAACGGAGAAGATAGTTAAAAATACGACCACAGTTGAGCCTCGAAAATTCGGTAACATTCTGGGGTGGTCGCATTTTCAAGATTTTCAATAAAAGAAAGTAACTCTTACTGGCTATACGTGATCCCTTTACTATATTTCTCGCAGATCATCAAGTTTTAAAGCTTGTTTCTTTTTTTTTTCATTTTCTTTTCTTTTTATTCTAGAAAGAGAATAACAGGCTATGATAAAGTATCATCTCGCGTTTGTAACCGGCTTACGTGGACAGCTGTATGCTACACAGATTATGCGTGATCATTTTCAGCATCAAGTTTAATACAAAGACCACCCTGACCCTGCCTGTAAGAAACGTAGTCTTTTTTTTATAATGGACTTTCAAAAGATGCTGCCATCTGATCTGACTCGGAAGCTAAAAGGTGCACATAATATTCCAATTCCTACACCACTAATAACCGGTTTCTTGCCTTTTTTATGAAAAGGACCCCCTTTTTTCCCCTTCCCGTTTTCCTCCACCCCTCCCCGCTTCTCTTTTTGCGTGCCACCAAGGTGAAATATCCAAGTCCCCTCCTGGTCCAGTCCCCTCCTGTCAAATCACCCGGGCTCAGCCGGCGTGGATCCCAAGCTAATCCAATTTTTACAACATAACATGGCGGTCGGCTGAGTAAAGTACATTTTCTCTGCCAGTGAGCTCCAATGTAAGCCAGGAACCGACAGGAATCCTTTCTATAACCTTTCTGGAACAGGCTGATGAATTGGAAGCGTTTACAGCACTGGTTTTGTTGAGGAAAGGTATTTTGAAACTTGTAAAATCTTGATTACGTGTCTCATGCAGTCATTACCATAAATGCGTGATCTAAATTTCCATTCACAGCACAGCATAACACCTGCCAATTTCATTTGTTTCTTTTGTTGCAGTTTTCCTTTCAACGTAGGCAGAAAACTCTGAAAATATGATTGAATGCAAGTGTTGCAAGAATTTGTTCGGTTTCGCCGCTTCTCGTCCACCATGTTTTGTATTCACGGTTTGTCTAGCGGCTTTCGCAATTGGTTTGTTTTCACTTGGCTATTTCGTTCAGGTGTATGGCTGGTTTGACGACGTGAACGACATTCAAAACAAGGTAGTTATTTACTTGAAGTCAGTCATTTTTAGCTTCGTTTTCGTTGTGCGAAAAGTGCTTGTTTTACGATTATCATCCTTCATTCCAACTTGATGTTTTTTCAAAGCTTTCAAAGCTTTACTAAAGTTCCCCCTTGACATCCGTTTATTTAACAAAATATTTATCGGTGGAGAACTTTTCAAAGACTTCCTTGTTTCTATTATGCATTTTGTTTCAAAAGGTTTAAAGGATCTGTGAAAGTCTTGGCGAATTAAGACGTTATAATGTTATTATATATTATTGTTATTCAAAATTGTCTAGACCTAAGGTTAAACATAGAAAACTCTCTAATGCAAATACCCATGCGATTGGTGCTAGGTGCCCGTCTGAAGGCTGACCTACATTAGCTATGTTATTAAATGATTTGTTGCATGACAGAGCGTCAGTAAGTATCCCGCACAGCTGTTTTTGTCTTGCCATTCAATGCTTTTCCCCAAGAAATGGCTGATGCTCACATACAAGCCACATTTCTTTCCAATTGTTTTATCACCCACTGAAATGACAAATTATTTATCTGAAACTTAAGAATGATACCAGTTTTCATGCAAAGATGGAGCTCCTCTGATTTCCATTTGTATGGAGGTGTCAGCGGCACACCAGGGTTCTATTTTGTAAGAGTTATCGAGATCTCCTAAGTATGGGTCATGAAACAGGACAGGACTGTGTGGCAGATGGCAAAGCATTTTCAACTCTTCAAAACAACACAGGGATACTTTTCAGTTTGGAAGAAGGTTGTTTTTACCTAGAAACGGAATGATTTCTTCCGATAATTGGAGATAAATCTGGCAGAAGTGATTGGAATTGATGGGTTTAGGTACAAACAAGTTTTTGAGCAATTTTGTCTGCTGTTGCTCAGATGTCAAGAGCCAGAGGAGATGTCAGCACTTGACAAATGCAGGGTGCAAAGAAAGTCAGTTTCACAGCCTGCCATTCGCGCAAGCTGTAGCTAGCATGTACTAGCCCACAAGTCATTTCAACTAGCCACCAAACCCTTTTTGATTAGTAGGATTGATTACCATCCTTCTGTAATTTGAATTTCCCCAAAAAACAGCACTTGCCCATCGGGTAAGTTAAGAACAAAACTCACTAGCCCAATAGCAAAATCCACTAGCCCCGGGCTATCAGACACGACTTTCTTTGCACGCTGAATTGCCTTTGGGGGTATGGTTATGCTTGGAATTGACTGAGCCATTATGATGATGATGCAACGATCTCTCAAAACAATGAAAACCGTAACAGCCTCCGTGCAGGCTCTCCATTTAAGGGATATCAAGAGAAGTCACGCGCAAATGGCACGTGAAAGGAGTTGCAGGAGCAAGGTGCGGGGAAAGAAAGTGAAAGCTTGTCGTTTCCTCTGTCCCTCACAGCTTTGCCACTCACTCGCGCGTTCACTTCATGCTTGAAATGGAGAGGTTGCTCCCAGTTCATAACATTTCTTTGTAGTCATGCTTGTTTGCTATTCAGTGAGCCAGTTTACGTTTGGAATTCTGAGGAAAAATTCAAGATATTTACATACTAAGCAACATCCACAATGGCTCCACATCTCCTTTGCCAACCATTTCAACCAACCCTTAATAAGTAACAATATTGCCATGCTCACACTAATCTGACACAAAAAATCCTCACGTACCGGGACGTGTAAGACAAGAATGCCCAAGTGTATGCCCCAATGGTGTCTTGTTTGACTTTTCTGCCAACCATATGAAATAGTTCTTTAAATTCAGTTTTTGATATTTTTCTCGCCACCAGCTAGAAAAATGACATGTTATGAACTCTGCATACTCTGCAAGGCCCTCTGGTTCTTGCTTCGCAAGGAATAACATATTTATCGTAGTATATCGTTTGTTGTCCAATATATATTGACATTCCTTTTTTTTGCAGGAGTGGCACTCTTTTCTCAATCACCTGGCCTCCTCTGAGTTTTGCATTTTTGGAAACCAAACCTTAAGAAATGCCACTTTTGTAAACTCAACCAACATGACAGCACCTACCCCTGCTGGTTTTACCACTGTGACTGTCCCAGTGCTGGATCTGTTTTTCACACCCTCCAAAGGGTTTGGTGGAGTGGTCAACAATGTCACCCATATAACAGTGGAAACGCCAGCCACAGAACTGGGGCTAACAGGTTTGCAGTACATTCATACTGTAAAGTTTGCAAACTAATCATTTATGTTTGTCTCTATCAATATTATATTCTCCATTTTTCCCAAGATGAGGAAAGTCATCTCTCCTTGCTCTTCACGTTTTGGGGATGTTTTGCATGCATCAATCTGCCCTTCAGTGACAGAAAATCCATACTCATGATGTAAAATCTGTCCAGAACATGGTCAGGAGCTCTGACTGGTTAACATCATAATTATTGTATATTGTCTTAGCTATTAATTGCGAATGTCAGGCAAAAGGCAAAAGGCCACACAAAGGTGAAATGTAAACATGATAAATGTTCTACAAAATATCCATTATTAGTGGAGTATTCAAGACTGCTGCCTATTAAATGGGTGCCCAGTCTCCAGAGGCGCCTACAATTTGACCCCGGGCAACCAAAATTTCAAACAAGGAGCACAAACGGGCGACTAAAATTCTCAGGCTAACTTCCAGTGAACGAAGGACATTAAAATTCCCTGTTCATTCTGCACTTCTGAGACAAAAACGGAAAATGCTCGTCATCGGCCGTAGGCAAAAAAATATTTCCGCCAAATAAAGGTAAACAGACAATGAAGCACTTGTTTTGAAATTTATCTCGGGAGCCCAAAGGGCTCCCAAAAAATTTTTGTGGGCAGCAGCCTTGAGTATATAGCATTTGAGTTTTGCTGAGGCCCATTCACAGAAGAACTCAAACCTTTACCACCAGGTCAAACTCATGCAAATTTACTTTTGGAACCCCATGACTGCTAGATTTTTAATTATGTGAACATTTAGTTTCTTCATCAGTATAGAAATTCTGTCATTGAGGCACCCTCATCTCTCCTGCCAAACATCCTTATAAGTAGCAAGGAGCTAGGAGGGTTGGTGTATTCGTAGGCAAGAGGACAGCTGTTTCTTCTTTCTCACTCCCCTTCCCCCCCCCTCCCCCGCCCACCCCTAATGCTTCTTGCACTCACTTTCTGACACTGATTTTTTCTTTCTTAATACCAACTGGCAATGAGAAAATAGAATGGCTGTGAACAGGCCATGAACAAGGGCTTGATTTCTCTTTCTTCCTCTTCCCATCCACTTGCTCCCATTTTTTATGCTTTTTTACACCCCACACTTTTATAGATGCTGATATTTAAAGAAAGCAACTTCTGTCTGGGTCATCACCCCATAAAGTTGTAAGTGTTTATCTAAAGCTTCAATGAGCCATTTGTAGCTAAACAGTCCTATGGTACAAAAGCACCTTGCTGGAGAGAAAATGACACAGTGGTATGTTCAAGGAGTGAAACTTTGCGGAGAAATGGTGGTGCAGTGTTGAGAGTACTCACCTCCCACCAATGTGCCCTGGGTTCAAATCCTGGCATCGACGCCATATGTGGGTTGGATTTGTTGTTGCTTCTCTTTATTGCTCAGAGACACTTTTCTCCGGGCACTCTGGTTATCCCCATAATGTTTTGATGGCTCAATTGTCATTAATACCGTGTTTTTTTCTCCTCAAAAATCAACATTTCCATTTCCAGATTCCCGTTTGACCAGGATTGGGAGACTAAGAACCACTTTGTGCATGTGCTACCTCTATGTCATGATTTATTTATTATTTGTTAATTATTTTTTAAGTTATGTAATTGTGTTGTTTTTCTTGCCCCACTGCATCTCATGCCCTCCAGCTGGCAAGGTCTCTTGTCCCTCTTGACTGTTTAGCTACAAAGGGCCTATTCATATTATGTTATTGCTTCGTCTTCCAGGGCCCTGGGGTAACTTTATGGTAAACATGACATTAACTCTCAGTCAGCCATGGACCATGGGTAGGTGCATTAAATGTCATTTGTAAATTACTGAAATTTTGTTGTGTGGTAAGCATCTGTGGTGTGATTAAATAGCCCTCATTAACCTAGAGTGAGGTCATTACAGGGAAATCTCAGACTGAGGCCTCGGTGTATTAGAGAGGTCAATACATCAAGGTCGGGGCCTGAGATTTCCCTGTACTGACCAAAAGGACAAGGTTAATAAGTTATTAATATTTCAGTGTTCCAGCCAGAGCGTGCCATTGCAGGAATCCCGCAAAAGATCGAAAGATGGCCCCCACCAAAAGCGTTCAAGGGCCATTATGGCCCTTTCCTTTCTTAATTGCGTGGACTTAAAATGGTCTCTGTTACTTCAACTACAATAATTTTCCAATTAAACAGAATTTTTAATCTAAAGAACAACGACTCCGTACCTTTGTACACAACATGAAAATCAATCGATGAATCTTCTTGAGTTTACCTGATTTACCGTGAGTGGTCTGGAGACCACTAAGCTTCGACTTGGCTTTTGTAATATCGCAGAAGCTCATGGGTATCCATCATGGCGTCTTGAAAAAGGATAAACCTGACAAACGCATCTTCAAGGTCTATCAAAAGTTTTTTCTCAGAAGTAACGAAAAAGTGGATGGAGACGAAGCAGTTCAGAATAAGCGAATGAAAGTAGATCTTGACTGTGAAGTGGAAAATGAGATGAAAAAAATTACTTACTATTCTAATTGCATACATTCTTTAATAATAACGTCTTTATTAAAAAGTATCCGATAAAATTACATATCTGATGTTACAGTAAAAATATATATTGATAGAAAAAAAATTACAATGATTAAGACGAATAAATAAGATTAAATTGATTAAAAATACATATGGGGTATTTACACAGCTAGATTATATTTAAAAATTAATCTATTAAAAAAGCTATCTTTGAAACGTTCAGTGTTAATGCTGGACCTGACAATGGATTTCCTTCGAAGGTTTGCAATACAGTCTTTGTACCTTGGGAGCAAGCTTTTTAATGGATGGTCATTGCGTTTTCTGATTGTACTGTTTGCTTTATTACAGAAGATTTCCTCTATTGTGTATAAAAAGGGATGCTCCATGTCAGCTTCAAATAAACTGACATTTTCATTTCCTTAACTTTCCACCTGCTTCTTCTCTTTTGCATATTAGAGAGATACTGGTACATTGGCCCTTTCTTGAAATATCTGGCCCCCAAAAATGGGCTGTATCGGCCACTTTGGCCTTCAAGCACAATTTTCTGGCTGGAACACTGATATTTGGCCTTTTTAGCACGATTATTGTAAAACACCAGAAATAATTGGGCCAGAGATCATATATGATAATAATAAACAACAAGTGGTCAGCAAATAACTTTAAGAAAACACGTCACCTCAGTGAGGTGTACACTTGAACCCATGATACAGTCATGTGACACTGGTCAGTGTATTTTTTTTTGACACTGTCAATTGACCATAAAATGGATGTCCACTAGCAAGTTAAACAAAGCTTGTTTATGCCTTGGACACCAAGGTAATAATGCCTGGTGATTACAAGGAAATCTAGCCCAGTCAGCAGCTAATCAGATCGAGGGTGTGTAATATTGTAGCCATATAATTCACATCTTTGCAGATTGCCAGGAAAATATGTGCAAATCAGTTTATGTTGAGACATGCGTGTCAGTGACAGTTCCCAATGACATTGTTCCACAACATCTGATGTAAGTGAAACCCGATCATTGCTTCCTATATTAGTGTGAAAATAGATCAGAATATTTGGAGGTAGTATTGCCTAGAGGTTTAGTGCACTGGATTTAGATTTTGTTACCCCAGATTCATTTACTGCTCTGGCCAATAGCTGTGGTTTTTCCTGGTATGGTCCTGAGTCAACTCCTCAGTCCTGCTTGTGGGTAACCAAAAGCGTTTTCATTTTAAGGCCATGTTTCATCCAGTTGTTTGCCACATCATGTTTCCTACTTTGATACCATATACCGTAAAATTGCCCTGGGCTTATACAACTTCATAAGGGATTTTGGGTGGGCTTATATCTGAAGGGTGGGGTGGGGGGGGGGGGTGCTTATAAGCAGAATAAAAAAAGAAACGTTTCGAAATGAGCCACAGCAGTGTTGGTGGAATTACGTTTTTAATTTACTAATTTTTAATGAAACTTTTAAGCCTCATTATAAATCGAATGCTGTATTTCAATTTTAGGAACAAAATCAAAAGTTAACAACGTGAACATAACCGGAACGCAACAAACCAGAAGCTCAGTGTTCACCTTCGCTGTCATTGTCAAAAATTTGTACTGTCTAGTTCATGGCAGCAAGGCTTCCTGCACTTAATTCTCTCAGTTAATTTGAAATTGTCTTAGTTTACTTCAGAAGAAAATTATTTTCCATTACTACTATACTGTAGCAGTGCATTTTTAATTAAACTCCATTTCTGCTTATAAAAGTTGCCTGCTAAAAACTCTTTATCTTATTGTAGGTCTAAAAGCGCTTGCAACATGTCCTCAGAAGATGTTAGCATTGTACAAATGAACAATGTAAAAAAGCATGCAACAACAGTGCATCAGGATGATCAGCAATGTATCAATGGAATCAAAGCTGAAACGGCTTTACCACTGAATGATCATAAGTCTCCAACTGGGACTATGTCCTTGGTAAGCTCTCCAAAACGAGGCTGTGCTCTAGTAGCCCCTGGTGGCCCCTGCAGCTTCACTTTTGCTCCCAGGGGATTAGGACTAGAAAATCTTGTTTTTTTATAGAAATAATCTGGTGGGCTCCCTGGATTTTACATGTTCAGAGCACTGGACTCCTTTCAGTTTTTTCTCAGAGCACAGCCTTGCCAAAAGCTGACCTTTAAGTTTGTTTGTATAGCTTTGTGCTTCCACAAAGGAAGCAGGGGGGAGGGCTGGGATTCTTGTGCAACTAGGTACATTAGGTCATTGTGGCTCCTTTCAGGGGCTAATGTAAGCAATGCCTTACTTATTACAACCCATTTTCTCAGAAATCCACAGTGTGCACATGCAACAAATAAAGAACAAATTAATCCATCATCGCCCCATTTCCATTGTCGGTCTGTTCTCCCATAAACTCTCCTTGATAGAGCATGTGATAATTATATTTTAAAACTGGGCACTTATGAAAAGGTACAGGTTATTTTCTGTGTACCGTCAGATTGCTAATTAATATTTTCCTTCAGGCTGATGCATCAGCTGTAAACTTAAGGCTTCAATATTCCAGTTACTTCTTGTTCGTGTTGGTCATCACCTGTATTCTTTATGGAATGATTAAAGGAAGACCAGGCAAACAGAACTTCAACAAAAAGGTATCAGCACTTTAAATGTAAAACATGAAAATGATGAAATGATATACTACTTACTAGACAAATAAATGGGGATGTTCATGCACGAGGTAGTGTTTTAACAATGAGGAAAATTTAATTTTTTGTGCATATTCTGTATTTCCTAAAAGCTCTGATGACAAGTAAAAATCACTGTCTAGTTGTCACGGAAGGGGATAATAAGTTTGTTGGATAATTATTCACCATTGTGTGATAAAAGACAAACTTATGGTAAACTAAATGTCAAGTAAATATAGGTAAATTTAAAAGGTGCCAATCTGAAATAGGGAAACTGAACTGGTAGGAGGCAATCTCTTAGAAGTGTTCATGAGGCGTGTTGATCTCAATCTCTTTGTAAAATCTTAAGTGTGTTAAAATGTTAATGCTTTGTGAGTAATTTGCCAATTGTTTTTGCCATTAGTGTGTAAATTGCGTTTTGTGTTGTCTACCTTGAATGACTACAGCCTTATTCATTTATTGTATGATTTTGATTTTAAGTTCAACCGTACATTTGCTGTAAGTCATGTAGGGTTGTGAGAGTGTTTTACGTGACTGTGTACAGTAATGTTAAATTACTGTCAACACTATATATAGCACAAACGCTGTTGGGGTCAACCTATGCATGGTTCAATTCTACCTGTTATCATCTGCCCCCCTCCAGGCATACGCCTGGGAAACTGCCATTTTTTTTCTTAATTATTGGTGGTCTATTCCTCTTCCCTGGGCTCCTTATGAGTTATCGATCACACAGTCATTGTTTTGGGTATAACATGTAGATGACATTATTGATTTCCATTTAATAGCAAACAAGATGTTTTAAGAAGAACTGAAATGTTTTTCTAGAGTTTATTTAACAGGGTATTATTCATGTGTATTATGGGAGAAACATGAACAGTGTATTTGAAAAAGAAAAGGGAAGAAAGAAACTCTCAGAGCACTTCCTCAAATGAAAGAAGCTTACAACCAGCAGACAGAACAGTAATAGTACATTTATAATGGTGCAATCATAAACCTACCCTGAAAAACATTTTGAGTTAGAGGTTATTCTTCTCTAAACCAGTCTGCTTCAAATTCTTCAGATTTCCCCTGGGGATAAACAGTCTTTGGGGGTCTTCTCCATATGTTCCATCATGTTCACTGAGCAATGAAAAACTTCACAAGAACAACATTACTAGAAGTTATTTTTGATTTGCCCTGCCCTTCCCCCAGCTAGCCTGAATTTCATCCGATTACTTCGAGTCGTTATTACTCCCTCAGTAATGTCTGAATCGACCGGTTGTTAATGCCGTCCAGTGACGTCATTACTCCTTGACCTTCGCTTTAATTCATGCAAAAAGTAAAACACGATTTTCAAGTGGCAAACCGAGAAATATCATTTGGAAATGTCTGCATGATACATAACTTCTTTATTTTTTTCGATCGTAATTCATGTTTAACTTTCAAACTATAAACTGCATGCAGTACAACTCTGAACCAGTTGTCTGGTTGTACTAAATTCTGTACGCAAACTCGGTCGCAATCACGGAATGAAATAAACACACACACGGAACACTTAGTTCAAAAACACAATTAAAATTGAGAAGCAGCTATTTGGTCCTTAACGAAGGAAAAAAAAAAGGAGACAAGAAAGAAAAGCTAACAGAATCATTACACTTGACAGTAAAAATAGCAAGAGGGTCGAATTATAACATTGATCTCAGAAAACTTTGCGCAAACAAAATCATCAGCCGCCAAAACCACAAAGCGGCTCTAAATGCAAAACCTACCGACTCTCCGCAATGATTCTTCATTCGCAGTTCAATTTAGCATTTCAGTTTCGAAGACAAGGCCAATTTTGCTGTTTAAGATAAAGATTAGGCTTATCGAAATGTTTGAACTAAACGAAAGAATGCCAGGGATGCGATCCGCTGAATATTTAGCCACAATCCCGCTAAAATTTTTCATAATTATACATAATTATGCGAATGTTTAGACAATCAACCAGTCAAAATTACTAGCCGGTTTTCGGGTAGTGAGTGACGTCACTGGATGGCATTAATGGCCGGTTGATTCAGATGTTGTTGAGAGGAGAAAACGACTTGAAGCAATCGGATGAATTTCAGGCTATCCGCCAGCCCCCTTAACTGGATCACATGTTAGGATTCCCCACCCATGGAACCAAAGGGTTGGACTTGGTGCGGGGTTTGCCTGGGTTGGGAATGGTAGGAGGTACAATATTGAACCATGCTTAACATGGGGAGGAGTGTCATTAAGATTTCAAGTTACTGGGTATGTGCAATTAGTAGGTGGGGAATTGACCTGGGGGGAGGGCTTCCATATGAAAGGGGCGGGGGTGCTTGTCAGAAATTTTGAATTAAAATCCTAAAGGAGACCAATCTGGGCGTGGCCCAACCTATTTTTGACCCCTAAAAGAGACCATTTGAAACTTTGATTACATGAATCGAGTAAATAAAAGGAATTTAAAATATATAATTTTTTTAATATTGCTTCACGTGCAACCCTATTATAAAAGGAGTCCTTTACGGCTAAATATAATGGCGTTTTTCCCAGAACCTCCTAAGTGAGACGAAATTTACCCCCCTAAGCGAGATGACGAGTATCCCCGCCGCTTTCAGTTGGGAGTCCCCTCCCCCTGGGGGAATTGAACAGCAAGGAATGACTCCACCTTATGGCTAGAACAGGGCTTGAACTTGTAACCTCAGGTGACCACTTACCCTGTGAATAAACTATCTAGCTTTCTCTTTATTCGATACCCAACAAGAGAACCTCAGTGTTGAACTCAGGCTACTTTCCACGGGCATTGCCTTCTCAGTTTCCTTTAGAGTTTCAGTATTTTGTCTTAGAGCGGTTTTCATTTGAGTGTCGAAAAGTAATTGGTTTTGCACTTTCTACACGATGCGATTGGCTTAAAAGATTCGCGCCACCTTTTCATCCAATCAGAAGTAAAACCAAAGCCAATTGTGACGCGCTCGCATGCATTTTCCCGCGCTTTGCATCAGCCACATGTAATTACTTCGAGTTTTGATTGGTTCAATGTATTGTCTGTGTCCTATGTGATTGGTCAGAGTAATTACTTTGGTTTTGGTTTTACGACGCTCAAACGAAAACCACTCTAGCTAGGAGAGACCTTTCTTAACTGGCATTTGGTTTGGTTGCGTGTAGGAACAACCCTGACCCGAGTTGTTGAAAAGGTGGATAATCCTATCCTCTGGATAACACATTATTAACTAGCTGGTCAGTTGGTGTCTCTAAATACTCATCCACCGGATAGTTATTAATAAATGAGTATCAGGTGGATTGCACTATCCACATTTTGAACAACTGGTGCCTGAACTGTAAACCTTTGTTGTCCGTCTTTAATACTTTCTGTTTTCTCTTTAATGCAGGCAAGCCTTCCCTTGTGATATACATGAAACAGTCATTCAAGGATCGATGAGCATCACCTGGCAAACTTACCTGGTCATATCCATCGCATAGTTGGTTACTTTCGTTGAAGAAACCTAAAGAGTAGATCCTCAGTTGTAAATAACCTTCTTTAAATTATTTTAAGTTTTGAGAAAATTCACCTGTGCAGTGTTACTTGATTTCCAGAAGTAAATGATCCTTTGCATATGGGATGCACTCCGTACCCCTTCCATCACATCTCCGTTTAAAGTCTGTTTTTTTGCAAAAGATTACAGTAAGGTTATTTTGTGTTCTGGCCCAGTAAGACTTCAAATTGAGGGGACAGTAACTTGAAGAAAAATCTGCTTTGAAAGAAAACCTTCCTGGTAGTTCATGTCTTTGCCTTTTGACCTCAGATTTTCCAGGCATCCGAGAACTAGAAATACTGAGTTTATTTAACTTGCCGGTAAGCCTTGATACATGTCAAGCATTTGAGAAAGATTTCAAAACCTCCTAAGCTGGACTTATTACTTACTGATATTTGCTAAATAAAGTAGCCTTTGTCAAGGTAATAAATAATTTAGGAAGATTAAAGGAAACACTTCTCAAAAGTGTGTTTCATTTCATGCACCTCAAAAAAGGTTTTGTTAATATAAGAAAACGTTGGCTTTGTCACCTTATTTGTGTGTGTGTGTGTGTTCTGGGGCTAGGGAGGGGTGGGGGGAGGGGTGAGCAAGAGAACTGTCAGAGGCTCATACTTACCCATTTAGGCCAAATAAGGGAGTGCACCCCCAGGATCATATAACATCATTTTTAAAGACCTTTTCAAAGGCCCTGTCTATTTGTGATTAAATTATAGAAAATTCAATAAAGTGGTGTCAACATGAAGGTTCGAGCATTGATACATTTCTAGTTTTCTGATCACTCAACAAAGTTTTATGCGAGGAGGCTCCGTCCTGAATGTTCTCTCGACTTTTTCAAGGCCATAACATGCATCTGCTCACGTTGTGGGAGCGGTTACAGACCGAAATGATAGTTTCCCTACCCTTAAATATGCTTCCATAGTAAGTAACTTCGGCACTTGTTTCACTTTCCCCAAAAGGCAGCTACTCGCAGGCTGCTCCCTTTTAGGCCCCGTCCCCCCCCCCCCCCCCCCCCCACCACCCCAAGGCAACTCTGCACATTTGTCGCACTTTCTGGTTTCTGTTTTTTCCGTCACTGCACGACTACGACGACGACGGGAAATTTCCAAAAGTGAGGTTTTACTGGCTATGTACAGGAAAATTAGGACGGCGAATTTGAGCGAGTTGAAATAGCCGCAGGACGAGAAATGAAAAAGAAAAAACACTGTCGCGCCCTCGCGCGGCACGTTGTGGCTGTGTCACCGTGAAGCCAGCGGTATCACAATAAAGCGGTTTCTACCGTTATTTAAGGATTCCTAATGTAGTTTCTCTTCAAGATGGCGGCTGCCGGAGGGAGTCATCTGACTGCTGGCAGAGTGAATGTTGGATTACTTAGAGAATGTGCGAGACGGGAGCTTCTTCAGTGCTTGAATAAACAACCTGGATCGAAGGTAACCTATAAATGATGATTAGCAAATTTCTTTTGAGCCCTTGGATGAATTTTCAGAAGCGCAGCGTCCATTTTAATACAGGGTCTGGAAAGGCTTTCGCGTGACACTCTAAATTCGAGATTGCTCCGAATCTCTCAATTTAAGAAAAAGTTTTCTTATTTTACGAAAAAAAATTAAATCAAATCGTGGGATAAGAACTCTTTTTCCCTTGATGTAAACAGGCAGTTTGAATTTAAGAGCACAAAATCATATTTTAATCTTAACTCCTCTTCTCTCCTCCCTACCCCTCCCCCTTTAGTGTTTTCCTTGGCTCAGTCTTCCTGTTTAGTATATACTAAAACAGTTGATAGTGTTTTTCGCGCGCTCTGATTGGCTACTCAATCAGTGAATATCCTGCACTATTCACTGATTCACCTCCAGTTCCTCCAAGCAAGCGATGCCAAACTCAAGCAAGTTGCGAGCAAAATGCCTTTCCGGTTTCCTGCTGTAACAAACAAAGAAATTTCACAACTAATCAAGCAAGCTGTTCCCAAAATACACGAAGAAAGTGACGAACTTTGGTTTGGAAGTTTTAACAGGTAGAGCTTTGTCTTTTTGACTCAAATTTATCGATAAAACCGGTGTAAAATTTTGTTGTTTACAAATGCAAATTAAGCTTAAGTCTTGTGTTACTTTATTTAGTTGACTTGTTCATAGATAAGCTAAAACTAAATTTACTACAGAATGATTATAAGTACAAAAATAATTCACAACTCCTTTTGAAGAAATTTCCCCACAAGAGCTAAACAAATGCCTTCAAAAGTTGTATTTGTCAGCAAGAAAAAGCGACGGCTGCAGCCGTTCGGTCATTACGCGCCAAAATTGTAATCGTTGGCAGCAGTATTTGAGTTAAAAATCCTCATTTTTGTGCTCAATTATCTTACTGTGTTAGATACTAAAACAATAATTATTCACCTCAGTGTCGGTAGCT
Organism: Porites lutea; assembly: GCF_958299795.1. Classification (NCBI taxonomy): domain Eukaryota; kingdom Metazoa; phylum Cnidaria; class Anthozoa; order Scleractinia; family Poritidae; genus Porites; species Porites lutea. Next base: position 14,280,863 of record NC_133211.1, read on the forward strand.
AGTGGTGGATATTTACAACTAGCCACCTCCACTTCAGTGAATAATTGTCACATATTAGGAGATGGAGCTTGTGTTAAAAATCTTAGTTGACCAATAGGATACTAGTCATTTGATGTTTTATGCCCAAGTTTCTGAAATACCATATTTCCTTGAATAAGCACACAGGTGCTTGTTAAAAGTTTCGGCTAAAAGGATGGTTGCTTATCAGAAGTGAGGGCACAAAATCGAGGAGGTCACTTATCAAGTTGTTCTGTTTGTTATTAGGCATACCTTAGTCCCATCATATGGTTTACACACAGAGTTATCAATAAGTTGGCAACAGAAACAGATTTTCCTTGGTTCCCTACTATTAAAGAAATTGCTGAGGAAGGGGAGGGGGCACTTATTTGAGGGACGCTAGTTTGATATAAGGGAGCTTTAGCATCGACGATGGCAACTGCAGTGAAAACAGTGGTTTTAAATGAATTCCCATTTTTTCAATCTTTGTCGTGTTTATTACAATTTGGTGAAAATGGCAAGTGTAGGCGAATTTCCCTGGAGTTGATCTCTTGAGGACCGCAGTCAAGTTTAGAGAGAGAAAAAGAGATTCGTCGTCGCTTGTTTACGTCCTCCAGAAAACTTGCAATTAGGCATTTTCACGTCTTAGTCATGCAAGGACGGTAAAGAAATGTACAAAAAAGCGTGTTGTTTTTATGCGTAATAAACCTATTGCTTTTTTGGTGTCCTCTTTGCCGTCGCGGCCGTCGTTGCTAAAGCTCCCTATTTTGACCTAAGAGGAGGGCACTTATTTGGGGGAGGGTGCTTATTCAAGGAAATAATATTACGGTATATGATAGATATTTTACATTGGATATACTCTATTTTTTTGTCAATGATTGTATACTGAAACACAATAACAAATTTGTTGTTTTGTAACAGGCCCTTGTCTGGGATGATAAACTCACTGGTCCATTTGGATTGATCGCTGAATATAAGTTGCTGAAGGTACAGATACTTGATTCTTCCTTAACTCAAAACTGCCATTTTTTATTACTCAAACGATACATTTTGGGGACACTTTTCAGACAAATAGGATGATGCAAAACAATTCCTGTGCTACAGAGGTCCAAAACAATAAATAAATTGGTTTATATTACAACATTTTTACCGTTTCATGTTTTTCCCTTGGTTCTTTTAAAGCTCCGCACAGGTAAAAATTTGACCACAGTTATACAATACCATCATGCCATAACAACATGATTTTGCAAAATGCTGACATGAATTTGAAAATAAATTTTGACCAAGTTATACCTGAAATTGTTTTTTTGTACCTTGTGTGCTCAGTGCCTTGGCATTTGAATCGAAGCAAGGCTGGCGGTGACCTTGTTTTGTTACAAACCTTCTTTCTTTTCAAGTGCAAATCATGGTATTCTTATGCTAACAAGCCCATAAACATGATCAGTTACGTATGGAAAACAAGAAGGTTTGTAACAAAACAAAGTCAAAGGTCAAAGGTCTATTCAAAGGCTAGAGCACTGAGCACACAACCGTAAAATGGACTATTGGTTGTAATTTTCACCAGTCACTTTCAACTGTGAAATGAACAATCCTCTTTTGAGTTTAGTCATTCTAAAGGAAATATAAACAACTTGGCTTGAATATATTTCACTTTCTTGCAGGTAAAATATACTGAATGAACAAGTGATGTGTATACAATTTCCAAAAAATACAACATGACTATGCTAGGAGTATACAATTGTACTAGTAATCATGTTTAAGAATATCTAAATTTAAAAAATTTGTCGGCTCTCTTAGTTCTTTCTTAGTTCTTCTTTAGGTTGTCAAAATGCCAGACACTGTCTACAACTTTCCTATTCAGGACTATGCACACCCAGACGATAATGCTCCACCTACTTCTTATTGTAACTTGTTAACTTTTTTTTCCTGTAAATCGTAGGAACATGAGGTCGAAGTTATGTTTCCCCTTCGTCCTGGTCGGCTTCCTCCATCTCAAGTCCATAATGTTATTTTTATTACAAGACCTAGACCATCACTGATGGATATTATTGCTGAGAATGTCCTCAGGTAAGACTTACATTTATTTGCAAGTAATCCTTCTGCTACATGCCTTTTTGGTAAACAGATTATTATTGAAGCTGTTGGAATTATTTGTGATAGTTAAATTTTACCTCACTTTTGAATGTTTTGTGCTTGACAAGTAACATATTGCTGTTACACTGGTTATGAAAATGTCAATACATTGAAAATTTGTCAGTTGGTAGTTTACATGGTCTCTTTCAAAATCCAAGATTTTTAAATATACTAAATGTTACTACTGTGCTGCAATAGCATGTGTGTGACCTTCGCTTTTCCTCTGTGAATGATCATGGTAGCTTCTCGTCATTTTAAACTAGTAATAACCTAAGGTTACGGGGTGCAGGCAACAATGATCGCAGATCAAATTAATGCTTTTGCTCCATCATTGTGCTTTGGGGAAGTTTCACATGACAGATGTTAAACCACGCGTGATGATATTACGAGTAATAGAAAGTCCAAATGCCCATGATCAAATTGCATTCTGTGCATTCCATTCATTCTTAGTGGAATGCTGGCTACATACATGCGACACATGCATAATAACAACCTGCAGATTAGGATTGCTGGCAACAAAAGATATACAGGACAACCCCAGTAACTCAAACTCTGAAGGGAAATGAAAAACAGTTCAAGTTAGTGAGGGTTTCATTTACGGGGCTCGATTACAAAATTCAATTTTCAGTAATAAAAATTAACTTATTTTATCAGAAATGGTAACACATTTTTTTATGATAAAATGTGATCTGTTTGTTGCACCAATTAAAATCAAATTGCTGTAAGCTTTAAACCAGTGTTAGATTTAGTGTTTTTTGCTGATTATACAACAAGAATACAGCTAATGGAATGGCATCTGAATAGAGTTACAAGAACCAGAATTTGAGTTATTGGGTAATTTTCTTTGACTTTTTGATCAAGGGCAAGAAAATGTGGTTTGAGTTAGCAGGGAATTCGACTCATCTGAGTTCAAGTTAACCGAGTAAAAATGACTGAAAAGTGGGATGAAATCGAGGGAAATTGGACTTAGTTTGAGTTAGTGGGGAGTGCGAGTTACAGTGCTGTATCCGAGTATCAGGGTTCTACTGCAACTTGATAATTTTCTTCTTGCATAGGTTTTTGTCGTACAATCAGAGGTGACAACTCTCTTCAGATCAGAAATCTGCAGTTTTTTTCTTTACGTTAACTTCTGCCTGCCCACTTCCTTCATCAACCACTCCCATCTCTTAGATAATCTTACCCACTCTGATGGTCAGTCACACGCAATTTGACCCAGACACAAATGTATTTTTATGGTGGACTTAAATTGATTGCCGTTTGCCAATTGTTATTGGGCACTGAATTGGTTGCCTTGTGGCTAAAAGACTGAAAGAGTTGGCATACATGATATCTGTTTTTAAAGTCCCCTTGATGTGAAAAACCATATTATCAACCTTACAGAGGGTGAAAGAACCCTGCCTCTGGAGGAGTTACATGCCTGTACAAAATTATGGTTATTTCTGAATATTTTTCAATAACTTATAAAAACAAAAAAAAAGAGAGTTTAATGGAAATATCCTTTTAGTTTTACGATTAACTCATTATTGTTTTGTTTCAAATCCTTTTTATTCTCAGTGAGGAAGGGAGGGAAAGCAAGAAAAAGGAGTTCACTATTCTGTTTGTTCCAAGAAAGACACTGCTATGTGAACGAAAACTCGCAGTAAGTTTGTGTGATAATGCGCAAGTTAATATTCATGGAATTTGTTACTTTTACATCACTGGCTGCTCAACTTGATAATAATGTGTATTTCTTTACAGGAGCTCAATGTGTCTTTCATTAATGTTGACGAATATCCCTTGGAATTAATACCTCTTGACAGTGATGTTTTGTCACTTGAAATGGAATCAAGCTTCAAGGTACATGATTGATAGTTGATATTAGACTGCAAAACAGTCGTTTTTTTTCTCAAAATCAGTAAAGAAATCGGTAAAGCGTGGCGTACGAGTCTTACGTGCGTGAAGCGCGCGAGCCTCACACGCCCCGTAGGGCGTGTGAGGCAAGAGAAAAGAAGCGTCTCTCCCCAGTCTCACTCTCCGTTTTCAGCCTCGTTCCAGACCTTTTGTTTGACTGCTCACGTTTACTTGAATATGCAAAAATACGGACTGTTTTGCAGTCTAAGTTGATATCTAACCTGTATTGGGTTGATGTAGCAATAATGATGCAATGCTTTGACAATGGTCGCACATATCTACTTAAAGTGGCTGAAGAGAATTTTTTTTGCCAATTATTTCTGAGTTATAATACTAGCAGTTCTATGTTGCCATTAAATGTCCTGGGAGAAAGGAGACTAGGTATTGCGTCAAGATGGAGAAAGGTTTAAAAAGAGAAAAATGCTAAACTTCATGTTTGGCCCAAAAATGGTCATTGTCATCTTTGAAAGGTTTCACTATAATGCTAAAAATGACTGGGAAAATTTTAGTGCTTTGCATTGTTGCTTACATGTATGAGGGGCAGTTGTACATGGAAGTTTGATTGTATTGTGCTTAAAACGTAATCACGATGTAGGTATGTTGACAGAGTGCAACTTATCTTGCTCAAGACCTTATTTGTAAATGGTTGTACCTGTAATATTCTATGCCTCATCGATCTCATTTTAGCCTCAGTGGCCCTTTCCCCATGTGCTCTCCCTCCCCTCCCCCCTTTTGATGCCTGCCGTGCAGGCTAGTTAATCTCAAGTAAGTAGAAATTATCGTGATGCATGTGCACATGAAAGGATTTGACAGAATCAATCAGGAAATTAAGTAATTTTAATTTTCAGTAGACAAAAACCTTGTACCAGAATAATTTAATCCATATTACATTTTTTTTCAGACTTTTCTGGTACAAGGTTTTTGTCCACTGAAAATTAAAATTACTTAATTTCCTGAAGGATTCTGTCTTACACAGCAACTGATCATTTATGAGTTATCACTATCATGCATATATATGGATTGTTTGTTATTATTTTTTGTGTGAATTGTAGGAGTGCTATTTGGAAGATGACTACACTTCATTGTTCTATATTGCTAACTCATTAATGACCCTTCAAACATTGTATGGCACCATTCCCAAGATTTTTGCCAAAGGAGAAATGTCAAAGGTGGGTACTAGATTACACTGGTTGAAAAGAGACAGTGGGCGAATAGATAGTGCTTTAACCCTTTAAGCCCCAGTATCCACATACAAATTCTCCAAACTGATCTCCATACATTTCCTTAAAGAATTAGTTGAGAGAATTTGATGATAGATCAAGGCATTTTCTCTTGGGTGATCATTTTGTTACTTCTCATTACTTATTTCTTGACAGTGTATGGATATTGTTAGGAGAAAATTGATCTTGGTCACTACTGGGACTTAAAAGGTTAAATGGTAATGTTTGAATCTATTTGCGGCGGGTAATTTACTGTAACCTTTCTCCTTTAGACCAACTAACGGTGAGACAATTAATTTTGTCTCTTGAACTTTTTAAACGGTGGATGAAATCCTGTGGTGTTACCATTCAAATGAAAGCTCTTTAGGACAACTTTTGCGAACGGCTATTAAAATCTTAGGATATTACAAAAGTAAATTTGGATTTTTTAATTTCCACTTTATCTACTATAACTGAAGAGTGAAGGGGTTTAAATTACATTGAAATTATGTATCTTTGTAATTTAATGTTTTTTCATTTCATCATGGGTTCTTCTAAACTGAAATCTGTTGGTGGAAAGCTTGGATGAACCCGTAGATTAAATTTTGCTCAGCATTTTTTATACCCGTTTTAATAACTTAAATAAGGCCTCGTCCACATGTATCCGTTTTTGTTTCAAAACAGAGTTTTTCCCCTCCATTTGGCCTATCATCCACACGTATCCGCTGAAAATGGTCACTGGCGAAAATGCATCTTTTCAAAAACGCTCTCTAGAGTGAAGATTTTTAATAGGCCTTTTTGCTGTACTCGTGTGGATGAACTACTGTAAAATGGAGGTTTTTGGAAAATATTATCTCGCAGTTTCAGATGCCAGTAAATGCACATGCTTCCATCAAAGATGACACTGTTTTAAGTTTGTTTTCATGTGGACGGGTAAAAACGATTAAAGACCATTAAAAAACGCCACATGTGGACGCAGCCTTTTTCGGAAGAAAAAAATCTCCATTTCAAACAAAAACAGATACATGTTGACAGGGCCTAAATGTCAAAGGTCCTTTGAACCTGTCTGGTCATTTTTTCTACAAATCAGCTAATGAGGAAGTTTTTATTATTAACGAGCTTACACATAAAGAAAAATTTGAATCACTGTCCTAACATACCATCGACCCAATCTCACAATCAACTTTAAATGGGAGTCTGGTTTAAAACATTGCTTATTTCCATCCTTTTTTCTGGAATATCTAGGCAAGATTTCATTCAATCGAAAAATGACACAATTAGATTCCGATTGGAGTCCTTGGTCCTTGGAGAATTTTTGCACGATATTTTTCAAATGTTTTAATTGTTTAAAAATAGGGGGTATTAAAATTTTTGGAAAATTGGAAAATATTAGATTTGGGGGTTATTAAAAGTTAAAACATGGAGTGAATAATTCCTAGTCAAATACCAGATAGTTCACCACCGCAACAGGTGCCTCTGATCGCATTAGCGGAATAACCGGTTTATGTGTATGCCTTTTCTATCCTAATTTATTTCCTTCCCAAATCAACATCATTCCCCAAAAAAACAACCAGAATGCCCCCAAAAATCCTTTCTAATGTCATGCTATTCACTGAATCTTAACAGCGCGTCTTGGATATGATGATACGCAAGAAACGAGAAGCAGCGGATTCAGAAAATCAAGTGTCGCCGCAGATAGACTCGCTTCTTTTGATTGACCGTGAAGTGGACTTGTTAACTCCTTTATTCACTCAGCTCACATATGAAGGACTGATTGACGAGTTATATGGAATACAAAATAGTAAGTCTGATTACGCGCAAGAAAAGTAAAAATTTTTGCCCTACAAATAGTCAGCATGCAAAGGAGTCATAGAACCCATGTGAGGCTGACCACTATCAAAAAGAATTTCGACACATGAATACAAATTCATTAAGGGGGTAAGAGAGTAAAGGATTTCCCGCCTTCAAGAGATTATCGAGTAGACAAAAAGTCCCTTAATAATTTCTTTACTTGAGGCACCACGAGTTCACAAGTGGTAACGATTTCCACGTAGCAACAGTCTTGTTAAAAAAAGATTACGTAAAAAGTATCAGCCCCAGCAAAATTCCTCCAAAATGCAAATTCATCCCTATCAGTCAGAGAGCTACTTTTTTAGAATGTTTAATAATGATATGTCTGTAATTGTAACAACTGTACTTTCTAGCAACCGCCAAGTTTCCACAGGACAGATTTCCTCAAAATGAAGAGAAGGGTCCAGGTGGAGTACAACAGCCACAGCAACCAGCGGGACCAAAGAAAGTTGTCCTGAACTCAAGTGATGAATTATTTGACGACATCCGCGACTTAAACTTCTCTGCAGTGGGAATTCACCTAAGTAGGAGAGCCAAGCAAATAAGTGCTGCGTTTGAGGTCAGAATCCTAATGTATCGCTACTGTTATTACGCATATATTAAGTTCTTAAACAGGGAGGAGTCCTCGAAAGAAAACTGGGGAAGAGTAAAATTGTAGATATCTCCAGCTTTATTTGGAAATCCAGCAATCAACCGCAAGAAAAGAGCAAGCGGAATGTTTGTCTGCTAACTGTTATGAGCCTTTCGCACCTCTTTGATCATGTGTTAGACTTAAGCTTCCAAACATCCTAATGACTGCCAAGTATCCATACTTTTGTATCATAATTAAGGGTTTTCCTTCCTCTTTGATCTTGTATTAGACTAAATTTAGAAAGTGAAGCAACTTAAGGGCAAAAAAGAATGCATAGGAGCTGCGGTGTCATAATAATATTCTCAACTATCCCCTAGTAAGACAGACGCCATTCTTTTTAGGGTAGACCCTTTCTGAAGCTTTCAGCCTGATCTAAGATATGTTTGCTGTTTCAAAAGCATTTCTTACAATCAAAGAAGAAATCGGAAAACAGTAATGAGGAAAACCTGTGCGAGCATCTTCTTTCAGGTGCCGCTCGCATGTGACTTCTCGCCGAGAGAGAAAAAAAAATGCTTCACGTTGCTGGAAAGCACAGTTGTTACAATAAAATTATAGACATATCGCGTATGACTTCTTGCAGATGGAGAGGTTGCTTAGGCTAGGATGAGCTCTTGTTAGAGGTTATTGACTGTAACTTGAAAGGCAAACATGCAAACTACCACTGGTGTTTGACAGTTTTGTCACTAGTTTTTCTCCTCTTTCGTCACTTATTTGAATATCAATAAGTTTCTACGTGGCCAAATTTTCTCTTTCTTTCACTTGATCTTCAGTTCTGTTTGATATGCTATATATTTTTCTTTTACAGGAACACAAGAGTGCTAAAACAGTTGGTGAAATGAAGCAGTATGTTCAAAGGATTCCATTCATGCAAAGAGCAAAATCGTCTCTTGCCACACGTAAGGAGTTCAAGAGGATGATGCTCACTTTTCTGTTTATCTCTTTCACTTCTAGGGACACTCCATTTTTAACAAAGTACTACATCACATAAATTATTTTGAAGACCATTCATATTCAGTGAAATCTCAAAGAAAAAGAACAAAAACATCTGCATCTGATTTTGTATTATTGCAATGAATGGCACAGCTTTTTCCTCCTTTTAGTTGTGTAGTTTGAATTAGTAGTGACGATTTCCCCGTGCAAGCTAGAAGGTTTAAACTGCATAAATTGCATAGCATAGCTCCCGGCAGTATAAGAAAGCTGCCGGCAAAACAGTCCATCATTCCCCCTTTAAGGGTGGGTTTCCACTTTTGCGTAATTTTTATGTGCCTTTGCATAAATGAAATAGAGGCAATGTTTAAAAACCGGGCGTAAACGTTAAAGTTGGGCGAGGTTCAACTTTTACGTTTATGCATGACCTTCCATATATTGTCTCTATTTTATTTACGTGCGTATGCATGTGAAAATTACTTGACGTGACGGTGGAAATCCACCTTAAGTCTCGCCTTGACCGACTAGTTCGCCTTGAAATACTTTTATGCTTACTTGAAGCATTTTTTTTCAGTTCTGTTTGCACATTTGATTATTTAACAATTATTCTTTGAAATCGAGGTGAATAGTGGCAAAATATTTACCGAGCCACGAAGTAGCGAGGTAAATATTCCTAAAGCCACTATTCACCGAGATTGAAAAGAATAATTGTTTTAGTATATACACACGAAGTGATCTCAACAAAATCAGAGAGGAAACCATTAAAAAATACGATTTGATTGACAGATCAGGTCAGCTAGGCACGCGACAGTTTAAAAATAGATCTTTGTAGAATTTTCAAACATGGCAATTCACAAGCTTATCACTTTGCAAACAATCATAACTTCAATAGAACCGCTAAAAGTTTCAATTGTTTCCTTACCTGAGAAGAAAAGAAGAGCTTTGTTGTTTTCTGTTGACTCGCCAAGTTTATAGCCGAAAAGGTTTGTTGTGCTGTTCTTCGCATGAAGTGCTGACAAAAATGGCGATTTGGCTCCTCGAGGTAAGACGTCGTTTTCATGTAGTATTCTTTCTCGTGTTTACTTGAAACGTAGAATTTCTGCAAACATTTGCTTTCAAATTTGTTTGTCATAAATAAACTTCGTTGTTGGGCCATATTTTTTTTGTTCCGGGAAACGCTGAGTTAACAAAACGGTCTCTTCTAGGCAAATAAACGGGAGTTGTAAACAATCCATCGACCACAAAACTCCACAACAGTAAGTGGAAAAACACCGTTTTGAATCCTTCGAAGTCTTTTCTTGCCTGAAAAAAGGTCAACCCTAGGATTTTGTCGACTTTTAAAAGATCTTTCTCTAACAAAATGGGAAAAAAGCGAGCTCACACATTATCCACTCGCTAGGAGGTGAATATTGTTGAATAGTCCGAGATAGTGAACCAATCAGATTGCTTAAATCACCAAGATCACTGAGTGTGTATATACTAAATCTATATAGATACTTGCGTGTTATTAATTTTTTAATTATTATTACATGTATATTATTATTGCTCGTTCCCTCCAGCTTCCGCGCCATAAATACTGATGAGGTAATAAAGGAATTGTTTATTCATTTATTCACTATCTGTTTCAGATACGACGATAGCTGAGATGATAAAAGAAGAAACTGACGCTGAAGAGTTCAGAGAACGAATTCAAGTTGAACAAGGTGATTTCGTTGTTTTCTATCGTCTCAGTGAGACAAAGTCCTAACTGAAAGGGACGATAGTAACCGCTTCTCTCTTTGTCGATGCTGTTGTCGATTCTATAACTACTCTCTACCATGCAAATATGTGATGATGATTATTTTAGTAATATAGCTAAGACTTTTACGTCTCTAGACGAAAGCCTTAAGTATGACCATTCAGACTTCAAGCTCCATTTGCTTCAACCAATCAGAAGCACTACCTAGATAGTGCATCATCAGTGTGGAATTTCTGCGTTCGTTTCTCAGACGTCATTTTGTGGGGAAACCATTGGTGGAGTCGCGAAAGTCGCCTGTTTTCTCAGGCCATGTGGATGTAAGTGTAGCTAACCAGTACGTTAAGATGGATAAATCGGTGAATTACAGCTAAAAAGACAGACAGACTGACTGACTGAGGCGCCATTTTACCTCCCAAGAGAAACTGAAGACAATGCTTATGCAAAATTTTGGGGTGACCAACAAATAGCATTATGGTATGTTATGGTATTTCTGGAGTGATCAATTTTAATTTTGTATTTAATAGAAACTGTCTCTGGTTTTTCTTTATCTCTAGAACTGGCTCAAGGCCTTGATACGGACAAAATCAACCCTTATATCGAAAAGTGTTTTGGAATAAAGAAAGATCTTATAACGGTGAGAAAATAGACATTTCTTCACTACATCTCTTCAACATTTACGACACTTAGGCGTTTACGTGTGCTAACGCTTGCGTGTTTTGTTTGTTTGTTTCTCTGTGTTTTTGCAGGTTCTCCGTCTACTGTGTATTCAGTGTTTAACCAATAATGGGTTTAAGCCTAAGATGCTAGAGTTCTACTGCCGTGAAATTCTTCAAGTAGGTGTTGTTATCATGTGCTAAATGCAACAAACTGAACAAAGACCCTCTACCTTGAACAACAAAAAACATATCATTATTACTTTGCATTTTTTCAGACATATGGCTTTGAGCACGTGTACAGGACACTTTCTCCACTGGAAAATGCTGGCCTTCTGAGACCGCAGACCGCACGGTCATATAATATCTTACGCAAGTCACTAAAGCTTGTAATGGAAGACGTACAGGAACAGGTAGAAAGAAAATGATGCATTGCGCATGTCAGATAGGTAGATAGTCATCGTCATAAATATAGTAAACCCCTGCAACTAAGAACCTGCTTTTTAAGAACCTGTTAGTCTAAAATTTGCCTGTTAGGCGCCCTCTGTGTAAGAACCTGTTTAGGTTATGAGTCTCCCAGGTGGGGGCACATAAATTACTAGGGATACGTGTTTCCCAGAAGGGGAACACATATCACTAAGGATATGTGTTCGCCAGGTAGGAGAACACATATCACTAGGGATATGTGTTCCCACCTGGGAAAAAACATATTACAAGGGATACCTGTTTTCCAGGTCAAGGAACACATATCACTAAGGGTATGTGTTTCCAAGGTAGAGGAACACATATCACTAGCGATACGTGTTTCCCAGGTAAGGAAACACATATCACTAGGGATACGTGTTTACCAGGTGGGGGAACACATATCACTAGGGATATGTTTTTCCCAGGTGGTGAAACGCATATCACTAGGGCTATGTGGTTCCCAGGTGGGGGAACACATATCACTAAGGATATGTGTTTCCCAGGTGGGGCAACACATATCACTAGGGATATGTGTTTCCAAGTAAGGGGAATACATATCACTAGGGCTATGTGTTTCCCAGGTGGGGGAACACATATCACTAGGGATATGTGTTTCCCAGGTGGGGGAACACATATCACTAGGGATATGTGTTTCCCAGGTAGAGAAACACATATCCCTAGGGCTATGTGTTTCCCAGGTGGGGGAACAAATATCACTAGGGATATGTTTTTTCCAGGTAGGGGAACATATATCACTAGGGATATGTGTTTCCCAGGTAGGGGAACACATATCACTAGGGATATGTGTTCCAAGGTGGGGGAACACATATCACTAGGGATATGTGTTTCCCAGGTAGGGAAACACATATGACTAGGGCTATGTGTTTCCCAGGTGGGGGAACACATATCACTAGGGATATGTGTTTCCCAGGTAGGGGAACACATATCACTAGGGCTATTTGTTTCCCAGGTGGCGAAACACATATCACTAGGGATATGTGTTTCCCAGGTAAGGGAACACATATGACTAGGGATATGTGTTTCCCAGGTAGGGGAACACATATCACTAGGGATATGTGTTCCAAGGTGCGGGAACACATATCACTAGGGCTATGTGTTTCCCATGTGGGGAACACATATCACTAGGGATATGTGTTTCCCAGATGGGTGAACACATATCACTAGGGATTTGTGTTTCCCAGGTAGGCGAACATATATTACTAGGGATTCGTGTTTCCCAAGTAGGGGAACACATATCACTAGACATATGTGTTTCCCAGGTAGGGGAACACATATCACTAGGGCTATGTGTTTCCCAGATGGGGGAACACATATCACTAGGGATATGTGTTTCCCAGGTAGGGGAACACATATCACTAGGGCTATTTGTTTCCCAGGTGGGGAAAGACATATCGTTAGGGATATGTGTTTCCCAGGTAGGGGAAGTCATATCACTAGGGATATGTGTTTCCCAGGTGGGGAACGCATATCATTAGGGATATGTGTTTCCCAGGTAGGGGAAGTCATATCACTAGGGATATGTGTTTCCCAGGTAGGGGAACACATATCACTAGGGATATGTGTTTCCCAGGTGGGGAACACATATCACTAGGGCTATGTGTTTCCCAGGTGGGGGAACACATAACGCTAGGGATATGTGTTTTCCAGGTAGGGGAACACATATCACTAGGGCTATGTGTTTCCCAGATGGGGGAACACATATCACTAGGGATATGTGTTTCCCAGGTAGGGGAACACATATCACTAGGGATATGTGTTTCCCAGGTGGGGAACACATATCACTAGGGCTATGTGTTTCCCAGGTGGGGGAACACATATCACTAGGGATGTCTGTTTCCCAGGTAGGGGAACACATAACGCTAGGGATATGTGTTTTCCAGGTAGGGGAACACATATCACTAGGGCTATGTGTTTCCCAGATGGGGGAACACATATCACTAGGGATATGTGTTTCCCAGGTAGGGGAACACATATCACTAGGGATATGTGTTTCCCAGGTGGGGAAACACGTATCACTAGGGATATGTGTTTTCCAGGTAGGGGCACATATATCACTAGGGATATTTGTTTCCCATGTGGGGAATGCATATCATTAGGGATATGTGTTTTCCAGGTAGGGGAACACATATCACTAGGGATATGTGTTTCCCAGGTGGGTTAACACATATCACTAGGGATATGTGTTTCCCAGGTAGGGGAACACATATCACTAGGGCTATTTGTTCCCCATGTGGGGAACACATATTACTAGGGATATGTGTTTCCCAGGTAGGGGAACACATATCACTAGGGCTGTGTGTTTCCCCAGGTGGGGGAACATATATTACTAGAGATATGTGTTTCCCGAGTAGGGGAACATATATCACTAGGGATATGTTTGTTATGTGGGGGAACATATATCACTAGGGATACTTGTTTCCCAGGTGGAGGGACACATATAACTAGGGCTATGTGTTTCCCAGATGGGGGAACACATATCACTAGGGATATGTGTTTCCAGGTAGGGGAACACATATCACTAGGGCTATGTTTTTCCCAGGTGGGGAAACACATATCACTGGGGATATTTGTTTCCCAGGTGGGGGAACACATATTACTAGGGATACGTGTTTCCCAGGTGGGGGAACAGATATCACTAGGGATATGTGTTTCCCAGGTAGGGGTACACATATTAGTAGGGATACGTGTTTCCCGGGTGAGGGAACAGATATCACTAGAGATATGTGTTTCTCAGGTAGGGGAGCATAAATCACAAGGTTACATGTTTTTTAGGTTGGGGAAGACATATCCCTAGGGATATTTGTTTCCTAGGTGGTTGAACACATATTACTAGGGATATGTGTTTTCCAGGTAGGGGAACATATATTACTAGGGGTACGTGTTTCCCAAGTTGGGAACACATATCACTAGGGATATGTGTTTCTAAAGTAGGGGAACAAATATTAGTAGAGATATGTGTTTCCCAGGTTGCAGGCGGGAAAAACCTTAAAGTAGCCGGTGATAGTCCCGGTTACCAGCGTATTTTGACAAGCCTGGTAATGGTATGCTTATTTTATATGAGGAAGAAGCTGAACCGCTAGATACTCTTATCTTTGTTTTATGTTTTTTGGTTCAGAGAATAAGAACCTATTTAAGAACCTAAACTGAACTACCATTAATATAAGAAGCTGTTTAGGCTATTTGGTAAAATCCAGGTCCTTAGTGGCGGGCGGTTTTTTACTGTGGATGTGGCAGTCCAAGTAAACTATGATAGAAATTGGAGTCTTTTTCAATCATTGGAGGGCGCAGAACTCCTTAATAGTTATTACAACAAAACCCGCGTGAAACGTTAAGCATGCGTTTTTATTGGCCAATTTCCTAATCACATATTTGTTTATAAAAGAACGCTGAGAGTGCGTTCTGTTGTCCCTGAAAAGATACGCGCGTTTACTCGTAGCCTAAAGTAGGAAAGTATTAGTAAAGATCTTTTCAGCTTTCTGCTCACAACCAAGTCATAGTTTTCCAAATTCCGTGACCATATCTTGTTTGTTTCCGTACAGAATCCAAATGACATTGCCTACGTGTTTTCAGGATATGCACCCCTGACTGTCAGACTGGCTCAGTTCTTAGCTCGGCCACAAGGCTGGAGAGGCCTAGAAGAGGTGATATTATTGTTACTTAGCTTCCGTATTTTTTGAAACTTTCTTCGTGTTTTAAACCACTGAATTTTCGCATTTTGGGTGGTGGCTTACGGGAGGTTCAACTGTACCAAAGAAACTATCGCGACATAGCTCCTTTTAGGCATTATTTCCTTGTTCATGCTTGAAGACTTTGTATGATGTTGCTATTGTTGTTTCTCAAGTCCTGCTAAGCTGGTTTTCAACTTTTTAAGTATCTCGTTCAGTCTCAGCCCCCTACCAACGAAAAACAAGTCAAATTACAGGGTG
This sequence comes from Porites lutea, assembly GCF_958299795.1. NCBI lineage: Eukaryota > Metazoa > Cnidaria > Anthozoa > Scleractinia > Poritidae > Porites > Porites lutea. The sequence goes on from NC_133211.1 coordinate 14,296,294, forward strand.
CAAAGAAAATCATTTTTACAGCTTGCCACTCGGGCAAGCTGAAGCTAGCATTTACTAGGCCAGACGTCATTTCAACTTGCCCCAAAAGCTTTTTGACGAGCAGAATTGATTTCACAGTTCTTCTGTTATTCGAATTCCTCAAAAAACATCACTTGCCTGTCAGGCAAGTTAAAAACAGAATTCACTAGCCCGTTAGCAAAAGGCTATCGGACATTACTTTCTTTGCACGCTGAATTACATGCAAACTGTACATACCATCACTCTTAAAGAAAGCTTTTGCTTGCTGATTCGCTGGAGGCTGATATTTACATAAGTCACCTGACAGTGTATTTCAGTGGTTTGTAGTTTAATTCTCCTGTGATTTCTGATAATTTCTGTTATGCAAGGTTCTACGTTTGCTTCCTGGCCCTGCAGTTGAAGAAATTCAGCGGCTTCCTCCTGGTCTTCAGAAAAGTAAGAATGTATAAAAAACCGTTCATTTTGCCAAAGTGGAATTACCTATGTTTTGCATTGTTTACCACATTTTCTCATAACACGCTACTAAGGCCCTGTCAAAACGTACGCGGATATTTTTGAAAACGAATATTTTTTCTCCATTTTCAAAAAATAGCCATCCACACATAACGTATTTGAATCGTTTTGGCCCGTCCACACGAAAGCGATAAGACGATGGAAATATGATAACATGCGTAATGCTAGTGGTATATGATGTATGACATCATCGTATTCGAAAACCTCCGTTTCCGTCCGTCCACACGTAAACGCCGGCGTTTCAAAATCTCCCCTCTGGGGCGCGTTTTAACGTGCGTTGTTGGTGCGCTGAAAGCATCGTCTACGTATGGACGGAAGACTAATACAAGGAAAAAAATCTTAGTTTTGGAAAATATCCGGATTCCTTGTGGACGGTGTCTAAAATGTTTAACATTTTTCTCTACTCTTGTATTAAAGGGGCATCCACAAGTACAGAAAGTTCAATGGAAGGACCTTCCAAAGTAACTCTTATTTATTTTATCGGGGGCTGTACTCACGCCGAGATATCTGCTTTGAGGTTCCTCGCACGACAAGATAACAGTAAGTTTATCGTAAAACATTTGTTAAATACTTCAGTACTGTTACGGGGAAAATATATCCTATCGTGCGAATTACATGCGCGACTCCAAAACATAACATTTATGGTAACAGTTATTATTTACAGTATTTTCACCCTATCATAGCTATAACAAAATTCTTCAGTTTGATTGGCTATGAGAAACCCTAATTCAGTGAATAGGGCCTAATGCTGAACGCTTTATCGCGTGAACTAAAACAGGCACCAGTGCTTTTTTTCTTTGTCTAGGCATCAATCTCAAGGGGGCGGGGGAGGGGGGTTGTTTATTACTGTTCGAATGGACTTGAAGTATGCCCCCTTTTTAGTCCGTAAAGAGAAACGTGCAAAACAAAAAATTGGCCTAAGTGCGTTCATTCACGGTACTCAGTGTGTAAACCGTGACGGCTTTCATTTCCTGCACTACATCTGAAGAAAAATTAGACTGGTAGCGTTTTCCTGTCTGAAGGTTTTTTTTCCTCCAATTTTGTTAATGTTGTGATTATTTGATAACAGAACCTTGTGTTGTCCAATTCTGCTTATAATCATACTTGTGATTAAATAAATCAAGCTCGTGTGACTTGTATGATTACAGACCCAGCTGGACTCTGGTCAGTCAGGTTAGCGTTATATATAACCAGGAAAAAAGCACTCTCTGGTTCGTGTCTTTTTTCCTCGGCGAGGTGGCTGGCGCTGTACTCTCCTGCCTGGGATGAGTTTTATTTGATTATTACCTCGTTTATTTTGCTGTTTTAGGCCCCACAGACTACTTAATAGCAACCACAAAGATTATTAACGGCAAGACATTGATCGAGTCCATTATGGAGGAGGGTGGAGCCCACGATGGGAACCCTTTTACGTAACACTGTCCCTTCTGGCCATTCAAATTGGCAATTTGGACTGCTTATTCCTTCCTTTCTGAACGGCTTTTCAGTGATTTTACATATCTTCCTTAACTACAAAGGTGTACCCTACAAATTAGTTAAAGACAGTCACGTGCCCTCAATTTAGTGGGTTCTTACAACTAGGGGGGATTTCCACTGTCGCGCAATTTTTACGTGCGCGTTTTTACGTTTCTGCGTGACCTTCAGTACATTGCCTCTATTTTATTTACGGGCGTAAAATTTACCTGCCTACCCACGTAAAAAGTAAGCGACAGTTGAAATCAACCTTTACACGCTTTCACCGTACTGAAGAGGTCTTGTTTCCAAGGCAAACCCACAGCTGCATACACTATACCTAACAAAGGTAGATGATTTACTCCCAACCATTAGAAATCACACCTTCTAGCGGGCCGCCCTCTTTCAAGTTTACCTGACTGCAATCCGCTTAGATCTTCTTGAAATCAAAAATGAGAATTCATGAGTGAAGTAAGTAGTTTATCTAACTTTGCCTTAAAACATATACTCGGGAAGAAAACAGGTTGTAAACTAAAACGATATCGCACAAACAAACAAACAAACAAAACATTCAGGCTGGGGAGCCACTACAGGTTAGTCGATTACTGTGTTCTCCTTACACATAAGAAAATACGGAAAATAATACATAGAATTAAGAACACATACATTAATTATCATATGAGAGAGGTTTTTTACGTCTTTATGAAAACAAACATATCTTAGTTCTTCTTGAAACTTGCTGTGAAGAAGATTACCTTAGTGAGAATAATTTCGCCTCATTGATCGCGAGTGGAGAATGGTCTGAATAGAGGCATTAAGACTACTTGGCCATTGAACCTATTTTGAGTTGGTTAGATAGGACAGAAGTAGATCCCTTAGAATTTACTCTAGCTGTACTTAAGCGAACCAGTTCCAGGCGTTCATATGGTGGAGTGTGGCGCGAAGTCAGAGAGAGAGCAGGAGAGGGGGAGAGAGTGGGGAACGCGTTCCTTCGCTCTCTCCCCCTTCCGGCAACCTCTCGCCGATCTTTCTGCTCACCTCTCTTTGCGTCGTCCCCTGTCGGAACGCCTGAAACAGGTTATACTTAAGCTTTATTAACTAGAAGGCTCCGCGAGCGGGAAAGATCGGGTGAATCCTGTTTACTGATTAGCTACCCCTGCGGGCAAGATGGGCCTTTGTTGCCCGCTCGGCTCGGGAATTCCCGCTTTAGTCCCGCAAGAAAAAGTAAATCCCTTATCGAGTAGGTACTTAGGCTGCGTTGGTTATGCAAAATGAAAATTTTTATAAACATTATAAATAATATTGCGTACACATTACAAAGAATATTTCAGTTAAGAAAGCTACCAATGTAGTAATTATGGGCGCTTTCCATTTAGGAAAAAACCCCGGAAATTTCGGTGGTAGCAAAAGTGGAATTTCCGATTGGTAAAAAGTTGTTCCATTTGGTCGTAAACCCCGGTACGTGGCGGTGCCCGACCGTGGACCTGGAACTGGTACAAACTACGAGAAACGTAAGTGGAACACGACATTCCGTTCGAAAATTCCAACCGGGAAAACGGGACCACCTTTTTAGATTTTCCACTTTTTCTGGGAATTTTCCAGTGGGACGAACCGACGAAACGTGTTCCATTTACCGCAGAACCGGAAATTCCGGAAATTTTGACTAAATGGAAAGCGCCCTATGTCACAATAAAAGTAGAGGAGATTTCTACTCAATGTGATATGTTTATGTTTAAGGACCTTCTAAAGAGAAGAGGAGCCTAAATCTTAACTATAAAATACCATTTTATAGTTAATCGCCAAATTCGCAGTTTTTTAAAGGGGTTAGCCCAAGATTTTGGTGAATAAAATTGTTTTCGAAGTTAATTTTTCCACAAAATTGGCCAAGAAATCATGTTTAGGCATCTACTATAGAGAACAGGAGCCTAAATCTTAACCATAAAGAAACATTTTTAGATCATCGAAAAATTCGTATTTTTTTCAAAGGGGTCAGCCAATGATTTTCACCAAAAATATCAATTCTCTCCTGTTTGTTTTTGGACAAAATAGACCAAGGGGATTAGGGATCTTTTGGAGACAAAAAAAGCCTTTATAGTTTATAAAAATATCATTGTTAGATAACTAAATTCGCATTTCTCTGAAAGGGGTTAGCCCATGGAGGTCAAGTCAATAAAAGTACCATAATCGCCAAATTCGCATTTTTGTAAAGGGGTTAGCCCACGATTTAGGTCAAAAATAGGGAATTTTTTTTCGTACTTAGCCTTTGGACAAAATAGGCCTTAAATAACGTTTGGTGATCTTCTAGAAAGAAAAGAAGCTTTTCTTGTCAATAAAATACCATTTTTTTTATTTTCCCTAAAATCGAAATCTGCAAAAAAATACCAATTTTTGACCAAAACCATGGACTAACCCCTCTGAAAAATCTCAATGTTTCGACTTTTTGAACTTCTTGTTTTTACAGTCTAGAAAGGCGTTTCTCCCTGCTAGAATATCTTAAAACACTTTTTTCTGGCCTATTTTCCCTAAAATGAAAATCTGGAAAAATTACCAATTTTTGACCAAAAACATGGACTAACCCCTTTGGAAAAATCCCAAATTTTCGACTTTTTGAACTTGTTGTTTTTATAGTCTAGAAAGGCGTTTCTTCCTTCGAGAATATGGTAAAAAACATTTTTCTTGCCTATTTTCCCCCCCAAAAAAAATCTCGAAAAATTACCAATTTTTCACTAAAACCATGGACTAACCCCTTTGGAAAAATGTCAATTTTTCGACTTTGTGAACTTCTTGTTTTTACAGTCTAGAAAGGCGTTTCTTCCTTCTAGAATATCCTAAAAGACATTTTTCTGGGTCATTTTCCTTAAAATCAAACTCTGGAAAAATTACCAATATTTGACCAAAACCATGGACTAACCCCTTTGGAAAAATCTCAATTTTTTGACTTTTTGAACTTTTTGTTTTTACAGTCTAGAAAGGCGTTTCTTCCTTTAAGAATATCGTAAAAACATTTTTCTGGCTTATTTTCCCTAGCATCGAAATCTAAAAAAATTATCAATTTTTGACCAAAACCAAGGACTAACCCTTTTGAAAAAATCCCAATTTTTCGAATTTTTAAACTTCTTGTTTTTATAGTCTTGAGAGGCGTTTCTTTCTTCAAGAATATCGTAAAAATATTTTTTCCCCTATTTTCCCTAAAAAAAAATCTGGAAAAAACTACCAACTTTTGACCAAAACTATGTACTAACCCCTTTTAAAAAAAATTTACATTTTTTCTTTCTTTTTGAACTTCTTGTTTTTACAGCCTAGAATGGCGTTTCTTCCCTCTAGAATATCGTAAAACACATTTTTCTGGCTTATTTCCTTTAACATCGAAATCTAAAAAAAATTACCAATTTTCGAACAAAACCATGCACTAACCCCTTTGAAAAATCCCAATTTTTCGACTTTTTGAACTTCTTGTTTTTATAGTCTAGAAAGGCGTTTCTTCCTTCGAGAATATCGTAAAAAACATTTTTCTTGCCTATTTTCCCTAAAATAAAAATCTAAAAAAATTACCAATTTTTGACCAAAACCATGGAATAACCCCTTTGAAAAATCCCAATTTTTCGACTTTCTGAACTTCTTGTTTTTACAGTCTAGCAAAGCATTTCTTCCTTCTAGAATATCGTAAAAAACATTTTTCTTGCCTATTTTCCCGAAAATAAAAATCTAAAAAAATTACCAATTTTTGACCAAAACCATGGAATAACCCCTTTGAAAAATCCCAATTTTTCGACTTTCTGAACTTCTTGTTTTTACAGTCTAGCAAAGCATTTCTTCCTTCTAGAATATCGTAAAAAACATTTTTCTTGCCTATTTTCCCGAAAATAAAAATCTGGAAAAATTACCAATTTTTGACTAAAACCATGGACTAACCCCTTTAAAAGAATCCCAATTTTTCGACGTTTTCAACTTCTTGTTTTTATAGTCTAGAAAGGCGTTTCTTCCTTCGAGAGTATCGTAAAAAACATTTCTCTGGCGTATTTTCCCTAAAATGAAAATCTGGAGAAATTACCAATTTTTGGCCAAAACCATGGACTAACCCCTTTACAAAAATCCCAATTTTTCGACTTTTCGAACTTCTTGTTTTTATAGTCTAGAGAGGCGTTTCTTCTTTGTAGAATTTCGTAAAACACATTTTTCTGGCTTATTTTCCCTAAAATAAAAGATCTAAAAAAAATTTCCAATTTTTGACCAAAACCATGGACTAACCCCTTTGAAAAATCCCAATTCTTCGACTTTTTGAACTTCTTGTTTTTATAGTCTAGAAAGGCGTTTCTTTCTTCAAGAATATCGTAAAAAACATTTTTCTTGCCTATTTTCCCTGAAATAAGAATCTGGAAAAATTACCATATTTTGACCAAAACCATGGACTAACCCCTTTGAAAAATCCCAATTTTTCGACTTTTTGAACTTCTTGTCTTTAGAGTCTATAAAGGCGTTTCTTCCTTCAAGAATATCGTAAAAAACATTTTTCTTCCCTATTTTCCCGAAAAAAAAAATGGAAAAATTACCAATTTTTTACTAAAACCATGGACTAACCCCTTTGGAAAAATCCCAATTTTTCGACTTTTTGAACTTCTTGTCTTTAGAGTCTATAAAGGCGTTTCTTCCTTCAAGAATATCGTAAAAGACATTTTTCTTGCCTATTTTCCCGAAAATAAAAATCTGTAAAAATTACCAATTTTTAACTAAAACCATGGACTAACCCCTTTGGAAAAATCTCAATTTTTCGACTTTGTGAACTTCTTGTCTTTAGAGTCTATAAAGGCGTTTCTTCCTTCTAGAATATCGTAAAAGACATTTTTCTGGGTCATTTTCCCTAAAATAAAAATCTGGAAAAAACTACCAATATTTGACCAAAACCATGGACTAACCCCTTTGGAAAAATCTCTTTTTTTTTGACTTTTTGAACTTCTTGTTTTTACAGTCTAGCAAAGCATTTCTTCCTTCTAGAATATCGTAAAAAACATTTTTCTTGCCTATTTTCCCGAAAATAAAAATCTGGAAAAATTACCAATTTTTGACTAAAACCATGGACTAACCCCTTTGGAAAAATCTCAATTTTTTGACTTTTTGAACTTTTTGTTTTTACAGTCTAGAAAGGCGTTTCTTCCTTCAAGAATATCGTAAAAAACATTTGTCTTGCCTATTTTTCCTTAAATAAGAATATTGAAAAATTACCAATTTTTGACTAAAACCATGGACTTACCCCTTTAAAAAATCCCAATTTTTCGACTTTTCGAACTTCTTCTTTTTATAGTCTAGAAAGGCGTTTCTTTCCTCAAGAATATCGTAAAAAACATTTTTTCCCCTATTTTCCCTAAAAAAAAATCTAGAAAAAACTACCAACTTTTGACCAAAACTATGTACTAACCCCTTTTAAAAAAAATCTCCATTTTTTCTTTCTTTTTGAACTTCTTGTTTTTACAGCCTAGAATGGCGTTTCTTCCCTCTAGAATATCGTAAAACACATTTTTCTGGCTTATTTTCTTTAACATCGAAATCTAAAAAAAATTACCAATTTTTGAACAAAACCATGGACTAACCCCTTTGAAAAATCCCAATTTTTCGACTTTTTGAACTTCTTGTTTTTATAGTCTAGAAACGCATTTCTTCCTTCAAGAATATCGTAAAAAACATTTTCTTTTCTCTACTTTCCCTAAAATAAAATACTGGAAAAACTACAAATTTTTGACCAAAACCATGTACTAACCTTTTTTAAAAAAATCTCAATTTTTTTTTACTTTTTGAACTTCTTGTTTTTACAGCCTAGAATGGCGTTTCTTCCTTCTAGAATATCGTAAAACACATTTTTCTGGCTTATTTTCCCTAACATCGAAATCTAAAAAAAATTACTAATTTTTGACCAAAACCATGGACTAACCCGTTTGAAAAATCCCAATTTTTCGACTTTTTGAACTTCTTGTTTTTAGTCTAGAAAGGCGTTTCTTCCTTCAAGAGTATTGTAAAAAAAATTTTTCTTGCCTATTTTCCCGAAAATAAAAATCTGGAAAAATTACCAATTTTTCACTAAAACCATGGACTAACCCGTTTGGAAAAATCTCAGTTTTTCGACTTTTTGATATTATTGTTTTTATAGTCTAGAAAGGCGTTTCTTCTTTCTAGAATTTTGTAAAACACATTTTTCTGGCTTATTTTCTCTAAAACAAAATCTAAAATAATTACCAAGTTTTGAGAAAAACCATGGACTAACCCCTTTGAAAAATCCCAATTTTTCGACTTTTTGAACTTCTTGTTTTTAGTCTAGAAAGGCGTTTCTTCCTTCAAGAGTATTGTAAAAAACATTTTTCTTGCCTATTTTCCCGAAAATAAAAATCTGGAAAAATTACCAATTTTTGACTAAAACCATGGAATAACCTCTTTGGAAAAATCTCAATTTTTCGACTTTATGAACTTCTTGTTTTTATAGTCTAGAAAGGCGTTTCTTCCTTCAAGAATATCGTAAAAAACATTTTTCTTGCCTATTTTCCCTGAACTAAAAATCTTGAAAAATTACCAATTTTTGACCAAAATCATGGACTAACCCCTTTGAAAAATCCCAATTTTTCGACTTTTTGAACTTCTTGTTTTTATAGTCTAGAGAGGCGTTTCTTCTTTCTAGAATTTCGTAAAAAACATTTTTTTTCCCCTATTTTTCCTAATAAAAAAATCTGGAAAAATTACCAATTTTTGACCAAAACCATGGACTAACTCCTTAAAAAAAAATTTCAATTTATCGACTTTTTGAAATTCTTGTTTTTATAGTCTAGAAAGGCGTTTCTTCCTTCGAGAATATCGTAAAAAACAGTTTTCTTGCCTATTTTCCCTAAACTAAAAATCTTAAAAAATTACCAATTTTTGACCAAAACCATGGGCTAACCCCTTTCGAAAAATCCTAATTTTTCGACTTTTTGAAAATCTTGTTTTTGTCGTCTAGAAAGGCGTTTCATTCTTCTAGATTTTCTTAAAACACATTTTTCTGGCTTGTTTTCCTTAAAAGCAAAATCTGGAAAAATTACCAATTTTTGACCAAAACCATGGACCATGTTAAATCCCAATTTTTCCACTTTTTGAACTTCTTAGTTTTGTAGTCTAGAAAGGCGTTTCTTCCTTCTAGAATATCGTGTGGCCTATTTTTGCCTAAAATAAAAATCGGGAAAAATTTCCAATTTTTGACCTAAACCATTGGAAAAATCTCAAATTTTCGAATTTTTGAACTTCTTGTTTTAATAGTCTAGAAAGACGTTTCTTCCTTCTAGAATATCGTAAAACACATTTGTGTGGCTATTTTTTTTGTAGTTTGCTTTTAGACAAAATAGGCCTTAAATAACGTTTGGTGATCGTCTAGATAGAAATGAAACGTTTCTAGTCAAGTAAATACCATTTTTACTTCATTGCTCTATCTCGCATTTTTTTAAAGAGGTTAGCCCATGATTTTGGTTTAAAATGGGAAATTTTTTATAGGTTGGTTTTGGACAAAATAGGTGATCTAGAGAGAAAAGAAGCCTTTCTTTTGAAATACCATTTTCACATAATCGCATTTTTTTCAAAGTTAAGTTTTGGATAAAGCAGGCCAAGCAGTAATGTTCAGAGAACTTCTAGAGAGAAAAGAAGCCTTTCTAGTCTATAAAAATACCATTTTTTCATAGTAGGCAAATTCGCAGTTTGTAACTGAGAGTTAGCCGAGAGAAGCGACGACCAGAAATGCGTCGGTGTCCGTAGACTACCCATGATTTTGGTCAATTTTGGTTTTTCGACAAAAGTGGTCAAGAAATAATGTTTAGCATGACTAAACATAACCTTTTTTACCCTATCACCAACAAAAACCGTTGTTAGTCTTTACCTTTTGTTTTAAAGTATTAAAATGTGGATGTTAAGTTTCCTATGAGGACCCCTTGTGTTCCCAGCAACATTGGCCACATTATTGAGGTAGCGCGTGAGACCTGGGTCTGTTTTATGCAGAATTGCACCATGGGACTAGTACTGTTTTGTAGCTCGAATTTAGACCCAGTTTCTAGCGCATTTTCGCGGTAGCCAATAAATGAAGAGATGGAGTCCGTCCCCCAAAACAGTCTCCAATATAGTGCAATTCCACACCACACCGACGTAGTCTCATGCACATGCTCAGCATGTTTGTTACTGGCAAAAAGAAAATCCTGTAAAACTAGCTCGTTACTCGTCAGATATAAAGGGCCGCCTGATATCGCGGCTACGCATTATTTGAGCTTTATATTGCATTTCACTCAGCACTTATTTATTACACCAAAGATTTTAGGGTGTACGATGGGACACGTGACCAGACGATGACACGTGACCAGCCCATGCTCCCCCCCTTCCATTTTCTAAGGGAAAAACCCTGGGGAAAAGGCTGAGAAATGTAATTCGCCATTTTATGTTTGTTTCCTTTCTTTATTTTTTATATCACTCTTCCTGCCGTAAGGATTAATTTACTGTTTTAATTTTGAATTGAAGATTTTACTGATCCAGGTCTACTAAAGATCCGGCTTACTCTCACTGGTTTGTCGTTGTGGTTTTGCCTTCCCAAGTGTTTTCAAGAAACGATGTTTACCGACGTTTGTGACAAAAAAGCCACGGAGACCATGAGATTACCATTATGTCTGGCAGTAAGTTGGAATTTTTCTTGGGGGATCGCCCATGATTCTGAGTAAAGGAGGATGAATGACCTCTCTTGCTTGGTCCTTTATCCTCTCTCCGCGTTCTACGAAAAATACTGGAATTTTGTATTTGTTTCGTCAGTTTTGTCAGAAAGGGCCAAGAAATCATATTTGACGACGTTTTAAAGTGGTGAAAAGGCCACAAAGACAATTTATAAATATTCCTATTTTGGCTGGCAGCTATTAGCTGGATTTTCCAAAGGGGGCAGCCTTTGACCTTTGGATAAAAAACAGAAATTTCTTTTGGTCTGAAATTTTAACTAGCCGGCATCAGTACATGGATATTGTAGTTTTTCTATTCTTATTTAAAGATTTAGATAAATAAATTTTCAGTTCAATAAAAGAAAAACTTAGTAAGCGCCCTCTAACTTAGGAATAAGTTCACTCCTTCGATCAAATAACCGTCTCTCCAACACCCCCAATCCCCACCCCCACACTTAATTTTGGTTACTATGATCCGGGGCACTTAAGCGGAAATCCTCCGGGAAATGCCCTTAGACAGCTCACGTGATATACGGCTATCACCTTCCAGCCGGATCGGTGTATGTGATCTTTTTCTTCCATCAGCATTTGTTGGTGCGTCGGTCATTTTCGGGCGCTACTCCAAGCAACCATGAGCTGTCATTTGGTGTCGCTGTTGTTGTTTCTTACCTTGTTGTCGCAGACCCAAGGATTTTGTGGTAAGAAATTCAGGAAAATGCCTTTTAAAGTGAACAGTTAATTAGATTATTGGTGAAAATTGCAATCGTAACGTAACGTGAGGAGAAATATAGTATCTGACAATTCTGAAGAATTCATTTTGAAGAATTCACGTTCTGATGTCTTCAGTTAATACAGATCCGTTTTCATTTAAGGAGGGTATCGTTTACATGCCATTTTCATCAACAGAACTAGTTTGTAAGAAATGTAGGAACGGGCTTAAACACATCGCCCTTGCACCGGCAACAGTTGTTACTGCGTTTTAAAATAATTCATTGTTCGACTTACAGCGTGTGGTATAAATGATAATCGAAACATGATTTTAAATTTACATTCTTGCAAAGCGACAGATTGCTAGTTGTTTTTAACCCCAGACTAAGTAATTTTTTCCTTTCTTACGAAATTGAGAAAGAATTCACTTTGGTCCTTGCCGCGAATTGGCGGGTGGGGTGGGGGAAGGGGGGTGGGGGTGGGGGGAGTTATCGCTTCACTTGGTACGTGCGTAGCGGAGCTCCTCCTGGAGGGTACGCATGGTCGCTGAGCATGTTTCTCTTTACATAAATCTAAAATAGTTTTTGAAATAAATATTGAATTTGTTCCGCTTTAAAATTTACCTCAGCCACCAAATACAAAAGCAGCTTCCCCGCTTGGGGCCCTAATGACCCCCGTTCCTTGCCTGCGTGCAGACGTCTCCTATTTCCTTTTGTTGCGTTGGAGACGTCTGCACGCAGGCAAGGTTTTCCAGCCAAAACAAATCAGAACATGTGCCATTGTGTGCTGACCGTTCTAAATCTTGTGCGACGCCGCGGAAAATTTAACGTGTACGAGGAAATTATTTCTTTACAATTTACTGTGCATGACACATCACACCATATTTGTAAACAGTGTCTGAGAAAACTACAAAAACGGCGTGGACTTCGCAGCAGGTAGGCAGCCAAAGAAACTAAAATCTAAACACTTAACTACTGCATCTGAAATCAAATCCTATCAGGAACACCCACAGAAGCATAACCACAGGAAAAGATTACTCAGTATGCATGTAACAATCCTGCTTCATGATCTCTAAATGTAGATTTACTCAGTTAAAGTTTAGAATGCTGCATGTTCTGTGTAGTGCTGGTAACCTTCGCGCGGGAGAGAAAAGAAGAAAAACCTCTGTTCAAGCAGACTCTCAAGATCACGTTTCGCGTTATCACGAGCTTATGAGTCGTGTTTGGCCTGTCAACTCTTATTTCTAACCGGATATTATTTCACAATTTATGCGAAATAAAATACCCTGCCAGCGGGACGCTGGAACACGATTAGCGACGGCGTTACGCAGACGTCCCTTTTCCGCGTGCAACAAAGGAAATAGGAGACGTCTGCACGCAGGCAACCCCGTTCCCGACCCCAAATTGAAAATCACTTTTGCGACTTGATGATAGATGACGAAGGAAGTTGCAAAAGAGTAACTCACGCTCATTTTGTAAATCAATGAATATCAATTGCTTTACAGTAACAAGCCACACGCTACACTGGTCACACGCCATTATTTCTACTATGCTGAATAAGGCAAAGAACAAGTTCGGTCACTTGAGACGGTTCTTTATACACCGAAGGTTATCGACTTTCAGCTATCATTTATCTCGTCACGCATCTTTCTCCCGAGACAGCCCTGGGAACGAGGTTGACATATGTCTTCGTAACGCGTTCCTTCTCCCCTAAGAACTTCTGCGTGAGCTGTAGAAGGTGACTAAAGACGACAACTAGAGACTACTTCGAGCAATATTGACAGGAACTGCCGAGATAGTGGCGGGCCTCATATTTTCCGCACCTGACAATCTTTTGCCAGTCGTCTATGCAAGAGCCACAATGGCACATTATGGCTCTTGGTTTGTGACATTTTTCGTATCCGTTGCTCTATTAATTAAAGAAACGCACGGATCATAAATTGTTAATATCAGGAGTATTAGTTCTTTAGATTCAAAATCCATTTTTTGGATTTTTCTAAAGAAACTCCCCCCAGCATTTAGAATGCTTTGTTTGATGAGTGGCATATTCATTCCGCATGCCACTGAATTATTGTGAGTTCTAGCATCGCTGAAGGCATGAACGATCAGCGCAATTACAAGCTCTTCTATTTCGGGTTATGGGATTAAATAAAAGTAGAAACTCATAAGGGGTTGTGAATTTCTGATAAAAGTAAACAAATGAATTGATGTCTTAGTACAGCAACAAACTCGTCAACCTTGTTGATTAAAAACAACAACGATGATAACGACGACGATTTTACATACGTTGCCCCGGACGAGTTTGATGGTCGTACCTTGAGCATAGACTAACCGAGCTCAGTGACAGTCGTTCGCATGTTCTCTTAAATCCTTAAAGTTGCGTCGGTTGTTGTGTGGTCCCGACCTGTTTGGCTCTTCTTGCCTGGGCCCAACAATCGTGCAAAACATGAAATACGTTTAACTAAGACTTAATCTGTTTTAGGTTCAAGATTCTTTCAGACAAGCCTTATCCGCTCAGCCGTCAAAGCGGCCGAATGGCTGCAAAACCAACAAGACGAAAATGGTACGTACGGGGAGGGGCACGTGACTGCCGCTGCTCTGCACTCCTCCGGGTTGATTGGGTATCCTGTGGAGAAGAAAGCCGACTTACTGACCGCTGAAATAATTAAAAACGACCTAGGCTCTATTCATGGTGCTAGACTCGGCTCTTACATACTTGGTGCCCTGGCTACCTGCCAGGATCCACATAACATCAACCAATCAAGTTTAATCCTGGCTCTGAAGAGTAAACTTGACAAGTATCCTCATTTGAACTTTGATCACCCCTACCAGTACAGCTGGGCAGTAATGGCCCTTTGTAGCAGCGGGAACATTCTCGGAAAGAAGACGAGCGACTACGCGAAAAAAGTGATGAATGACATTAACGGACAGCTGGACAGGAATAAAAATTTTAGCGTGGACACTTTATCTATGCAGGTATTGGCTTTGACCTGCATCAAGAAAACCAGGAAAAGAAGAGACGCAAGGGGGCTGCAGAAAAAGCTTCGAGCCAGCATTAACAAGGCGAGTGAAGAACTTAAAAATCGTCAGATAAATGACAGCACGTTTGGAGAGAATGAAGTTTCAGCAGCTCTTGCTTCTCAGGTGAGTAGGGTGAGGGGAGGGAGGGGAGAGGTTGCTGTCATTTGTTAAGTGATGAATCGATGATTGTAGCATTATTTGACCGAGGGAGGTGCTGGTGCATCGTTTACTCAGTGACATTTTGATTTTGTAGCGAACGGCAAACATTAACCCTTTTCTTTCCCGAGAGAATGATGGACTCTTGTAAGGTGGTTCTCACTTTTGACTCTATCTGTGGGTGAAATGCTGCTGTATAGCATTACAATTAAACTTCTTTGTCAGTTCTTTCACATAGTGAAATTTATTGTCCAGCATTTCACAAAATGAAATTTTTTGTTGAATTTTTACTTTTGCCAATTCAGGAAGTGAAAGGGTTAAGATTGACAGTAACGGTGTGTCACCAAAACCAGTTAAAACAAAGCTGAGCAATCAAATTAGAGAAAAGCGATCAACGAATTCAAAACAACCCTTTGAATCAAACAACAGCTTTTATGAAACTATTGTTTGGCCCTGGTTACGGTAGCCGCCATGTAAAACGTCCCTTGGCACCCTCTGCAAACGTAATTCTATCCTCAGCATTGCAGGGGCGTAGCTACGATATTTCCAGAGATACGCAGAGTTTTACAAATTAACCCTAACCTGTCTTCCTTGTTGTTTCCATGCGGGTGATTTAATTAAATTTCCGTTTTCTTGTCATTAAGGTGATGTAATGACTTTTTTTTATTTTCAGTTTGTTTCTTTTTAAATTTGACATTTTTCAGCCACGCAAATGCGAGCTGGCGCAAGCTACAACGCTGGATTACCCGACCCGCTGGATTGGTAATACCTCTAGACGGGTCAAAAAGAACTACAGCAAAATAATTAAATCAATGAATAAAGGTCAATGAAATGAAACTGGAGCACCCAAATTGATTCTCGTGCTTTGAACTTTTTTGTCATTCCAACTAGGCTCTGTTAGCGGCCGAAGCAAAGAAAACTAAGTGTACCAAGACCATGCGCTGGTTACTATCTCGACAAAAACCCGACGGATCCTTCACCAACCTCATGTCCACAATTGCCGTGCTTCCAACTTTGATCGGAGCCTTACCTTTTGATGTGCAAAATAGATCATGCCCTACGAGTACTACAGGTAAACATTATGGCGTGCAGTATATATTACGCTCTGAGAGAAATGTAGGTAATTATCATGACGTGCAGAACATTCCCTGTTCTGAGGGTACCACAACCAGTCTTGTTTCTCAATGTGGGAGAAAGTACCGATATTTTTTGAGCGACCGGGAACGCACCTCAACCGGAAGTGGAATTTTTGCACTCTTGAGCCTTGATATTGAACAAATGTTTGGGCCAATGTCTCTTTAAGAATAAAGATGCTAAGCAATAAAAATTTGGTAGAGTCAAAGCATGCTAAAAGAGAAAAAGGCCCACTCCCGGTTGATGTGCGTCGCTCAAAAACGTCACTGCTTAAACTCAGTCCCAAATAATAATGATAAACATTATGACGCGTAGAATTACCTCCCTGTTCTGAGAGAACTATATTTAGTTCAACGTTATTTAAAAACAACAACAACAACAAAACAAAAGATCCTAGCCTGTGAATACAGCCCGGGGATATCTCTATGGTGGCCAATACGGGGAGACTTCGTCCGAAAGGTGTACCGTTTTCAGGCTTCACCAATATAAAAGGTAGGAATCTCGTGAGTTGAAGCATACGAAAGGGCAGGGAAAATTATCATTAGGTGTTTAGGGACGGTTTCTCTTGCGAAACTTCCAAGCAGCAGGAAGTGATAAGAGGCGGCTGTTTTTGTAGGCGAAATCAATCAGTAAATTGATCTAAATTAAATGTGCAATAAATTAGTGTAAGCGGTCTCATTCTTTCACCTGTTTATAAAGAAGATAGCATCTGGGATGCGACTGATTTCACATTTAATTCTTCTTCTGTGAGGTCCATTCCCTTCCTCGAGAGATCATTTCTATCCCAACTGGTTCCAGTTTTAAAAATACAAATGTCTCAAAACAAGTTATCATTATTATTTTGTTTTTGATTCTGTTTATAGGTGAGGAGGGAGGAAACGAGGTGAGAAGTTAAAAATGTGAAAATCTAAATGACGAAATAAATACTAGCACAGTTGAGTTACTCTAGCAGAGTTTCAAACTTAGTTAAACAAGAAAGAACTTTCTGTTTTCATAAAATAAAAGGCTATACAAGGTTTTCAAACTTGTAAAACAACGGTAACAAGCTCTATTCTCCAGAGATCTCAGTCACCCAGGTCTGGTTACAAAATGGTTTCGTCTATTCTCCTGTCGCTACACTCAGCCGAATAGAAAATATTTCTGCTATAAATATGAACAGACAAAACAACACAATAATACATGGAGGGAGCAGCCAGCAATCGAGTTAATTATACCAATAAGAGTTACAACAAAAGCACCAGAATATTACCAAGGGACTGGGGAAATTTGTTCGCTATATCGAACACCTCGATTTTAGTGTGAAATTCACAAAGAGGGGCTTATAAAGGGTCTAATCATCTCAATGGGAACTGAACAAAACAATGTGACCAACAACTAAAAGAAATACATCTTAGTTTCGGATGTTTCGAGATGCTATTTAATCCATTCGCCACGTGTTGCTAACGGACTAGATGTGTGCAGAAGCTGATAACAAAACTTTGACCAGTGTGATTCCGTAATTCCACAGATGATAAACGTTTGTGTGGAGCTGCAGTTTGAAGTAAACAAGTACTCCAAAGGGAAAAGCCCTCCTCCCCGCGTATGCGTCAAGGTCCTTAATGGCACGAATGCGCATGACATCCTCAAAGTGGCCGTTAACGAACATCCCTGCTACAACTTCACTGCTGTCAACACGTCCTGGGGCCACATGATCACCTCCATTTGTGAAATTGAACAAAGACATTCGGATAAGTTCTACTGGATGATAAAAATCGACGGCAAATCAGCAGCGACAGGCATTGATGATCTCATACCTTCTGATGGCTCTAATTTGCTTTTTGAATACAAAAAACTTAATTGGGGCAAGTAAGATTAGCTTTCAGGTGGTTATTTTTTATGTATTGGAACAAGTCGACAGTAATTGAAAGAGTTCGTAACATTAGAAAGCGAATTTCAATTTCATCTTCTTTCATTGTTATTTAAACAATAATTTTAGAATTTTGGTGCTGGCAGTTAAGTATTTCCTTTCCTCAGTTAATTTTTAAATTTTCTTTCTTCGTGACAGGAGAATAAAGAATAAAGCATTCAAAAATCGGCGTGACAAAGAAGGGGATTAATAAAGATATTTTACCTGTTTAACACATTTCCACACAAGGTTATACTTATACTGGGAAATAATAAGCTTTCGGAAAATAAGGAAAAGACCGAAAGACGAGATGAATCTGAATTTTTTTTAATGTCTACACTGTAGAGAGGAAAAGTCGTTACGTCACGTTGCAATGGTAGCAAAATTTCTGGACCTCAAACGGTGGTCCTCAATATGGCAGAAAAAAACCGGAAAACATTGACATATACTCAGGAACAAAACGGGAGCCCATACTTTTCTTCTATGGTTGGACAATGCTTATGGCCGTCACTGCCAAGAAAGATTGCTCAGAAAAAACTGCGGCAATTCGAACAGACGAGTTTTATCGGCTCTGTCGGGTATATGTTCTTCAAATGCGTTTAATTCGGCTTTTTACCATTAAAACTCTGCTTATTTTCCTGAAATATATCTTTGAATGAATATTTCATACCGACCAACTAGCGGTTTCCGCCCGACATTAAACGGGAAATGCTTAAAATATGATTTGACGTTACCAGACGCATCTCTAGTTTCCTGGTAAGTTAGGCATCGCTCTGGCATCGCCGCTCTTACTACTAGCCCTTAACCTGAGCTCGCGAGGTTCTGCGATACAAGTATTTCTCAAGCACTTCGTGCGTAATTAGGTTGTAGTTATAGTTTTTTTTAGTTACTGAAGAAATCATTTTATAGCGGGTAGCCTAGTGGGTATCGGATAGCTCATTCAAGATGCAATCAACTTTTTTTTAGTCCCTAGGCCTCATTATTCCGCGCGGCCAAAGCGTTACGGGTCACGTGATCCAAGCGCGTTCGCCTTGGAGACGCCTTGGATACGTCACCGAAGAGAATTGACCGAGAGGGACTGGGAAAACGCCGTACAGGGACTAGGCAACAATCGAGTACATTAAAAACCCGCGACTAAGAACCTGCATTTTCCTAAGTTAGCCTAAACCGGTTAGATGGTTATTAGCATAAATTTAGGCTATTTAGGTTCTTATTTTCTGAAGGGAAAAACACACAGCTAACAGTATTTCGTGGTATCCAGCTTTTTCCTTCTATATTATCTGCATACAAGTATATTGCAGTTGGAGGGAAAGATAGATGTCTCCAAAGAGGATCCTGAATGTTCACGTATCTTTTTGCCCAAGTGAATAGAATTTTTTTTATAGATTTTAGAAAATGAAAACCTGTTTCAAATTTTAAGCTAAACAGGTTCTTACATAGAGGGGCATAGCTGGCAAATTTTGGCCTAACCGGGCTCTTAAAAAACCAGGTTCTTAGTTGCGGGTTTTTACTGCATCGTTCTTGACGGAAGTTTGGACGTGTTGAAAATTTTCTTGCCTTAATCAATCCACGTTTTATCTATCCAAGTTTTATTTATCCATGGCTTATCCATTTTTAATCAATCCAGTCCATGTTTTACTAATCCAGTCCAGTACAGTCCTATTTTATAATATGTCCTGTTATGTAGGTTTAAAAAGTAACTTATTTTGGGGATTTTGCTACAGTATTTGAAAAGTCATTGAATTAGGAAAAGTATTAATCTTTCACGCATTCGTAGCAAAACTCGGTAACAGATGTTTTCTGTTGGTTTTCGGCTACCATGTTGAGGGGTACTAACATGGTGTCTCCATAAAGCTCTATAAATTTAGATAAAACATTTCTCCGAATATCTCGCATATGAAAAATTGCACCGACCTGAATCTCGGCGAGGGTCTTTGTATATTTACGTTCTTTTATTTCCCGGATTCTAGACTTGATCTATTGAACGGTTTTGATTTTTATCTTTGATGGCGTGACAGTGAAAATCAGATTCCGGAATCGGTGAAATTTTTGCTTGTGGAATCCGACATCCTGGGCTTTGAAATCCGGAATACAGCTCAAGGAATCCAGAATCCTAGTTCCACTGACAAAGACTAGAATCCAGTAACTGGAATCCGGAATCCGCGGCGTAGAATCCAGAATCCAAGACTGTCTTGGATTAACACACATGCAGCGAGGCAATTATGGCTGGCTCAAGAGTTTCGTTCTCAAAATATCTAGAACGCCATTCTGATTCTCTACCGCACACAGAGCAAACGAATGTTATATTTAGATACATGACAGTCGACAAAATTCATTGTGGGTTGAGCATGACACCCAACCTCGTTCCCAGAGCCTTTCCCTTGAAAATGGAAAAAGCCCTGGGAATGAGGTTTGATGACACCCGCATCCACGCCAGAGCAGAGTGTTCAAATGTCAGCTGTCAAAGGACTTAGATGAGGAAAGCAGAAAAACCGGTTAAGCAAGGACCCTGTAACTTTGGGTGATACGTGTTGGACCTGAAGTGATCACGCGACGTGGTAAGTCTGCACGAGTAAAATAAAGTGATCAACGTACTGAGCAAAAGTGGCAACTGAAAAGCTACATGCAAGATATCATTACTCACCAAACGCTGAACAGTCCGTGCAGAAATACATTGCGACTATAATGCGCTGAAAAGATTACTTAAACGGAATTAACCTGTCCGAAGGTGAGCGATTATTTCAGCGAGAGATTTTTACCTCAACGCGTTAGCGTATACCGTTCCACTAAGCAAACTCTTCACGCCGCGCGATTTTATGGTTATGTGACAGTAGCAATTTTGGCGGGAACTGGCGAGAACGTGGTGGACCTCATAGTAGGCAGCTTGAGCAGAGACGTTTTTGAGCAACGCACGTCAACCGGAAATTGACTTTTTGTATTCTTGGGCAGTGATTTTGCCCTAATTTTAGGGCAAATCGTCTCTATAAGGCAAAGATAAATAGCGATACAAATTTGTTCGCTTCAAGGCATTTTTAATAAAAGGGAGAAGGCCTCACTTCCGTTCGACGTGTGGTCGTTTTGATTGTGGTCACGCATGCTCATTGATACCGCTGTTTCTAAATTCGGTGAAACTCATTTTCGACCCCAGTACTTACGATTCTGACTGCGTGCGTATAAAGCTTCTTTCTTCTCTCCCTGACGGTCATGCGCAGAGCAGATCTGGTTTCGAGATTGTGGTGAAACTCTGTCTGGTGTGGTCGTGACTACCTCGTCCTCAGTCGCTCGCGATCGTTTATTTTGAGGAGAGGGAGATGGGAAGGAGAGAACAAGGGGAAACTGCTCTTGGAACGATGACAAGCAAGTATCACCTTTCCTAAGTTGATCTTTAGCTACTTCCGCCCTCCTTTGGATTTTAGTGTGCGTTGTTCAGGCTTCACCATCGCACCAAGGAATCATGAATTGCCATTTGGAGTCAATTTTGGTATTTTTTACCTTGTTATCCCAAACACAAGGATATTGTGGTAAGGAATCCGATAAGTGCTTTTCAGAATAATAGATTAACAGGGAAAATTGCATCGTTAATGCAAGGCATGAAAAAAATAGATCCTAAAAGGGCAATTTCAAGGCGATCACATTCATAAATATGAGTGATTCACACGTTTTCAGTCAGAACAGTCGTTTTTGACAAGCGATTTGCCTTCTGACAGAACTAGTTTGTTAAGAGTATTTTGACGAGCTTGAAAGCATCGGGCGTTGCGTCAATGGAGACATTTTCTCTGCAATTACGTTTTCGTTTGAAAACACTCTCATAGCGATTTAAGTAATTTGAATTGACGACCCAGTCATTATTTTAATATGTACTTTTCTCGCACAGCAATACATATAGGTATATCTTTTGACCCTGCAAGTTATAAAGCTATAATTGGGAGGGGGCTGGGGGGGGGGGGGGGGGGTCTTGCTGTGAAACTGAGGAAGATAATACGAAATTTTTCCTTGGGTCAGGGGAGGGAGAAAGTGGTTACCACCACACGCGTGGAATTTTAAATAGCTATATTTATTTTGACTATGTGTTCAAAAATAAGTATAGAGTTTTCGGTTCTGAGAATTTCTTTGAAGGATTCGAAGATGACGCCAAGAGTTGTACAAGGAATCATGCTTAACAAGGTGGCGATTTTTTTCATAGTAAGCCCTCCCTGCTCGGGGCCCAGCTGTAATCAAGATTTCAAATTCTCAACTACGTTGGTGAAATGATGACTAATTAACAAGGTAGTTGCCTTACACCAAATGAGTTTTGAAGGGAGCAAGACAGAAAAAAAGTTCATTGAATATCGATTGGCGTTAAACCCTTGCTTCGCTGACCAGGGTAAAGTAGAAGGGCTATCACGTGAAGCCGATTTTTATGCACTTCAGTATCAGGATAAACCACATTCTTTGGGCGAATCCCAGATAACAAACTTTAGCTCGTGTATACCTTGCCTTCAGAGGTCCGTTCTCAAAGAAAAATATCTACGACACCAGCATCCTGCTTCCCTTTTTCCCCGCATGCCAAACCGCAAGGATCGTTCGTTTCTTGCTGCTGGGTACCTTTGCTGTCGAATCAGTTAGTACATGGCCCTCGATAGATCTAGCGAAATTTTAATGTTAATACATTGTAAATACACGACGAAATTCTATTTTTAGGATAAAACACTCATCCATGCCAGAGCCACGCTATCTGGATAGAGTTTCTTGTGTGAAGTTCAAATGTCGATAGTGAAGAGATTTAGATGTGGAAATAAACATGCACGCCAGCACAAGAACCTGTTTTGTGAGATTGCGTGAAATTGAGGCCGGTAAATCGAGTGACAATCGTACGTGTTGGACCACGTGATCACAAGGAGGCTTTGTGTTAAGTACACTGTCGGCTCGAGTAAGATTACGTCCATGTTCAAAGTACAGAGCAAAAGTGACTACATCGAGCAGTCAACATTTCGTGCATGCAGAAACACATTCTATTAAACTAAAGTGCACTGAAATGATCACGTAAACGGAAGTAACCTGACCTGAGCAATGACCTGAGCGATCATTACAGCTTTAGCGTGCTGCGCGCGTGATATGTCGCGGCTTCGCCGCTCGTGCGGCGCGATCAGTTGGATCATTAGGACGAAAAACGTAACTTTCTGGCACCAAAGGTATATTTTTACAATTTAGGCGCGAACTGGCGCGAACGAGGTAGATCTCACAGTTTTCCCACAGGGTAGATAGTCTATCTGACAGCTTGTCAGATAATAGAGGATGTTAGCATCGACAACGAGTACGAGTTCTAGAACGAGATCAACTATTTTGCTTACTGCGCATCCGTTCTGCGCATCTCCACGTTTTCAAGACGTCCTGTCAAGTTGCACTACGACGAGTTCTCACCAAAAACTCGAAGTGGGTAGAACGACTGGGAAGAGCTGGTTTTCAAAGGTAAATTCCGATCGTTTAATGCAGTTTCTTTTCGTTTCTAGCCTCTCTTTATCATCTTGAACATTCCTTATATTATCTTTTATGTAAAATACTGCTTTTGAAGTCGGGGAAAAGCAACCTAACGCGATATTTCCTACACAGAGTAAATTTGCATTTACCCGGGAAAGTTTCATGTCTCTCCACAGGCCTCACAGGCTCACGAGATAACCCCGAAAATTGCCATTATTTGGTCGAAAATAGCCCAACAGTCGAAGATATCAATAAAGAATACTTACTTCTTTATCCAGTGTGGTTGTTGTGTTGAATTTGATGGGAGAATACACAGCCCTTCCTCTGTATAGGCCGCTGTTCGATTTTCGCACACAAATTTTTCCGGTAGACGCAAAATACGACCAAGGTAGGGAATGACCTTGTCGCTAAAACGAAAGCGGCTGAAGCACTCTTCCTCGGAAACTTCATTCAGGTCGAATCTTCGATACTTTCCATGTTCAAATACAGGATAATCTGTGCTGTTTACATCATATAAAGCACAAAATTCTTCTTCGTCCAAAAAACCTTCCATGTAACTGAGTAACAAGCAGTCTTGAACGTTTTTTAGAGTCATTTTTTGTTTTCCAAATTGTTGTGGAAGCGCTACCTCGACTCAAATTTGGCGCCCAGTCATGCGGAATCCCATAATTTTATTTTCTATAAACTCGAACTCGGTGTCATCGCTAACATAGAAAGCTGAGAAAACGACTTCGAGTACGAGTACGGCTTGAAGTCGTTCTCGTATTCGTACTCGTTGTTGATGCTAACATCCTCTAATTAACTAAACAACACGAACGTGATAACCTTTGCCTACTTACATAGCGGTTAATGATGGATTAAGGAAATGCCGCATGCTCAGTGAGATCCGCTTTGAAATATACTCAATCTAAAACTCTCCACCAAAGTCTGGTGTTGTCGTTTTTGCTATGTTTAGTTGCTTGCGTTAGTACACACCAACACTCCGTGCCCTGGAGGCTGGATGTTGAGTAAAAACGTAACCATGTCGATATTCAATCGCGTATGCCAAGGGTAACCTCGATAATCTAAGTAACCATGTCTATATTCAATCGGGATTCAGGGAGCTTGGAATCTTTTGAAATCTACACATATCATTCAGTCCATCGCGTGCAGCCCAACAATATTTGGGACCAATGAAATGAATCAACGTGTGAAGGCGAAATGTAATAAAACAATATTTGAAGTCCAATGTTATACGAAGCTATTTTCGAAGCATTTCGTGTGTCTGTGGGCTTTCTATCGATTAAAAAGTTCTAGTTATTTAGATTCCGCGTAGAAAGAGATGTTTGGTTTGTGTTTAGATACGCTTCGACATGTTTTAACATCTTTCGAGTAGGAAATTTGCGTTGGTTTCCACAACCACATCCTGTAAGAATTACGAAACAAAACGTGATTTGGATTAGGGTCACTAAAAAATAACCCTTGAGATAATAGGCAAGGCTCTTATCGAGCTATCACAAGCACAATGACATGTGTATACCGGCGAGGACACTTTTATCGAGGTTAGTTGTTTTGCGGTGCACTGTACCTTAAAGATCTGTTCTGTGGTTTCCTTTTAACGCTTAAGTTTGTTTTGCCAGATAACAACTGCTATGCATCGGCATGCACTTGAGAATAATTTCATAAGCCCGCGTTCTCCTCCAACATTTAACTAAGCCATATTTTTTTAGGTTCAAGATTCTTTCAGACAAGCCTCACCCGCTCAGCTGTCAAAGCGGCCGAATGGTTGCAAAACCAACAAGACGAAAATGGTACTTACGGGGAAGGGCACGCGACTGCCGTTATACTGCACTCCCTCAGGTTGATTGGGTACCCTGTGGCGAAGGGAGCCAACGTATTGACCGCCGGAATTATTAAGAACGACATAGGCTCTATGCCTGGAGGTAGAGTCGGCTCTTACATACTTGGCGCCATGGCTACCTGCCAAGATCCACATCACGTCAACCAAACTAAATTGATTCGAGCCCTGAAGACCAAACTAGACAAGTACCCTCACTTGGGCTTTAACCATCCCTTCCAGTACAGCTGGGCAGTTATGGCGCTCTGTAGCACCGGAATTGATCTTGGTAAAAAGAAGCTCGCCTACGCGAGGAAAGTGATGAAAAGCAGTAAACAACGGCTGGCCAGAGAAGAAGGCTGTACCGGTGACACGTTGCACATGCAAGTGTTGGCTTTGACATGCGTTGAGAAAACCCTGAAAAGAAATGACTCCAGGTGGCTGAAGGAAAAGATTCGAGACGCCATTAAGAGGGCCAGTGACAGAATTGTGAAAAGTCAAATGAACGACAGCACGTTTGGAGAGAATGTAGTTACAGCAGCTCTTGCCTCTCAGGTGATTAGAGGGAAGGGAGGGAGGGGAGGGGTTGCTTGTTGTACACTCAATCAAATGAGAGAAAATATTGCAGGGGTTAGGGGAGTGGGGATGTTTGATGGGGTGGGGGAGGGGGAAGAGAAAAAGGAAGGGAGTTTCTTCTCCATTTGCTGTCTCTTCTTTTCGCTTCTCTCTTTCCCTTATCCCATAGAAAGGCTTTATACTCAGGCTAAAAATATTAAAAAGAGTTACAGTGCGACTATGCTAACCATTCAGATCAAAGGAATTATGGAATGTCAGCAAAAAAGTAGTTTGAGCCAATCAGCATCGGCTCAAAAGACTTTGTATTTTTATTCATGCCAGACAGATAATTTATTATAATTAAAAAAAGATGCAATTACGTAGAAAGTAATGGCGAGGAGGCCTTCAGGAAAATATATAGCTTGGAGAACTGCCAATTTGACTAACAATAGACGACTGTTTAACTGTGACAATAGACGGATCGAAACGCACCAATGACATCACGAGTCTTCGTAGCCAATAACATCACGGCTTCACTGACAGACGACTAATAACATCGCGGCTTAATTAACCGATCAGATCAATAACGAGAGTATAATACCGTCAACTGACGTGATACAACTCACTTTGACTCTGAAGATGACTACCGCACTGGTTGTCTAAGTGTCAGTCACTGTCAATAACAAAAGTCCTATTCAAGACTACGTTCACCCGGACGATCAAACTCAATCTACTTTTAAAATGACTCCTGGGTTCAAACCTTTCACAGTCTTATATAGCTTATGTTAATTAGGCCTCCTCAAATACAATTTTTCATAGATAACATAAAAATTAGGTGACGGATACAATTATTTATCAGAAGGAAAATAACTTTTAAAAGCTTTCTCTATTCTGATTGATTAGTTTCGTTAAGCTGGCCCTGACTGATAAAGTCGCACTGCAAAACGCCCATTCCTTTGCAAACGTAATCCTATAGGGATTGCATTAACTTGTAATAACTCTATACGGGTAAAAAAGATTCAATAATAATAATTGATAGCACGCAAACCATTTCTTGCTCTTTTAATTTAACATTTTTTTCTTCTCACTCTCACAGGCTCTGTTAGCGGCCGAAGCAACAACAGATCATTGTCCAAAGACCATGGGTTGGCTGGTGTCTCGACAAAAACCCGACGGATCCTTTACTAACCTGCTGGGCACCATGTACGTGCTGCCAAGTTTGATCGGAGCCCTACCGTATGACCTACAGCATATACCTTGCCCTAAGAATACTACAGGTAAACGTTATGACGTGAAACTAGTGTTGGGAATCGGATGAGATTTCATAATCGATCATCGGAAATAATCGGATTCACCCACCCGATCCATCATCGATTATAATCCATTTTGAACGGCCGCTGGACTTTGTTTTAGAACACAACAAAAACATACGAAATGTAAAAGAAAATGGACATATATACAACCCAAGTTTTTAATATATTTTTTGCCACCAAGAAGTTTTATTTTTTCTCGCGATAATCGATTGAACATTTACTGACCATAATCGCTTATGATCGGCACACCATTATCTGAAAGCACTGCATGTATTCACAATGTCCTGCTATCTATTTCACAATAGATACTGAGTACGTTAGCCAATCAGATTCAGCGCGGAATTCTTGATAGCATGCTAGTTGGTTTTTACTAGAATTTAAAATTCTCTTTTTGATCCTGCTTGTAGGTGCCAAGGAAGACACTAAGGTAAGAAATTAAAGTGTGAATTTATCAGCAATTTACAGCTGAAGACCAGAAATTCCAGTTGTGGTTTGACCCCTTGACTCCGTTTGCTTGGTTCGTATAACTTCAGACAAACAAAATTCAAGGACTTTTCAAGAACATTTCCAGGACAAATCGCAGTTTTCAAGAACTAAGATAAATTCAATAAATCGGCATTCTTTGACCCCCTTTTGATTGGCTAAAACACTCAATGGAGTCAATTACGATTTTTACTTCTTCAGCCATGTTTGATCACATTATTTCATTACTACTTCCCGTAACACCACTTTGCAAAATGGCAACAGTCACTGGGTATGACTTGCAGTTGCATCTGAAAAATAATATATCGTTCATGCACAAAAAAAAATTTACCCTGGTTTTTACGCTACTCGTGAGTTTTACAGGTTCTTAGACCGAGGATGAGCTAAATTTCCCTCTGCAAAATAATCTTATTTCACAGACAATGATGCGGTGTAAAGAGACCAAAGTAGTGAATTTCAAGGACTTTTTAAGACCTTATGAAGAAATAAGTACTTTTCAAGGACCTTAACCGAATTCAAGGATTTTTCAAGACGACTATAAAATTCAAGACCTTTCCAAGATTGTACGAACCATGGTTGGGCAAGCATAAGAAAAACGTGCTAATGTTTGTTTTGATTCATTTTTTCCCACTGTCTATACCTTGTGAAAGGTTCTGGTTGTATACACTCTCGAGTAGACTTCGCTGCATTTTCCTCAGGATTAAATTTGATCGTTGAACGTTTATGTACTAGAGGTAATCATTGATTACGGATCCGCGTTCGTCACTTACGGGAACGAAATCGAGTCGAAAGGAGTCAGTTTCCCGGCCGAGATGCCCCTGATAAAATCAGTGGGTGCGGCTAATTGGTAGTCGCCCACGATCCCTCGAAAATTTGTGGCTTTGTACCACTGGAACACCAAGATTAGGATGTGTTCTGACGAACGCCATGAGCAGTGATTTTGTTACAAATAGTTATGGTGAGTCCTGGGACTCATCTTGCGAAAAATCATGAGTCCCAGTTTTTTCCACAAAAACACTGTTCAGTTCGATCGATTGATGTTTGCGTTTTGCTTGCCATGAATTATTGATCACTGTATGAGATGTTCATGTAAACGACGTTTCCTATAATAATTATTTTGACCAGCGCAATTTCTTTAATCCGCAGATGATAAACGTTTGTGTGGAGCTGCAGTTTGAAGTAAACAAGTACTCAAAAGGAAAAACCCCTCCTCCCCGCGCATGCGTCAACGTACTGAAGGGCACAAACGCGCATGACATACTGACAATGGCCGTAAAGGAACATCCTTGCTACAAGTTCACTGTTAAAATGACGTCGTGGGGCCGAAGTATAATGTCTATTTGTGACATTACGCGAAGACCCGTAGATAAATACTACTGGATGATCAAAATCAACGGCAAATCCGCCACAACAGGAATCGATAACCTCAGACCTTCAGATGGCTCTCATTTGCTTTTTGAATACAAAAAGCTTTATTGGGGCGAGTAAGATTTTCACAGGTTAAGATTAGCTTTCAGGTGGTTAATTTGACTGACTGAATCGTTTCATTCTAGGCAGTAAGTGGCAGTGTAGTTTGAGAAAGTGTACTTTGTAATGGATTTTCAGCAATCTAAATTCATTTTTATTCATTGTTAAGGACTAATAAATAGATTTGGAAGTTAAAACTGAGCTCTTCTCAGTTAATTTATTGAATTGAGGAGTTTCTTTTTTGTGTGCTGCAATGCCTTTGTTACGACCAACTAGATTTGCTCTACCCATTTAGATTAGCCCTGCTATTTGCTGGTAGGGTGGTATGTAACTTTTCGATCTGTTGTTGAACAAACTTGAATAAACTTTATAATGGTGTAAAATATTGTAGAGGAGATGCAACTGGACGTAACTTAAAGCTTAAGATATTTTAACTCGCAGACAGGTTTGCTCACAAGAATTTACCTGAAGAAAAAAATCGGCTTATAAAACGTACAGGGTTCGTACCCTTTTATGAACGAAAAATTTGAGGATTTTCAAGGACACATTTCCCATTTTTCAAGGACCTCATTCGGTACAAAAAAAACCCTTGAGTCTATGTTATTTTTAGCTCTTCCACAACATGAGTAATTTTATCCGGAAGGTCTTTCTGTGTTTGCTCCTTTTTCTTTGGAGTTCTACTTAAACTATAGAGTTAGCATTGAAATTCAAGGACTTTTCAGCAGCGACTGCAATTTTCAAGGACTTTCAAGGCCTTGCATTTTTATTTTAAAATTCAAGGACTTTCAAGGTGCGTGCGGACCCTGAAAGTAAAATGGGAAAGAAGGCAATAATACAGGAAAAATCTGCATTTTTTACATCTACACAATTTACAACTTTACATAGAGTTTCAAAAATTTACAGACTATATCTTAGTCTGACACGAAATTACACTCGATAAAGCGAGGTTCCGCGAAGTTCTGCTTGAAAAAGACTAGATTTTAAATGTATCGCCGGCAAACTCTTGTACCCAGAATGCTCGGGGTTGTTCACGAAGAAAACTTTTTCCATATTTAATGGTACGCGTTCAGTCGAAATGTGCCGTAATGTAACGTACGGCCTTGCCTTGTCACGCAAGTGTCCTTCTAGTCATGCACAATCGCGTGACAGTGAAAAAGGCCGATGGTGCCTTCTGTTGCAATTACATGTGGATCGATTAAGTTTCTAGGTAACTGACCCCCTACCCCTCCCCTCAGTTACAATTTTGCCTTAAGTGTTAGGTCAGTGTTAATGTTGACTTAGGGGAGAGGTAGGGCTTCAAGCTAAGCAGTAGGTTGGCTCATTGACGATTGTGATGTAAGCTTAACACTTGGAATTTCTCCAGGGTTGATCTTTAAAAATAATTATTCAAATGCTGTCCTCCTTCTCGGAACAAACTGCGAAGATATAAACATATTTTTGAAGATCTGAGTTTTGTTTAGATACAGTCGAATCCCGTTAATATGGACACGGAGGGGGTCCTAGAAATTGTCCGTTTTAAGCGGGTTGAATTTAAAGAAAATGTAAGGGCTTTCTTTCCCTTGGAACAAAGCAAACTGTCCGTAATAATGAGGTGTCCGGGCTTTGACTGTACTTCTGTCTGCACCAACCAAGCCTTGGTGGTAATGTACACCAAGTCAAATCGAAGAGCAGTTGAATTCCAGTATTACTGTGTTGGAACTTTAATGTAAGGACGGACCAAGGGTTGGAGAACGTTTGTCATAACAGGGTTCTGTTGCACACCTTTCCTCATAATTGGCGGTTAGAGGGGTTGGGAGAGGAGAATGTCATTCGATATATCAGGGTTATAGAAGTTTGTTATCAAGGCTGTGTTATAAGAAAAATTAAAAGGAGACCATTGCTCTGAACCTAAGAAATCCAGATTTCATAATAGTCCAAAAGCAAACTGAGGTGTGGCGCGGGGGCCACCGGGCGCCGCAAGAGCACAGGACTGGTTATATTGGGGGTTTTACTGTCTAGTCAAACATCGAACATGGATCGTTCTTCAGCCGAAAGCTGATCGTACCATGTCGGTCAAACATAACACCAATCGTAATTCAGTCGACCTTGGATGGCACTGGAATCCACCCAGTCGCAAGCTACTGGTGGTGTGGATTGTCTCTGACAGCGAATACTGCAACCTGGCGGCGCTTAAGACATGGGCTTAAACATCTTCATATTGGGTTTTAGGAAGGCTTATAAACGGAGTGGCTTGTATCTGAGCAGGCTTATAACCACAATAGAAAAAGCGACTCGAAACAAGCTTTAGCAGTGATCATAAAAATACGTTTTGCACTTACTGGTTTTAATTGAGCTTCAAAACGTCATAACAAATCGAAGCCATTTCAATGCATTTGCTTATATCCTAAGGGGCATAAAATCGGATGTACTTTGGCTTACAGGTGGATGGGCCTATAACAGGGTGGGGAGGGGGGCTTATAAGTGGGCAGTAAACGGTATATGCTGCTTTATTCCTCAATCTACAGCCACCCTCTGTTTTTTAGTTATTGCCCATTCGATCATATCCCGTGGAAAATAAGTCATAGAAGTGTGGAAAAGGTCCCTACCCTCGCTTGAGGTCCTCTAGCTCTCATGTGATCCGCCTCTTGTCTCAGCATCTGATTATAGGCTTCTTTTTCTCGTCTGAAAAGAAATTTAAGTGGTTTCAGAGACGACGTCGAGCGAAACACGCGAGGCACGAAATTGACCACACATGTGCGCGCGCGTGCTCTTTCCTCACTAAATTTGAAGAAATAAAAAGAGACTGCTCGCAGTCGACGACGATGACGACAAATTAAAATGTCACCCTGAAAACCGTAAGAGGCTACGTGTACGGTAGAAAGTTCGGGGGGAATTTTGGCGGTGGAGCCGCCAGTGTAAGCCGGCGAGAAAAATTGGTCGAGGAAAGGTCGTTTAGCGTTTTCTTTGTTCCATTTAAATTCTTGCCACCTTTGCTGGCTCGCGCTGGCGGTTTCGACGCCAAAATTGTCCCTGAACTCGCACAAGTGATCAGCGTCAGATTACACCTGCATTATGGACCACTTTCTGCAACCTCGTTCCCAGGGTTCTCTCCTACCCGCCCTACGGAGCGGGTAGGAGAGAACCCTGGGAACGAAGTTGCACTTTCTGTTTTGAGCAATACGAGGGGGAGGGGGGTCCGGTTATACAGACCCTGAAATAAGGGGGGACGGTCTCAGTTTGGTCTAAAAATAGAGGCGAGAAGGTGGGGGGCTCCCCTGGATCCGCCACTGATACTTTCTGCATAAGACGACATTACCTACAGTGACGGTACCTACCTCTCTCTTTCTTGCTCTTCTTTTTCAATTTGTTGTGCTTCTTTCGCCTTTTCTCTGCGTGAAGTTATCTGTTAATAGATAAATTACCAATTAATTCCACTGAGCGGCTGACTTGCGGGCGACTTTGGGACAATTTTTTGGCTTCCGGAAGGTGTGAGTTTACGAGAACTTTCACTATGTTATGGAACGGGAGGGGCGCGAGGGCTAAATAAAGCAAATTTTGCACTGGGATTTGCTATGCCAGAGCGGGAACGATCTGGAAATTACTTTTTGGCCATATAAACACATCCCTACTTCACAAAAATGTCCTTTCAAGTGGACCTCGAAAACGCAGAGAAAGAAATAGTACAATAACGGAGCCGCCTATGTAAGAAAAGCTTATTTTAGATCTTTCCTTGTGAAATAGCCTGAAGAAATGTTAATAACATTGTGATCTTGCCTGCTCTTGAATCTCTTCCTCTCTTTCTTTCCGTTGCCTGACTTCCTCGGCTTTTTCTCTCGCTGTCATTCGCTGAACTTCCTCCAGTTCTCTGAGAAGCTCTTCTCGACTCTTAATAGACTCCTGCTGTCTTCGCTTATTTTCCTCCATTTTTTCATCCAGTTGGTTCCTACGCACTTCAAGAACCTGATGGCACAATAATGGCATAATTTTATTCTAATACGACGGTATAATCAACGACGAATGACAAAAGATAGGTGTGGTTTTTGATGACTTCGCGCTGCTTCGTGAAAGCGTTAGCCTGCGAATACAGCCACTAAGGACGAGGGGAGACGGCTGTATTCGCAGGCTATAAAAGCGTCTGCTATAATGTCAAAATTTTCCTAAGAAAGTCAAACATTTCATGCGACAGTGCAAAAGAAATTAATGTCTAATGAGTCTGAAAAAAAAAATCTGAAAAAAAAAAAAATACGGCTGAGTTGTAAGCTTAAATCTTCTTCGCGAGTACAACCCAAAATCAAAGGATAAACGAGAAAATAAACAAGTTACAGATAGGCGGCTGATTCGTCCCCAGTCGTCTCTCATACTCCTATTGATGGTGGGAGCGTGAGGGGTGATAGGAAGGAGAAAAGAGGGGCAACGACTGGTAGATCACTTTTGTTTTCCTCCTTTGAAAATGCTTCTTGGGTTTTGTCCTCCGCGCGCGATCCAAATAGAGTCGACTGAGGACGAGTCCGGAAAGGCGCTGTATTGGTGATCGGCCCCTACAATCGGCCGCCTTCCGGCCGTCCGACATAACAGTACGTGCCGCTCCCGTACGTTGTACACATAACTTCTGTACCTCAGCCATAAGCCTTTCTCTGGCCAGTCTTTCTCTTTCCCACTCTGCCTCTCTCTTGGTCCACATTCGCGCCGCTTCGTCTCTGAAAATCAAAGAAAAAAGACAGCAAACTTGAAGTCCCCAACTTACAACTGATTGTTACAAGACAAGCTCTTTCATACTGTCTCCACAACCAATTGCAGTGCAGTTTTCGCATGTTAAGAGCTTCAGAACGTTACTTACAAACAAACAAAAAACGTAACAGTACAGACTGCATCTCCCTTTCGGTCACCGCAATAGTCACAAACGACTAAAACAACGTTGGAATGCCCTTTCTTAAATCAAAAAGGCAGCAATGCTTTGAAATTTGTTAAAAAGAGTATCGGAGCTGGATTAGGACTAGGAATTTCAGTTATTTACAAAATTTACGGCGAAAACAAGCATCTGGGATAACTAGACCACCTCATTCGTAGCAGCGTAACCGCAACATATATTGTCCTTGATAAGAATAAAAAAAAGAAGAACTCCCCAGTAATGTCGCCAAGAAGAAGCACAAATGAAACCAAAGTGACACAGGCGAAGTTAAAAAAGAGGAGGAAATACATCATAATTTGAAATAATTCTGCCAAAATGTTTAAAGGTTCAGATTGATGTCCGTTATAACGAGAGTTAGAACAATAAACTTGTGCAGTCGGGACCGAGAAAGGTCATAGGTCTCCGTAAGTCCATAATGTCGAGAGTTCGTACTAGCGGGAGTCTGTTTCGGTCAAATGTCTATAATTTTTGCCGGGGATTTAGCAGCTGTCCGTATTAGTGGAGTGTCCGCAAGGCGAGAGTTAACTGTAAAGAGTTTTCAAAGTATTATTGTTCTCCCTCCAGTAGTTCGAGGTCTTTTTTAATAGTTCTCTTACCAGAAACTTAACTTATAATTGTCACTTCTTAAGTTACTGTGTGGTATAACAGTTTCGCTTGTTGCGTTCGAAGAAAGCAAAGTTAATTTCGCCCTTCATGCAAAACAATTTGAAAAAAAAAACAGTTTCTTGTTTTGATTCTGATGTCCAGCGAGGTTAGTTAAATGATGTTCATGTAAGCTGTACCTGTAGAGCATGTCCAACTCTGCTTCTCGTTGTTGTTCCAACTTCAACTGGTCAGCAACAACCTGTGAAATAAAAACCGGTTTTATCCACTTAGTTACGTGAAACAATACTAAAACTCTAGCCAATCAAAACAAGAGAAACCAAAGAACCAATCAGAAACTAGGCCAAAGATTGAAGACTGAGTGACGAAGACTGATTGATTTCCAACGTAATTTAATACCTGTCTCATATACTCTGCATCAGCTCTGGCCTTTTCACGACGTGATGTCTGTAGTGCTTTGTCTTTATCCTCCTGTTAACGAAAAATAATAAAAGAAAACAAATGGCTTCGGACGACACGTACGACACTGTCTGTATAGACTCCAACGATTTAAAACTATTATTAGAAATTCCGGTTACCTTCTTAGCCAGCCCTTCTAAAATCTTCAAGTCAAGTTCCTACATGAAAGAAAGGGAATTTTTCAGTGTTAAAATGTTTAACATTCACAAGATTTGAACTGGATTATAGTTCAAACACAGCTCAAGGTATGTTTTACAATGGAACCTAGATATAACGAACTTATATAAAACGATGTCCTCGGTAGAACGAACGATATTCTTCGCCCCAGTTATGAAAAGAACCTCGGTATATTATAACGAAACCTTGTTATAGCGAACTTATTTGGCTAGTCCTCGGGGCCTTCATTAAATGGAGGTTCCACAGTAAAATGAACTTAAACCCTTGATGACTTTTTTTTTAATCTGTAAAATGAAATAAACT
The DNA here is from genome assembly GCF_958299795.1 of Porites lutea. Taxonomy (NCBI): domain Eukaryota; kingdom Metazoa; phylum Cnidaria; class Anthozoa; order Scleractinia; family Poritidae; genus Porites; species Porites lutea. The sequence continues at coordinate 14,331,397 of NC_133211.1, forward strand.
AAAGGTGACTTGCTAATAACTATCCTTGAGCTGGCGTTCATTCTAGCAAGCGCAAAAAATCGGGAAAAAAAGATAAAGCTCAAACTCTGCCAACTTCAGGGCTCGCACAAAAAAAATCCTGATGGTTCTGGGAAAGTTAAGGCAACGTTTTCAAGTTCTTCCACTGTTATAATTTGCATTTTAGTACGTGAAGGAACGTGTACTCTCTACAGTGGCTCTACAGTTTTAGGAAACCGCACCCCTCCCTCTCCCCCTCCCCATGTGATAAAAACCTTTTCACTTTAAACGTATGTACATGTATTTAGTTTAAGGGGGTGCTTTAATATTTATCATCTCACAATCGTTATCACTCACCAGTGCCTCCTGTATCTCTCTGCTCTTTCTTTTCATCTGAGCTTTGTGTTGACGGATTAAGACCCGGCTGCAAAATAGTTCAGTAAACATTCATCTCCTTACAACAACTTGAGAACAAACAGCCAAAATGTACGATCTTTAAAAATGTTCTTTGACATGACAACATTAATGACTACGATAAGAAACCTTACCCAAATTCCCGCTTTCTCCTTGCTTCCTCTAACAATCTCCTGTCTTCTTCCTAAATCAGACCAAATAAAAAATATAAACGCTACATGCACGCTGTATCTCTAATGAGCACAAGTCTACACTTGCTATTTTAGCTAATGCAGCTGTGAACGAGCATAAGATGATGAGCTGCACTGGGGTACTTGACTTTATGTACTGTGTTTTAATCTTCATAAGACAAACTGAAGACCACCCGATAGTCCTCTAGTAATCTGCATTGATCTTTCAACATTTTACTTCTTTATCCATGAACAGAATTAAAAGTACTCACAGCTTGCTCAAGTTTCCTTTGTTCTTTGATCAAATCCTCCTGCTCCTGTTTCAGCATAAGAGCCTGTAAAAACACATTATGATAAGACTGATACTCTTGACAAGAGTTACTGATGTTAGACATAAGCAATGTTAATGTTAACGGTTTGTTTATTCACAGGGACTTTGTGATACCTCATTTTCTTTCCTGTTGCTTTGTTACAAGCTTCAGGTAGTGAGGATTTGCTTTTATAAACGTACTTGAACCTTTTTAATAGTGGGGAAAGATCACAATGTGCGAGTGTCTGTATCAATTAACCAGTCGTTTCGATATAAGCTGACTCAGTCATGGAGTAAATAGTTTCACATATTTTGCTAAAAGATCAAGGAACATTCAGCCCATACATGTATGTTTTTCTCATTCGTGTACGAGCTATACTTGAAAAGAGAGAGAAGTCAGATTGTTTTTATCATTTTTGAGTTATTGCCCCATTGATTTACACTGTACTGGATTCTCTTTCTCATTCCATGCTATATTTCTGTAATTGTGGCAAAATCCTCTCCTAGATTAAACTGGTACAAATCAATCATACTGCATATTCTGGTTAACAATACTTACAGTAAGTACATGAGTGGAATCATACCCAACAGATAAAAGTGAATAACAACAGGTTTATTAAGTGTCTATTGCATGAAAGGCGAAATATTCTGTGGTTTAGCAAGCCTTTTTCGTGATTTTAAGGACAGGGTTCAGGCCCTGTGCTGTATCTGTCATCATGTAGCTAACCTGCATGACAGGCGATTTTTTTTCACGTTATTCAGGAGAGGGAAGGCATTCACAAAGTGAGCGACGAGCACCAGACATGCCAGACACACGCCTTCCCCCATCCTGTGGTGCGGGTGCACCTCATTCACTTCACACTTGCCTTCGCTTGCCTAACAAATGCCTGTTATGCAGGCTAGTCCTCAAGATTGCACGACACATACCACTCATGCAAGCCAGACTAAAACTTCCACTTAGAAGAAAAGCTGAACAGTGTGTGTGTGCGTGAGTGACTGTTCTTACCTCCTCTTCTCTCAACTTAAGTTCTTCCATTTGGTCTTTCAGATCCTCAGCAAGTTTTTCACGTTCCCTGACAAAATATGAAGAGCAAAGTTTAATTCCTGTGCTCTATGCATGAACATACGCTGTCAGGGTTTTCATTAAGAATTCTAGTAGAAGGAGAAAGGTGTAATGTTATGGGAGAATATGGTGAAAGAGGCTCCTCATCTGAACAAAAAATAGTCACAGGCTACTGAACGTTAGATGGAGAATTTTTCATGGTAAACTGAGAATTCTCTGATCTCCGATGCCTAATGAACACCCCGCACTGTACAGTGTAGATGAAGTTGACAGAAAACTATGCAGCCATTTCTGCAAACATCTTCAAGATGTTAAATTTAATTTGGAAGATGCAAAAAAATTTGAGAACCATTTCAATCTTCCAGATGGTTCTAGTGATAACACTGCGTTCAGTAAGAAAAAGCGTAACACTGGATCAAGAGAGAATAATGGTACAGAGAGCAAAATGCCTAGTCTAGCCCTTGGGATAGGTGAATTTCACAAACGTTATTTTTAGACCAATTATTAAACACTTGAAATTTATCAATAGTTGGTTTCTGGAGAGGAGTGCAAACTTTTATTCAGTGTTGTCAAGAGGAATTCAACAGTTGCCATTAGAATATTCTGCGTTGTTTCCTTTGAGGCAGTTGCCTGTTGACTTGACGACATTTCAAACAAACCATTAAAATGTTCGGACGTCTCAGGAATTAGACTTCTGTTTAACCGCTTAGGGCCCAAGAGTGACCAACATCAATATTCTCCTAACAACATCAATACATCATCAAGAGTAAAGGTTTTGAGAATTACTAAATTGATTACCAAAGGGAGAACGCTTTGATCTTAAACCAAATTCTCTCAACTATTCTTAAAAGAAATGTATGGAGGTCAGTTTGGAGAATTTGCATGTGGATCTTGGGGCTTAAAGGGTTAATTCCAACCTCTAAACATAATTTAGGGAAATTCACATATCCTGGCCCTGAATTATTTCCAGTGCGTAGCCTGAATAATAAGGAAAATGATTTGGTTTTAGAATATCACTTCTTGGTACCTCTTCTTTGCTTCTTGTTTGGCCTGTTCTCTTTCCAGAGCCAGTAGTCTGTCTCTTTCCATTGCAGCATCCATCCTGCCAAGTAACACAGAAAACAGTTAGAGAGTTAAACCTCCACTTCTGCGTTCAAAGAACTATACAGACATGAAATGCAGCTCAAGCATTTGATGCTGAGACTATGGAGAACTACAGTGAAAGCACTTTGGTGTTATTGAATTTGTTCTTTATAAACAAAATTTAAATTTGATATTTTTTTCACTGACTTATTACAGTTTTTACTGCAAGGAGTGCTCAGAATGAAGTGGCACTTTTTTTAGCAGTTTGAAACAAAAAGCATTTATAACATAGTACAAAATAATGTATTGTTACCATGATGCAATCTCTTGTGAATACTAACATTTGTTTAGCTTAAACGTACCTTCTGTCCTCATATCTTGCTGATTTCAGGTTCTACAATGGAGTCAAGTGATCAAATACAAAAAGAAAGCATTTCTAAGTTCATGTAGTGATTCTGAAAAGCTATAAAGTAGTTATTTTAATGCTATGGCAAAAATGTTATGAAGGAAATAACTATAAAAAAAAAATAAATAAATAAAAAAACAGAACAGAACCGACAGATGGAAAAATATAAAGTTTTATTACTCTAATTTACCTCCTCTCTGTCAGAAACTTGATCAGCCCAGCTGTTAACGACATGTTCCCTCAGTTGATCAGCTTCTATCTGTTAATCAATGGCAAACAACAGACTTTTAAATAAACAACTCCTTTTGACCGTAAAGTATTGTCAGAGTAAATTGTTTTGCGAAAACACATGGGGGTTGGGTGAGAGGGGTGGTGGAGCCTGCAAACATGTATTGTAAAATTCCGAAAATAAGCTCCTCCAAATATAAGCCCCCCAAACCAGTAACGCAAAAAAACCTTCTGTTAAATTGCCCCTCCAAATACTAAGCCCCCCCGCCCCCAGGGCTTGTACTTGGAAAATTGCCCTCAAATACAAAGAAAACAAAGCAAAAACAGTAAATTTATTTCCAACTATAAGACTAGCCCAATCGATTTTGAAATGCAACTTGCCCTCCGTAGATAAGCCTCTCCGAATATAAGCCCCTCCAAAAATAAGCCCCTCAAAAATGGCCTTTGAAAAATCTAAGCCCCGGGGCTTATTTTCGGAATTTTACAGTATTTTTTTTAATGGCTATCCTGGTATACTGCCAGCTCCTGGTATACCCTCTCTATCTCCCACCTTCCTTAGAAAATGGTCTTCTTATTTTCGCTTGGCTAGTTTTCACGGCCTCCCTACTATCTGAGAGCCTGAAACAGACTATGTATTTCTGTACAAGTGCAGTCTAAGATTTAACATGGGAGACTTAACACTAAAAACATAAACAGAAGGTGACAAGTGCTAACTTAATAGTAGTCAAAAAGGGAGGAAGGGGTGGACCAGTTACCTATTAGGCAGATTTACTGGTAACAAATACATGTAACAAAAAAGTTGCTGGCAGATCTGAAACAGACCAATGACAGAGCAGCAAATTGCTCACTGAAAATTTCATTCAGTCCTTTCCGAATGCATTCACATTCCCATCTGTTGTTGCATAGTCTTTGCTACATCTTTTCTTCACTGGTAATTTTTTGTTTAGGACAATGAGCATGAAGAGAGAGAAGGAGTATTTTTGGCTTAGCCTTGCAGTTCACTAGGTTCACCTCTTGTGGTTAAACCCCTTTTCCAGAATAATACACTGGGCTTGCTCACGGGTTTAACAAGTCCATCACCCTAACAACGATGAGGTCATGCCATTCCCTGAGTGCCGACATGCATGTAGAATCAACTAGAGGCAATTAATAAAATTATTGAATGGCAAAAATATTGCCTACACTCTTATTCTAACCATTACTATATGAATAATAAATGAAATGAGAATTTGTGGAGAGAAGGACACAGAAAAAAATTCTGAGTTCTGGATGGGAATTGAACCCATGACCTTCCATACACTAGTCGGATGCTCTACTTATGGCTTGTTTACTAACCTCTCTGAGTTCAGGAGCATTTTGCTTCCAATGTTCATACAATTTTTGCTCAGCAATCTGCAAATAAACATATTTCACGGTAATGAAAGTGATGCCTGTGTTATTGAAAGTACAGTGTATATTTCTAGTAATGACCAGTAAAAGGGGTATTGCAAAGTTTCAGAGCAGTGTTAGTGTTTGAGAAGAGGAATCAATACAACAATCTGCAGTAGTACCTCTTTCCTTCTGGCTTCTTTTTCTGCTTTCAGTTCATCAGCTCTACAAAACAAAGAGTAAACAATCTACTTAGCTCTTTTATCTTATCAAACACAGTCTGGTTGCTTGTGACAATTGAAAATGCCAATTATCATCGAAACACTGTACCAATGTACTTCTCTAATAGAAAAGAGGAATTCTTTTGACTCTACAGTCATCTCTGTCAAAGTGGGCATTGCTTTTGAAATTGGAATGGTTGGTAACTGACAAATAAATTCACTAGAATTAATTGTCTTGATGCAGACAATTCTTTGGAAGGATTTTTTATATTTGATCCTGAGATCCTAGTAGTACATGTAGTAGTGGTAACTTAATTAAGCAAGGGTAATAGCATGTGACAGTTTTAACAACTGATGACCCAGTGTGTGACCTTTGCATCACAACATTCTTTAGAACTTACTGACAGCTACGAATTACTTCTGAAAAGTGTGAGGTACATGTAACCAAACCAAATATTACAAATATTAAAAAACTGACCTGTCTTTCATTTGTAACAACCTAGGTGTACCAGCACCAACAACTCTTTTGTTCTTAAGCTCTGCCTACAATGTACGTAAAGTTCTAACTTCAGATCACAAAAAATTTAGAATATGCATTATATTGGATAGTATAATTACGCTGCTGTTGCATTATAAGTACTACAGTGAACCTCTAAAATTTCTTTAACCCGCTTCGCCCCTGAACCGCCCACAATCACCCATGCCTAGATCCATGTCCCTTCTGCTGCTTGTGATGTCATCATCTTTAACAGTGAAGGACAACTTTGTTACCTAATTTGTTCAAGGTGAAGAGATCTTTCAAGCCGCACCAGAATGAGCATGATTCAGACAAGAATGCCAAAGAAAAAAGGCAAAAAATCTTTCCCATTGAAATCAAGCCTACTAAATGCCCAGCAAAAGAAAAAAAATGAGGCAAGAAAAGCAAAGGAAGTGGGGATTAGAGAAAGCGAAAAGGAAAAGTCAAGACTGCTGTGTCCCAAAATCTCGAAATTTTGCTTTCTGTGCATGCCCGAACTTCCAAAGCTAATACTTTGCAGCTGGATCAGAGGGCCGCAAAGAGTATGACCTGTAAACGACTTTGCAGTAAGTTTTAGCTCTTTTTAGCCAGACAGTGACCAGAAAACTGCTCAACTACATGTAACTTCAAAACACATTTTTCTGCAAAATTCCCAGGGCAAATGGGTTTAGGAGACAGAGTTAAGTGTTAGGCAATTAAGCCCAATTGAGCCATTAGAATAGGGCCTAAAACAGCTGTAAAAACAGCTGCTTTAAACAGTGAAGGAACATGATAAATAACAGTGGCTCTGTCTCTTTTAGTAACTGGGAACAGTAATGTTCCTCATTCAACAGGTGCCCAGTTGTTCAAAAGGTGGATAACACCATCCACAAGGCCCTGGTTGTTCAAAAGCTGGATAGCGCTATCCACAGGATAAATCACTACCCGGTGGATAAGTATTTGGAAACCAATTGCGTTATCCATTAGATAGAGATTTATCCATCGGATACCGCTATCCAGCTTTTGAACAACTGTGACCAGATAAAACTCTATCCAGTGGATAGCACAATTGTTTATCCACTGGATAGTGATCATTTGTCCAATGGATAGCACTATCCAGCTTTTAAACAACTGGGGCCTGATATTGAAAGGAACACAACAACACAAGTCAAGGAAGACCAAGGTCCCAGCTGAGTATTGAGCACAGATGGACAAAATTCAAGAAGATTAAAACAGTTGTAATTGGGTTTTTTAAAGTTATTCATTCTGTCAGTTTTCAAAAGTTTATCCTGTTACTTGTCAATAAATATTTGTATGCTGTTATAAAATTATAGGGACACAATTTTTTCTTCATGAGGCTGTGATTTAATCATTTAGAAGCAAACATACAGTCTTTGCTAGCATAAAGTTGCACGCACAAAATTAATTCCTTACAATAACTTATCATTATTTGATATGCAACGTACCTCATATTCTTTTTTTTCCTTCAGTAACATTTCAGATAGTTTCTTCCTTCTTTTCTCTAATCTCTGTATTTTTTCTTCTTTTTCATTTTTTCTGAATAAATTATCCACTGCTTGCATACTGAAGAAAAATTTTATGGTAACTAAGTTAATTTTCATGAAAAGGAAAAAAAGGATATTCAACTACTAATAATAATTTATTGTAAGAAGCGTTTTATACATTTTGTACTGAGCCCGATTGGTGCCATGCAAATTTTGTCGTTGATTTTTCTTACTTCTATTTTTTTCTTGACTTTTTTTGTGCCCTTTGGTTTTTTTCCTGACTTTTTTCTCGACTATTTTTGTTGACATATTTTTGCGACTTTTTTCTCAGCTTTTCCTCAACATTTTTTCTGACTTTTTTTTCAATTAATTTTTTCCCAACTTTCCCCAATATTTTCCAACGTTGATCACATATATCAAAGGCTCATTCTTAAAAAATTTGCTTTGTAACTATTTTATTCATTGCTGAAAATGTGTTAGTGTTGTGCAGTTTAACTCCCCCGCAGCAATAAATAATAAAAAAAAGCCAATTACGAATCAAACCTGGTCATGCTTAAGCACTTCAACTCAAGAATGAGCCTTTGATATATGTGATCAGCAGTGCAAAAACTCAGGAAAAAAGTCAAGGATAAAGTTGAGAAAAAATTTGGGAAGAAAGTCAAGAAAAAAATTGAGAAGCAATTTGAGAAAAAAGTTGGACAAAAAGTTGGGAAAAAGATGGTGAGAAAAAGGTTGTAATTGGCGAGAAAAAATTGAGAAAGGAATTTTCCAGCACGAAATTTGCATGGCACTAAATGAGTGGTAGTATCGAAAACGAATACCCATGCGAAAACCTCATCAATTTGTATCAAGTCTTGAAAAGACAATCGAACATGATGCTTTTCAAGTGGGTCTTCATTTTCGAGTAGGTTTTTGTTTTAGAGAGAGTCTTCATTTTCGAGGTGGTCTTTGTTTTGGAGGGGGTCTACAGTCTTTGGTCTTTGTTTTCGGGGTCTTCGTTTTCGATACGGGCTCTGTAGTTTTGCGTTTAGGTGTTTTAGAGTGATCTCAGCCAGTTTTCTTTTTGCTTTACACAGCAAGCAGTATAGAAAGTACATGAAGTCAATGTGTGTTAAATAACAAAGGGAGAGGTGCCTGAAAGGTTTGTGGAGCATACATGAAGAACTGCAGCCAGGAGCAATGCATAACCATGACAACCCTGTGAGTGGCATTCACCCAGGCACTGTCAAAATGCTAACCATTTAGCCACACATGACATTGTAGCAGGGTATACTATAGTAAAGCCCTTGGGTTATTGAGAACAATCTGTTCCCCAATAGTGTCACTGTCTGACTCCGAAAAATTCAACATTAAGTTCTGTTTCGGGCAGCCCCATAAATTTATTACGTAGGCATTTTGTTGCAGTTCCTGTTTTTAGTATCTGCTTGTTGGTAACCGGTCAAGTCGCCTGAAAGTCATCTTGCCTGAAGTCATATCGCCCGGAACCAGAGTCATGTTGCCCGAAATACATAGTCATGTCGCCCACAATTTTATCGGCCCGCAATTTTATCGAGTATATAAACTTGAAGAAGAGTAACATATTAAGTAAATCACATGGAATAAACTCGTAAAATGTTGACTCGCTAACCTATGCAAATATGAAGTTAAACAAAGACTCCAATATCGCTGTTCATTTCAGCGTTGTTCGTTGTTCGTTGCTATTAACTAAGCTGCTCATTCTACAATAAAGATCCTAGTAATTATAAGCGGAACACTTTCAGTTATCAGAATTTTTCACACATATCAGAAAAATACATCAAGTTCAACAAAGCATGTTAGCATCATTCCCCTTGGGATCAGACGCGGTATAAATTATCGCGACTTGTTCAGTTGTTCCTTGTTTCCTCAGCCGGTCGCATATAAATTTTGATCCGGTTAACCATATATAATTTTGTGTTTTATTTTAGGTTTACTATCTCCATAAAAACAACAGCGAAACGAACAACCTGAGTTTCACAGTTTCACATTTCACTCTGACTAGCATTTTTAGAATCTTTTTGAGCATTATGAAATTTCGGGCCACATGACTCAAAATATCGGGCGACATGGGTATAAATTTCCGGCGACATGACTTCGGGCGAGATGACTTTCGGGCGAAATGACCGTAATTCTGCTTGTTTATCAATAAGCACATAAAATTAAGTATTAGTTGTACACACAAAATGCAAGTAATATAATGCATCTAGTTATAGGGGGAGTTGTGTTGAAATCAAACCGTCCAGTGCACATACAAACAGTTAAATCCATTTAACACTATTATTACGGCTTAAAAAGCTAAGTTTAGAAGTTAGTTTTATGTCCAGTAAAATTAAGATAACTTTGATATTGCATATAAGTTTACAGTATGCATGGCAAAAACGTAAGATGCCAATAAAAGTTTAGATAATATAAACCTTTACCTAAACAGCAAGATAGGGATTTTATTTGACAACAAAAAAACCGAGAATGTGATATAACCAAAATAGATTTCAACAAAACAAATCAAGTTATTTTGAAGCAGCAGATTTTCTTACCTTTCTTCGTATGAGTCTCTCGATCCCCAAACCCTTTGCTTCGTAGTTTCCACATTAGATCTGTCGAAATATCTGGCATTTTTATCCCAGGCTTCCCTTCTATCCGCTTCAAATTGATTTCTTCTAACTAAAAGACCTTCATTTCTGTTTTTGTAATTTTTCAACCAGTACGGCTGTAACGTTGGAAGCGCCATTTTGTTTGGAATTTCTACATCAGAACGAGGCAGTAAACTTATTTAAATTTATGCAATCGAGGCAATACGTCGTTGAAAATAAAACAATAAATTTTCCCCCAATTAGATAACAGCCGAGATAGCTCAGTTGGGAGAGCGTCAGACTGAAGATCTGAAGGTCCCTGGTTCAAATCCGGAGAGCCCGCATGGGCTCTGAATAATCCCGGGTCTCGGCAAGGTTTTTTCTTTTTTCAATAAATTCTTTCACGTCTTGACATATTCCGAGAGAAAAACAAAATGTATTATTAAAGCCGTATTTGGCAAAGTGGGCACTCTGTAATACCATGATTTTGATACCGAGCCCCATTTAGTTTGGAGATTTACTGAACTCGACAAAACAATCAACAGAATGCACGAACACTATTACACAAAACGAGGGCGGGTCGAACGACTTCACCGAGATCCGGGAGAGTCTGGACACAATGTAGCGTCCGCTGAAAGCAACCAATAACGTGGTACTGCAGACGGTGGTACAGTTGAAAAGTAGTTCTAATTAATTAACAAGTGTATTCCTTCAATTCTGTTAAAAATATTTTTAATGTACACCTTGCTGGGATTTTATTACATACTCCATCTCGTTTACTAGTTTTACAAAATACTGAAGTCGATCCCTTTTGATTCTGTTAAACTATACAAATCTTTTATATACAATTATGTAGGTTCTCTTCTTATACCTTGCTGGGATCTTTTTACTCGTTCCTTTTACAGTGTAATATATATTTTTAATTCTGAGCAGTATACTGCGGGCGGAGGAAGGGGAATATTTTTTAGCTAAATAGTTTCTTTGTATGTTAATAATGTTTCGCTTAGCATGGGTAGATATTATTAGCCTTCGTCTTCCCTTGAGCTCTCCTGGCTTCCCCGTCACTTTCCACTTTATAAGGGAAAAATACCTGCAATTACACTGTTGCCTCAACTGGAAAAACGCATTGACTACATTATACTCTGGCGTCTTTACGATAATTCAGACCTCAAAATATAGCTTACACTGTTCAGTCTGTTTCATCAGCTCACCACGACGACCTGGACTAAGCAAGCTAAACCAGGAGTCCATTACTGGATCCCTTAAACATAAGGGCACTTTGATCTCACTAGACATGATAAATGATCCTTCTGTCCAATGTTTCACGTTTTTGATTTGTCTCGTAGATCCTTATAGGCGTGTGGAGGGATGTCATCATCTTCATCATCTTCATGTAGTTTCTCCTTGGAAGCATGCAGAGCATGTCGCCGACTAGGCCTAGGTGTGGTTAGTGCTGAGGAGCCACGCCTCCCCGAGCTTGGCTTGTCCAAGGGCGACCCATCTTTGATGGCATCTACTGGACTTAGTCCCCTCACGGTGTTGAAACAGAAGCAAAATACGATGCAACATAATAAAGCGAATAGATGAAGAAAACCGATTGCAAGACCTACTCCCCCTACAACCTTCATTCTATTGTCATATGAATAATTAAGACCGGCAAGTTCGCTGCATCCTAGAATGTTTATGACGTCAATAGGGTTTTTAGTGTTCATATCGTGACCGCAATTTGGTGACGGAAATTTACAGCACGATGTGGGAACCCGATTGTTCACGCCCTGAAAAGATAAATTAAAGATCATGGGTGAGTGAAAAGTTTTTATCACAATTCAAAAGACGGAAGTAAACCTTTCTGCCAGTCTAACCTATAAGAAGTACTCAGAGACAACTACATTTCGCTGGCCTTTTTTTCAAAAGAGCTAACAGCGATGCGTAAATCATTAGGAAATCACCATTGCCTAGTTGCATGTTCGTCATTTTGTGATTTCGTTTTTGCAGAATTTAGTTATTGAGGACGATTGAATGAATTTCCTTGTCATGTTCCTGTGTTTACAGTCGACTCTCTCTTAACGGACACCTCTCTAAAACGGACACCTAGAGTTGATCCCTGCCTTTCTTTACTTCTTTTATTTGACTCTTTATAAGACGGAAATCTCTCTAAGATGGACACTTAGTACCGGCCCCAAAGGTGTCCGTCTTAGAAAGAGTTGACTGTACAGTCAAGACCCGCTTTACCGTCACCCGCGCTTAATACGGACACAGCTGCATCGTTACGGAAAGTTTGCTTTGTCTCTGGGGAAAGAAAGCTCTTACATTTTCTCCAAATTCAACCCGCTTAATACGGGCACTTTCTAGGGCCCCCTCAATTTCCGTATTAACCGGGGTTTGACTGTATTTCGTTTTCAATACAGTAAAACCCCGTTAATACGGACATTGAAGGGGCCATAGAAAGTGTCTGTATTAAGCGGGTTGAATTTAGAGATTATGTAAGGGTTTTCTTACCTCAGGGACAAAGGAGTCCTTATTAAGCGGCTTTCCGTAAACCGGGGTCGAACAACCAAACCACTAACCTTTGACAGTACTCATTCTGGACTGCAACCGTTTTTTGGGTACAAAAAGGTGTCTTATCAACTGCGTGAATTAAGTCATCATTTACCCTCGTAAAAAGATTAACTAGCCTGTCAACAAACGCCGCCCCCCCGCCCCCAGGGAAAATCTGGGAGAGGGGAGGGGACGTCTGTACACAGGCTATACCCCACCGTCTCAACAGCACAGTAGTTTTACTTTTTTAAATTAACTGACTCCTTCGTTTATTTTAAAAGCACACAGCAACACAAAAAACAGAAACCTCGTTCCTGGGAACGAGGTTGATGAATAGACTGGGCAACAAACCTGTGCTGCGTCCCATTTTGAAGTGAACCAATCACGATAATCAGTTAGTCCACAGCACGCATAAGTCCGCTGGATTCGATCGAAGGCTTCTGTGATTTTCTTGTCCATTCCATAAGCCGCCATCATCTGCATTCCATTGCTAAATTTGTCTTCATTTAAATTAATCTCACTTGTCAAGGTGAAATAAATAATTGCTAATATAAATTCAACCAGGAATAGTATTATCAGCAAAACCGCAAACACTGTTAAAAGTCGATTGTTTTCCTTCGTCACAGCATAGAAGCATAGTGCTGTTATAATCAGGATAAGGAGTAAGAAAATGATTCTTATTACGTAGCTGATTGGAAAGGCAGCCCCTTTCATTGTGAGGTAGTCTCCAAATGGCGTGGGTACTGTAACAGCAAAGATGATCAACGATAGACCAGTGAGTAAATAAAGAGTTAGAAATCCCATGATTGACCATTTCACAATATCTTTCGCCTCCATGTTATTCAGTATTGCAAGCCCAAGATATCTAAAGTGTAGTGAAAAACAAACAAACAAACACGAGTATTAGCTGAAGACATTCAACACAACCATAAACTCGTCTCGCTGATAACAATTACCTCTCGCCACAAATGCGTGTTACAAAATCGGTTGTACCAAGATTCACTGTGTGGAAAGCAGGCGTTCGAAACGGAAAACGGAAATATGGCGCTTGAGAGAAGGGCGCGCGAAATGGGAGGATGGACTCCTTTCCTTCACATTCGAGTGCCCTCGTATTCAAATTCCGACCAACTACCAAGCAGGCTCAAGAAGAGTACAACGAATTGAAGGGACTGTCTTAAAAGTGTCTGCCTTCAGAGGTGCCTTTCGTTGGATGGTGGTCAAAGTTTTCTTGCCACTGCGCTGACTTCACAGACGACCTTCATCTTTAAAGTTTGAGTATGCTTTAGGAGAAGTCGGTTCAAGTTCGTAAACCGGTATTGGTTTCAAACATTTTCTCTTTACAGAACGATGGAGTAGAAGTTTTATTGATGGGAATGAAGCATTAGATAGGTGTTTGCCTGGATCCAGCCAGAGTGTAAGATCCTTGGAAATGCCCACCTATCCCTCCCCTAAACCAACGTTAACGTTAACTTCTTACTCGCTTACTTAGGGCAAAATGTTGGTTAGTGGCAGTAACTACTAACCAACCATATTACAGACAACCGTTCCGGCAACTGTTATCAGTTGTGGTGTGAACAAGTGACAAACGACGTGTCTCAACAATCATAAAATGGCTACAGTAAACACTTCACGCGAACGAACACCTGTGGATTTGTCTTTCTTGTTCTCTAGTGTTGAATAATTCCTTGCCGCCCTCAAAATGGCTTCAAATGTGGAATTAAGTCTGGTCTTCGACGGCAACTACAGTGTAGGTTTATAAGAAGAAACGTTCTCTCTAATCAAATCTTTTTATCTAACTAAAGTAAACGGGTGGGTGATGTTCATTGATCGTTGGCCAATGAAGGAAAGTCTTATTTGTCAAGACGTAGCTTGCCTAGCGATTTCTTACCTTTATTTATGGCGGATTTATTGACAGCATCTTTTCATCTTCAGCAGAGTCTCGTCGTCGTCAGAGCCAAAAAAAAAAATACCACTTTCCCGCCCATTACCTTTCGTTTTCATTCAAAAAACTTAAAACGCGCCGTACGAGACTATCCTTGTTGAAGTAAGTCGGTTATGTTTTCAACTTGCTATACATTTTTCACTCTTCATTCAATTTTAATGAAATCTGGAAGTTTCCTACCAGTTTCTTAAAGCGTCGTGTTTACTCAAGCGTTAGAAAACAAAACAAGCTAAGAGTTTTAAACACAGTTAGTTAAGAGAACCGTTAATGATATTGTTAGTATTGTTTATTAATAGCCGTCAAAAGAAAACAGGTGCCGGTAATCTCGTTAATAAGAAGCTGAAAAACTTCAAGCGCTTTTTTAATCTCACAAGGTCGAAATAATATTGTACAACATGAGAGACTTTTCTATATTTCGTCAAGAAATATTATGTCACATAATTTCAAGGATATAGATCGACATTATTTCTTAAACATATTGATGGAAGCTGTTGGCAAGAGCAATGGGGATGGGCAAATCACAATGCTTGAGAGAAGTCGCAAAACTCCTTTATCACAAAACTCTTTCTCCTTTCCTAACTGAAAAGGTTGAAACTAACCGCGTGATAAAAAAATTTCTCAGGAATTTAATTCTTATTGTTTAATAATCTGCTTGTCTACTGTTTGCTATTTTCAGCAAGACGAAAGGGTTATATCATGAGCTGAAGTTTCTTAATTTAAACGTAGTGGGTGTAACAACTGCACTCAGGTACTGTAAATTCATACTTGAGCTGCTTGACGAGTTTTCGGCAGTTTAAGTTTATAATATCAAGAACAAATTTCTGAGAATTATTTACAGCTCACCTGTTTCTTCAAGCTCGAAAAATCCGTTCCAAAAACTGAACAACGGGCCTCCCGCCACGGGGAAATTGTCAATTGTCAATTGAAAGTGTCAATTTAATAGCGTGCACAAGCGTGACGAACTGACACATGAATTATGGTAAAAATTAATCAAAGTAAAAATAATTTTTAAAGATCCTGTACAGAAAAACTAACTAAAAGGAGATTTAGAATCACGTTTACAGAAAACGGCAAACGTCAATTTGTACCATGTGGCCAAGTTTCCCTTTTTTTTTTCGTTTTAGGTTTATTGTGTCCAAACTAAAAGTTTCATGCCGGTTTCATCTATAATAATGTTTTTGACAGTTTTTATGTGATCATTTTCTAATTTGAGAAGTGGCCAACCTGAATCTAACGATTACCGTTAGCCGTGAACGTGAATCTAAATCTCTCTATCATAATCCCTGCACGCAACCTTTTGCCTCCAGCATTTAATCAATGTGAAAATATGGGAGTTATTCACGACTTATTTTATCACGTTCCAACGGAAAATGTAGTAAACACAAAGAGAAGGAAATCTTATTAACTGATCAGTTTATTGGAACTGGGGAGGTATAGTATGACCAGATGGAATGGGCAAGTTTTTAGTGACCTGTATGCAGGGCGGTGTCACAGTGATATGGGCATCCCAATTCCCAAAACCCTATTGATATGGGCATCCCCTTCTCATATTACCTTAGCGATTTGGGTTAGGGTTAGGGTTACAGGGGATGCCCATATCACTAGGGTTTTGGGAATGAGGACGCCCATATCACTGTGACAGCGGCGCAAAAGGAAAGGGAAAGGGGTGGAGGGGGAATAGGAACGAGTGCTTAGCATAGCGCACTTGTAATCCACCCATGACGAGTGCGGTGTGCAAGTCCCGCTTTGACAATTAACTGGTGTCCTTTTTACACTTGTCTAGACTTCAATACTTCGAACAATTGATTCGCCTCTTTTTTTGCTTCGCTCGAACAGACTTGTTTCTGATATTGGCCCTGGAGCAATCGGCTTTTGCTTTGACTGGCCCCAATATACTCCGAGCCGAGTGCTAGGGACAGTACTGAAAACCGCAGTAGATTCCTTTTCTTGCCCGACTTCATTTGTAATAGCAGTAGTAGGGACAAAGTTATAGGTAAATCAACTTGCATCCAAATGGTTATTGAAGGTGCATCTAAATTCGACTACAAGACGTGCAAATTACTTTTTGACCTCAGTTTAGATGCGATTTATCCCCTCGTTTCGCCGTGTCACGTGTTCTGCGGTAACAATTTAAGGTGCCATCAAAAAGAGAGCCTTTTGCGTTTAAGACCAAAGGCCTGAAACGCTCAATTCATCACAAGCCACAAGAGGAAAGTCATCTTTTTAAAACACATATTGAAAAAGGCTTATTGCATGTCACTCAAGAAGGTTTATTACGGTGTGTTTGCAGAGGGCAAGTGTTTGAATGATATTAAATATATTAACATCGTTGATTGAGATAGCGCGTAGAGAGAAGATGAGAAGGAGTCTCTATTCTAACCATGTTACTCACTTTATAGTAGGGGTTATTCGCATTAATTTCATTCTCATCGGTAAAAAAAATAAAACAGTTATCAAGTCTTTGTGTGTAGAGACTCTAATTGCGCGTTTTCGTGCATTTCTGTACAATTATTCTCTATTCCAAGCTGACCCCAGCAGCGAAAATAAATCCCCAGCTTCGGCGTTTATAATTTCAAGAGTAGTACCAGAGTGGAGCTGAATTCTCTTTTGGGCAACTCCTATCACGGCCAAAACGCTGGGCAGCCCGGAAACAAGGAGCTGTTTTGCCTCGTACCCAGACTCCCATATTGTAAAGTTAGCCGTTGTGCCGTTTCCTGCCAGCTAAGTCGGTGTCAAGTTTAATGGAGATTCATGGGTTCTCCTGTGAGCTAGGACCCGTTGGGTCAAGGCGGGTTAACCGATGCGGTCTACTTCAGAGACTATTCGGCATTCCGGCTTAGTAGTGCGCGAACGGATTCGTGCAAAAGTCGGACCGATCAACATGGCATATTCCAACATGACTGCCACAGCTCATGCATCCTTATACGTCCGTCTCGTCATTGCAATCACTTGATTCACTGATCTTTCTCATGAGTGTCGAGGGTAATAACGTGAATTGCATTCCCGATGGCAGTGGTAGACCAACTTCCAGGTGAAGTGCAAGCGATTCTAGCCATTTCTCCGTCTCCCAAAACTCTGGTCTGTTTAATAAACAGAATGAATTATCAGCTCAGTGAAACCTCAGTGAACCGCCTTACAGCGAAGAGGCTCAAAGTCAAATTTAAAGGAAAAACCAAAATTTCGTTTTGCAAAATACTGATAAACAAACGAACTGCAATTAAGACAAAGCGGACGAGGCGTTACCTTTTATCGGGGTCCACGTTACAACAGAGAAAAGCTATCTTGTAAAACAGCACCGGGCAGCTCTCACAAAACTCTTGGTAGAATTTCTTCTCATCCAATCCGAAATCCTGACAACAGAAGAGAAATGAGAAAACATTATGTTACAGCAACAATATATGAAAGTGAATGTCTATCGAGTGTTAAATGTTGAAGTCACAATGCGCGCTGCATCAAGTTGTTATTACATCGTACCCTATCATTAGTTTGCCTCAGTTTCTTTTTCGGTCATATGTTATTCATTTCGCTTGGATATTCAGACCTTCAACTTTTTTCTTGTACTTCGTTCCACTGCCTTACTTGAGGAAAACGTTTTGACCAGGAGCCGATTACTGGTTTTGACATATTTTTTTAGCAATTTTTAAAGAATGTTCTTTAGTGACTTTTCGCATCTGGAGAACACATCCTAGTCTCGCCCCTATGTTAGTATTTTGCAAATACACCGCTAACTCATGTTTTAAGGATACAGCTCATCAGACGAATTAGAGCCTGATCTCGGGTAACGACGAAAAGTTTTCAGTTTCTGGAACTCTAATTCTCGAAAAGCCAGAAAACAAACTGCGTTTGCGTTTGTTCATACAGCGGTACCTTGGTGCGCTCTGCATGTTTACAAATCAAAATACCAGACCTACCTTCGTACGAGGCATGTAGTCCGGATCAGCCTTCACGCGTCCGATAATCTGCAAAGAGACAACTAGGTGTTATTACTGTGGTATTACATAGACAACGGCAGTGAAAACGTCCTCGCGCCAAGCAAGGCCTTTTTAGGCTTACTCAATTTGTAACAAGTAGGCGAATTTTCCAGGAGTCGAATTCTTAAGCTCTGTATCGAAGTATAAAAAAAAATGGAAATTCGTCGTAGTGTGTTCAACGCTTCGCATTAAAAAGTTTCACCTTGTAGTCGTGCAGTGGACGTTGAAGAAATTTACCAGAAAGTGTGATGCACGTGCAGAGCTGTTGTTTTACTCATAAACAAATTTTTGTTCTTGTTGTCATCGTTGTCATCTTCGTGGATGCTTAAGTTCCCTGGTAGCTGTAACACTGTTTACACTAAACCCTTTTGCCAGTTGTTTAAACGTCGTTTAGCCAGTGTTTAACAAAACCGCGTTCTAAGCCATTTTCAATTTGCCCAACGTTATAATCTAAACACCATTTATTGTCAACAGTTTTATGAAAGTATTATAGAGCAGACGAGAAAAGCATTTATCGTCTTAAAATAACCCACTAAGGAAGAGATCTGGGGGTTCAAAGATTTGTTAAACCGCGGCTTAAGTTCCATTTCGGTTAAATAACCGGCCCTTTAGGTCTCAAAGGTGACCAACATCAATTTTCTCGTAACAATATAACAACAAAATCAAGAGAAAAGGTTAGGAGAACTGATAAAACGATCCCAAAAGAAAAAGGCTTTGATCTTTGATCAACTTCTCTCTACCTTTTCTGTAAGAACTGTATAGAGACCAGTTTGGAGAATTTGTACGTGGACATTGGGGGGCTTAAAGGATTAACAAGAACAGAAACACTGTCACAGTGTTCAACTTGTTAATTGTACACCAAAAAAATATATGTACCTAAAAAAAGAATGAAAACTTTACCTCGCACATTGTAATTCCAAACGAGAACACGTCGACTTTCTCGTTATAGGTCAATCCTAAAATTCAAAGGATAAACAAACACAAAACAATTAGCGTGGACATTCTGGATTTTGCGTTTTAAATGTCTCGCACAATTCCATAAGGGATCTACTGCTGTGCGTAAAATAAGTCAGGGTTGGATGTTCCATGCAGCAAAACTAGTAACAACACAACTGTTGAGTACGGTACGCCAAGCACTCGAGTAACCACTCGGCAATTAATTATCAAAGACGAGATCTGAATAGAAATACACATTGACCAACAGATATAAAAAACCATACCCCTCAACATCTCTGGAGCCATCCAATACGGGTTTCCAACAACTGTATATCTGTCAAAATATTTCGTTACTCAATTAGTATTAGCCCAATAGGCTTCCTTAAAACTTAAAGCACAGACAAAATCATCCCTAAGAAGCTTCTTCAAACTACATATAAGCTACCATAAGCGCTCTCTGAGAGGGCCTTTCGTGACATACCCATGAATGACTTATCTTCTCGAAAGGATCAAAATTAATTGCCACTCTAGTAAGCGACCACTCCTCCCCCCCCACCCCTCCCCACCCCCTTTTCTCAAGACACCTGCAATCCTCGCCAAAAATCCTTGAAACACCCCTTTCCCCTGTGCAACGTTGAGATGACATTTCACTGTTTCACTGGCTAACACAACATTGCAAAAGGGAGGGGGACGGAAGTGGTGCGAGAATGTTCAAAGTGTTTCAAGGTTTGTGTCTAAGATTGTGCGTATAAGGAACACACATCACCGCTAATTAGACGCCAACAAAAGGAAAAACAATCGCTTTGACGAAGCTCAGGTAACTTTGATTTCAAGGCCAGTATCACTGCAAGTTGTGCAACTATTTTTTGTTTGAAAGCCGGGTTTGCAGATTATCGTTATGCTCGCCAAAAAAAGAGATCATCCACAAGCTTTAAAGAAGAACAAAATGGTCGTCACAACGATCGACAGTTTCTCTATAGTCGTTGACGAATTGTTTCCACTTAATGGCTCCATTTTATTTCTGTTTCTCATAGCGATCACAAGAAACCACCCTTCAAAATGCTTTAAAACACATTCTAGTAAGATAACCTGAGATCAGGCACAAATTTTAGCAGCTTCCATACATTCTATTTTCTTTTCGCCCTTCCCGCCACAATTTTATTTTACCAAGCGAAACGAAAACCCGTAATTCTTTCCCCAACTTCTGATTTTATTCTGATTTTCCATTTTTTTACTGATTATCTAATCATGCAGATATTTGCGAATTGTAACAGTTACCTCTTTTTCGGTGGAGGCGGTTTATTTCCTGGAACCGGAAGTAACCTGCGTCCAACCGAAGGTGGTAATGTTGATGAAATGAGGTTGTTAGGCGAGCCTGGACTGTCCCTTACCACACGAGCCAAACCAAAATCTGCCACGACAACCGACATTTCTCCTGAATCCTACATAACAAAAGAGCAAACGAAGAAGTTTTATGGACTAAAAAGGACCCTTGGAATCAAGATTGAAAAAAAGCACAAACTGATAAGGCTTGTTACCTTGTCTGTTGCGAGCAGGCAGTTCTTAGAGTTAAGATCTCTGTGCATTACATTCATTGAGTGAAGGTATGCCTGGAAAAATCATAGCAATGATTGCTTAAAAAATTGTTATTTAAACCTATGCCGAAAAATTAAATCTTACTTGAACAAATAAAAACGAGTAACAATATTAGGTTTGAAGTCAGGCTTTTGGTGCCGACATGACTAAGCTATCCGGGACAGTATGAACGGCAACTGAGGCACAGAACTGGAACAAGTCGTTTACATACATCCAACAATAGCTTAAGCAACGATGGCCACCGCAACTTAGCCGTCGTTGCACGACTACGACTAGACTTGCCTACAAGTCAAGTTCAAATTTTTTCACGAGCGCGAAGCGCAAGCGGTAGACTTTTTATGTTTTCTGTGGCAGATGCGAACGAGAGTGAGGCCAGCTACCGCACCCAGAAATGAGAAGCAAAGGACTTTGAGAAAGTCTAGACTATGACGTGAAAGTGCCTAATTTCATGTTTTGTCGAGGACGGGAACACAAGACAACGACTTTCTTTTTCTTTTCCTGAACTTTGATACAGTCCTTTAGAATTCAACTCCAAATAAATTTGCCAACATTTGAAGAATTAAACGAAATGGAATAAGCGCGATTAAGTTTGAGGCAGCGTGAAGTCACTTTATAAGTGACGTTTTAGTAGTCATAGTCGTCGTAGTTGCTTAAGCTCCCTAATGCATCGGAGAGGGAGGCAGCATGGCTGAGTGGTTGGAGTGGTGGACTTGTAATTCGGAGGCCCCGACCTGACCTCTAACTGGATTTGTTCTTGGTAGTCCCGAGTTCAAATCCTCAGCCACGCTTAGCCAACTGCTTCGCCTTTTATTATTTGGGATTTTCAACGATGTTATATCCCATTTACATTATTTGTTTCATTATCCCTAAAAAGCCTCATAAGGGAAGAGGATAATTAAAGTATTAGGGCTCCACTCCTCGCTTCTACTCTTTTACTTCCGGTATGATCCGAATACCTGTAAGGTGTTCACACTACGACAAAAAGTGGCACAGAACCTATCCAATATGTGACAATCCACTTTACGATCGACGCGGTGTAGCTTGGCTCCATTATAGAAACCGAGCCGAAATCACTGTTCTTATGTGTAAACAGAAGCTCTATCCGGTTTAGTTTTCGTGCCGGTGCAAAAGTTATCTGGTACAATGTGAACGCATCATAAGAATGAAAGGAGGATTAAACTGCAAACTATATCTCCTCACCATTCCAGCTGCAATGTCTCTTGCAAACTTTATTCTCTGTAACCAAGATAACTCTTTACCCTGCACAAAAAATACAACAAAAATAAAATTAGACTACGAGTAGTCCCCCATTTTTCCTCAGGGATAGTAGAGCAAGCGAAACGCGAGCACGCGTGAAAATCACCCCACGCGAGAAACGGCGAAAAATGGGGTACTACTCGTAGTCTAAAATAAAATTAAATTTGAACTCCTTTAGCTTGTCTTGCGATAGGGTAGGATCCCAGTTTCTTGTACTCTCGGTTTCGTAAGAGTATTGTGTTTTTCCCCGTGAAAAGTTTGTTTATCTTGCTCGTATCTGTTATCTCACCTTATTCTTCAAGATTTGCCGCAGCGTCCCTCCTGAGATATACTCTGCACAGAAAGAAATTTCAAGATTCATTAACCTGGAGACATTACAAAATACTGAAAGAACACAATTCATTAATATTACACAACGCAGATAAAAAAGAAATGAAGGTTTGTAAATTCTGACCCAGGGTGTCAACTGCATCACTTAGATCTTAAAATCATCAATACTACCCTTTGGCCCCGTTTATATGGAGAAAACTTGTCCCAGGTAGAAATCTACCCTTGGCGAGCCAGCATTTCCTAAATCCCTTATTGGACTTAGCAAATCGTTTACATGAGAAACAAAAAATTGGCTTGGCTAGAAAGGTGACCTGCCTAGCTGGGCCACCCACCCGGCTGGGTCGCCCACCCAGCCAGGTCACTTACCCAGCTGGGTCACCCATCCAGCCAGGTTATCCACCTAGCTAGGTTACCCACCCAGATGGGCCAACGTTTTCCATATAACACTTTAACTAGCCCAGCCGGGTCTACTCGGTCATGGCGATTATCACTTATCAAGAAGTACTGTATAAAGGTTACCACAACTCAAGCTTGATTCTCTGGTACAGTTGTACATGTAGACAAGGGTTTTTTCAGTAAGTGACTTTAAACAGTCTCAGAATCAGACAACCATAACTCACCAGTAATTAAGTTAAGTATCTTGTCTCTGTATAATATTCCAATGAATCTCAACACATTAGGGTGATCCAAGCTTTTTAGTAATGCTACCTGGAAACATGATTCAGTGTCAGTGTTAAGGTTAAATTTCAATGTACAAATTTAGTCTTAATCCTGTAAACGATTCTTAAGGGAGATTTTAAATCTAGAATGGCCAATCTGTTTTAAAACTTGCTGTTTATTATTACCTCTTTCAAGAAACCTGAGCTGGTTTCCTCATCATAACGCAGAATTTCCTTTAAAACCATCACCTCTCCTGTCTCTTTATGAGTTACCTGAGAAAAAGAAAAAAAAATGTTTCTTTCACTACACTCCAACAAAACTACCAGCTATGCATGCTAGAAAATAAATAAATTAATAAATATATTGCTTAATAAAGCCAAGACTCAAAGTTTTCCTAGGCTCTGTCACTAATTTCCACCTACTTCCTAGCTTAACAGTTTGGCAAGGCTGTTAAACTAATAACTAGAAAAAAAAAAAGGGTTGGTAACAGGGTTGGTAACAAGCCCAATGCATTGTTAGTACGGTACCTTTCTGACTTGTCCAAAAAATCCTCTTCCAAGCACTTCTCCTATGATTAGATCACATGGTCTGAACACTCTAAACAGGACATTGAATAAAAAAAGTTTGCCTCTATATAAAACAGAAGTAACAGATAAATAGACTATGTAAACATTTTTTCAGTACTAGCCCGGGTAGCTGGCAGGATTAGCGGGCGAGTGTTGTAGTTTTTGGCAGCAGAGCCGCATGAAGATTGGGAGCTAGGCAAATCACTTGCAAAAATCCCTCATGGCATCGCCACTCAATTCGCGTGGTGGCTTCGCTGCCAAGAAATTACCCCGCACACAACAATCTTACCAACTATGCAGGCTATTTCAGGACCAAATTTTTTGTCCCCTAAATGGAGGTGTCCCTTGAATAGAGAAATCTCAAAAGAAAGGTTGCTCTCTACGTGGATTTTAAATGGACTTTCATACCTGTCTGTAACAGGCTCCACCTTGAAGGACTGTGCTCGATGGATCAATGACCGTGTTTTCAGGGTCTCGGAGCAGGAATTACTATATAACCAAATCAAAACAACCAAATATCAGTAATGTTACCTTTCAATAATCCATTTTGTTGCAGCTACATTATTATCATGGTATTAATCAACACAATATAGAAATGCATGCAAACACAAAATGATGCAAAAACTAATGACACATTCCTTTGTATTTTCATGTGGAATACATCTTCTCAGTTTACGTTTATAACCCAACAGAACCATTTCATGTTTATGATTAACATACATGTAATGGTTAACTGTTGATCAATATTTTTTCAACACCCATCTACATCTACTCTATATGGGCCAAGAAAATTAAAATGCCACATCTTTAAGGCCTGTTTGCCAAGGTGGTAGAACAAAGAATTAAGCTATAAAACAATTTTTGGCAAAAAAAGCAATGATTTTGCAGTTCTGGGAAAATTGGGGTTAATATTTGACTGCTTCACCTATGAAAGGCTCAACAGCCACATGTCACACCTAAACACTGTTCACCTCAACATTATCTGTCTACTAAGCAACCAGTTTTAGTATATTGTATAATACAACATAAACATAAAAATACTTTTCCTTCTGACTTCAGGCAGTTATTAAAACATCATGACTTGATTGCTTATCCTTATTTTAAAGTGTTTTTCAAAGTTTCTCTAATCAACAGGGAATCTGAATTCACTAAGTCATCTTAAGGTAAAATGTACCTCAACTACGTTGTCTCAAACAAAGACCAAGTATATATTGTTATATGAAACAATACTTAAGAGATAACTCGCTCATCCAACAGGCTGCAACATCACAAGCCATTTGCTGAGCAAAACATGTTGTCACAATGAGTGTCAATGACTTTCCTTTCTTTCATTTATTTGTTTTACAGTCACTCACATTACATAAAAATAAAATGTTACAAGAGGCATTAATTAAAAATTAAGTTGTTGTGAAAAGAAAACCTAAAGAAGCTGCAGGGAGCTTATATTAATAGGCTTCCTTAAGCTATATTACAAAGACTTACTTGATTGTAGAGTCTGCAGAAAACATACACCTTAAGTGACAGAACGACTTGACAATATCAATTTTTTTATTTTACATGTATAATGCTATTTTGCCTACCTTCGGGGAAGTGAGTTTGATCTCATAGCAGGCTTTGTCTTCTTAATATTTCCATTGTCATCTAGGTTTGTTTCACCATTCTGCATGGTGTTATTGTGATACGTGGTTGGTGTTGATTTACCAGCACGACGTAAACGCCTTCGTGTAAACCCCAGAGAAACTGACCTATGACGAAAGCTTTTGTTGTCACATGAAGACTCAGGTTCACTGTCGGAGCTTACACTGACTGTCCTCAGGTTTGGTTTAACTTGGAGTCCACTGGCATTTCTTTCTATTGTGATTTGTGTAATCTCTTCTGGTCGAGATGTCAAAATAGCAGCAACCTTAGATGAATAAAATAATGCATTACAATGAACACATAGCTTGTTATGAGCAATATTTTTAGACTCTACCACACAGAGTTGATCCTTGAGTCATTAATTCTAGCCTTTTTAGTTTAGAGCCTAAACTAGGTTTTAAAAAACTATTATTTTGGATTGCACCTTAGCACAGGAGAACTTTCACAATACAATAATATTTTTCATCCCTTTGTACCTTCTGCTCTGAACACTGTACTTCTCAACACCTGCTTTCAAATTCACAGCATGCAGAGAAAGTTGTGTCCAGTTAACTGAAGCTATGGTTGTATTGTGACATCGATAGACCGATCCTTCTACTTCTAGCACTAGTGGATGTTATGAATTCGATAGATTTCAGTTTAGGGAGGGTGTACATGTGTAATATTATATTTGGATATCAAAAATTACTTTCCAGTGGAAAACAAACCTGGTAATTCCCAGATACTTATCCATTGAATAGTGATTTATCCAGTGGACAGCGCTATCCACCCTTTGAACAACTGGAGCCTAGTTTGGGAAGTGTTTTTTTTTAATGCAGAGGCTGAGCTTCATTCTTTAACTTACCTTATCGATGGTGTTGGGTGATACAACAACTCTGTTGACCTCCAATACTAGATCACCTGCCCTGATGATAGGCATGTCACCACTTTGATGTTTTGACGAGGAATGGTACCTTGTAATTGCAGGAGCAAAAATAAGAAAAAAAATGAAAACTTCATTGGGGATCAAAGCCTGAATGGAGATACTGTAAAATTCCGCAAATAAGCCCCTCCAAATATAAGCCCCCCAAACCAGTAACACAAAAAATCCTCCGTTAAATCGCCCCTTCAAATATAAGCCCCCCAGGGGCTTGTACTTGGAAAATTGCCCTCAAAAACAAAGTAAAACAAAGCAAAAACGGTAAACTTTCTTCCAACTACAAGGCTAGCCAAATCGATTTTGAAACGCAAGTTTCCCTCCGTAGATAAGCCCCTCTGAATATAAGCCCCTCAAAAGAGGCCTTTGAAAAAATATAAGCCCCGGGGCTTATTTTCGGAATTTTATGGTAACATAGTAAAAGAGTGCTCATTTAGTGTGATTCTCATTTGAGCTTAAAATGGTTAGGCTTGAGCACAACTAAAACAACAAACAAACAAGAGTATAACAAGAATTAAATTGATTATTTTAGCAAACAGACTAAAATGTCTGCAGCTTATGGTTGGTTTAGCGAACACCTAGCGCATTCTCAGCTGAAAAAGAGATTGCTGACAAAATAATGATTTCCCATAACTCAGGGCAATAGAAACTGGGCTGCCGAATGAATTGGAACTGACAATGCTTTTTTCCATCTTAATAGGTTTTTCTTTGATTGCAAAATGACAATGCCTTGCTTTAATAATTTTATCTATTAGCTAATAAAACAAATAATGGACATTTCTAGAAATTATCATTTTCAGGGACCCCAGAGCATATTTTGGATCGGTGGGGCATCATTTTGACTGACAAATTCGTTAGGCACTTCGGCAAGTCACACAGAGTCAGTTCTTGTCTTTACTCGTATTTAAGGTTGCAACATACTGCTGGGTCATCTTTGCTTTGCTACTTTGTTTGTCTCATAAAGACTTGAACTCAAAAGATGTACCAAGTAACAATAAACTTGCAGATCCTCCAATTTCATTGATCTTTTATAGCAACATGTCCTAGCTTCCAGAACTACAACACAAGCCGCTTGTAGTGCTGCCAAGCCAGTTCCTTTTTTCATTAGGCAAGGAAAACTTTTCAAACATCTTAAATATATGTATTCTCTCTGCCCCATAAGTCCCAACAATCTTATCATCAAGTTTAGATCAACTAACCTTGGTTTTGATTATGTGCTCTTGATTTTCAACTTGCAAATAAAATGCAAGTTTTTTTTGTAAACATGGGTACAATACCAGCAGTGATAAATGAACTGGCTTCAGTAAGAACAAACTACAACTTCCATCTTTGCTGAAGACATTTTTAGTTCGTAAACTGAAATCAATCTATTAACCAAAAGCACGCATCCGGCAAAGAAACTCATGTTTCATGCATTATGTGTATCACCAAACAATAAACAGTACCATATCAAAATATCGCCACTGGTGACCTTTCATTTTAAGTCAACACGTACAGTGGGTGGAGGATCTGTGTCCTAATTTAAGCACGTAATGCTATTGTTGTACTCAAAAACCATTACTGTCCCTTTGAAATTTGTGAGGTTTCACTGGAGAGGGTTAATTGACACATAGTCACGTACTAATACCTCCATTTTCAGCGACGGTCATTTAACCTCAATAACAATGCCGCAAATTGAGGCTTACCCTTTGACAATAATGGATAAATGTGAATCTTTCTCTGGCAGTGATGGTCTCCTCCTTTCGCTTTTGACAATTTCTATTTCAAATGTCTGTTTCAGAGCTTCCGATTCCGTTAGATGTAGGTGATGAAAAGCTTGCAAAGATGAACTCCAGGAAGGTTGTCCCACTTCCTTTTCATAACACATGAAACTATATTTGAGAATCAAAAAATAGATTGTTATTAAACATTCACTTTCAGAAACTCAATATAAGTATTAATAATATTATATATTAGTAAGATTGGACCTCTGAGATTGGTTCTACAGCTACTTATGGAGAGAATATTTTTATAACAGTAGTAGTGTTGACAACGACTATTCTTACAGATAATATCATTATTACAGTTCTGTTACTATCAGCAGCGATAGTTAGTAGCTGTAAATCCCTGTGTTTATGTTCACATGTGGATGTTTGTAGCCCAAGCACTGAGTGTGGTTAACTTGAGACCCAATCAAAGAACAAAATACAACACTATTGTGCCCCGTTCAGCTATTGCAAATTACGGTAATTAATACTAAATTGTTCAAAGAGGTCATTACGTGGAGAGGAGAGCATGAAAAAAAAATTACTGCACTAATGCCCATCTACATTAAGTGTTCCCAGTGTGATCAGAAGTCACAAAGTCTCTGCGTGATTGTCTCAGCCTAGCTGTCTCACTGTTATTGAATGAAACCTAATATTCTGAAGTGAAGTGATGTTAGGCGATGTCAAATCAAAGACGGATTCACCATCAAGGACTACATGTACACGTACATGTATATCCCCAGTTCTTATAGAAAGGCTAAAAGGATCTCCTTTCAATGGATAATCGCAAGAAAAGAAGGAGACAAGGATAGTTCAAAGACGCAATCACTAATTGCGCAGGGAAAAGCTGGGCTTCAAAGCCAGCATGATAAAATTACAAGTTGTTTGAACATCCTCTGATAGTTTGTGTCATGTTGGGATTTGAATGTTGAAACCCTTAATATAGGCAATCTGATGCTCTTCATCCTGAGCTAGCTTGCCGCTATTTGCTAAATATAATAATATTATATAAAATTGAAATGGTCATTTATGATGTCTTGATGTTAGTTAAGAGTGAAGGATTCTATAATATTGTCATGATTACAGCTGTATTAGTCAAAAATGACTATTCAAAACACTGTGTACGTGCATAGCTATTTGGACATGTATTAACAGTAAAAATGGGGGAGGCCGCCATTTTGGGGGATTCACTTTCACTAGCATCAAGGCTGCGCTCCAAGAAAAATTGCAAGTAGCCTGATGCTCTGAATCAGTGAAGTCCAGGTCACCCAGCAGATGAAACTAAGACTTTTTCAAATTTAGGTACCAGGGGCCACTAGGAGCTACTGGAGCATGCACATTACTGGGACTACAAAATCATCAGGGAACTGAGTTTCATCTACAACTGTACATGCCTGTACAGCCTACCAAATCAAACAATTATAATATACGAGCAATTTTTACATACCAGACAAGTCTGTGTCTCTCCAGGAGAACATAGTTGTCTTCCTCGCCAAGAAACTGTTCACAGCTTCCACAGGAAAAACATTCAGTGTGAAATTTAAGATCAGCTACAACCTGGAAAAAAAATGTTCAATGAGTTACCAGCTTTAAAATTTTATATAAGGATTCAATCATTGTTTTAAAAGATGGTAAATTTTAGGTAAGGAAGAGAATGAGAGAGATGCAGTAACCCTTGATAAGGTGGACAATAAATAATTTAATGAATCATAATATTATTATTCAAGGCTGGGTGAGTTAAAGGGGTTGACATCGACTTGGACACAACTCTTGTTTCATTGCCTCTCAGCATTTTTGATTCAGTGTGGTTGACAAAAATAAAATGTTAATTGAGTATAACGTAACTGTTAATTGATATTAATGCAGTCAACAACATATATAGAGCATTGTCTCTTGATGTGTTCAGTAGTCAGATTGGTGGCTCAAGCACAGTCAGCCTTGCTTGCATCAGCCCCATGTGCTCTGTCATGTGTCAACATGCTCCATCATCCTCCTAGCGGCCACTTGTTTCATTTAGCCTTTGAACTGTGCATTTACCCCTAATCTTCCCCAATTTATTGTTCAACCAATAATCAGTATGACAGGTGCCTGATTCCATTGGCATGGGGGCTCATGAAAATCACTCAAGCTTTCCCAAACTGCACTTTTAAAAAACACTGCACAGGGGCAAGGGGACTGCTCTGTGCATGCCCAAAAGAACGTAATGTTCCAAGATTTTTGAATGGGGTTGTAGGTTAAAAAATTTAACCTAGGCTAAATCAAAATTAACCTGAAATCAAATTTGACCTGTAACATATACATGTAGTTATTTCATGAAATAATAATAATAATTATAATAATAATAATAACAATAAAATGTTTTTCGTCAACAAGTAAACAATATGTTCTTAAAGTAGCCGATCCTAACAGTATCAAGGACCTATGTCTTGAACAAGATACAATAATTTTATTTATGGTCTTGCTTTCTTGAGTCTCTCTGCAACTCGGGGAGTTAGAGCACCTCCCATGCACACTGACACCAGTCTTTTTTCTGTGACCTCAAGGCTGTGCTCTAGGGAAAATTGAAGGGAGCCCAATGCTCTGAACCTGCAAAATCTAGGGTGCCCAACATGTAATTTGTATGAAAAAACTAAGTTTTCTAGCCGTCTGAGAGCAAACGTTGGGTGTCAGGGGCAACCAAACTCTGCCAGAGCAGTCCTGGATCTAACCTATGTGGTAGGCATTAAAAGGGGAAGGGGGAATTTGGGTAGTCTCGCGCCCTAATTTCCTTCTCCTTCCCTTTCAAGCGCCTGCCACCCAGGCTATCCTGGATCCTGATTATTACGCCAATCTTACAAATGTACATGAACAGTCCCATCAAAATTTTTATATAGGAGGGTATCGCCAGGGACTTGTGAACTTTAGTGTGAAGTATGTGGTTAATTCACTGTAAAGCATATGTAGGCGAAAAAATCATTAGCTGGCTGGACACCTCAAACCATGGCTGCATTAATTCAAGTAGTGTTCATTGGATTTATTAAATCATGGAATGAACCCTGGCCTACAGTCTGCGTTCCTATTGTGACGAAGGAATTACCTTACCTCATTAGCTGTCGCGAGAAAAGCATACAAGCTTACCATCTTGCATAAGAATGAAACTGTCAATACTCAAGCTCGCTAATCAAAATAATAAGGAGCTCAAATGATAATCAGTGCTAATGTGAAAGCAAATACACTTTTGATGTGAATAACCTTATTCAAATTTGAAGTAAACTTCTCTACAAAAACAATATCAACAATCAACATAAAAATAAATGTTACTCAAAAACCTATTTTAATAATGAATGTTAATGTTTGATTTACGTCAAACGGACTAGGTAATTGAATTTTGTCGGAAAAAACGAGGAACAAAAATAGGTCTCGCCTAAAACATTCCGACACATAAATTGGTTGCGCTGTGGCCCTGTATTGGCACATTATCAAACTATTACGACAGTGCCAAACTAGTATATTATATCACGATGTAGGCGTAATTTTCACAATACCCAAAAGGTAATACTTTATAAAAACCATTAACCTTACGTATAATCAGTTAACCATCCAAGCGCTAAATATGAAATTTCCATAGAATGGAGAATGAAAGCTCACATAATGGCAAGAAAAAGCACAATTAATGAGCGAAAAATTTTAATTCCTTTAAAATTAAATAGTTAAACTTGAATCCTAGAAAGTAACTAAACGTGCAAAGAATGTAACAGATTCATACCATAACAGGTCCAGTAATGTTTTGCCCGCAAACGTGACAGGCCGATAGAAATTTCGCTAAGTAGTCTTTCTTGCAAAACAGTGTTTTTCCGCGTGCATAATATGTGGATGACAAAGCTCTTTTACACTCCGTGCACCTAAGACAGAAAGATTTCGTTAGGGAAAGGGCAGACGACAGCACAAAAACAGCAAAAAATCCAAGCTCAAAGAATGAATTTCCTGCGCGTAAGCAGGGTCTTAAAGCAAGAAGTTGCGTAGCTTACTGAAAACAGTCAGGATGCCATTTGCCGCACAACGCTTCCACTGCAGTCTGCTCTTCTGTCAGTGGGATTTCGCAAAAATGGCAGATCACGCGGCCTAAAAACAACAACTCGTTGATATTAGCTTTTATGGGTACACTGGGCATGGACGCTAAATTGGACTATAAATTATTACGTACCTGACATCTTTTCCTCCATGTACCTCCTACTGATTTTCTTGGTTTCGTCACTATTTGGCAATATTTGGGGTATTGGCCAAGTAACCCAGCCTTCAGTTGCGTTACACTGACAGAAAGCGTGTCACGCAATACTATCATCATCGTCGATCTGGGCGAAAAAAGAGATGAAATTTAGATCTTCATCCAACTTGAGAGGTTCAAAACGAGGAGTTTGCCTCACATTTCATGAATTTTAGATTTTAGTGGAAAAAATGGGCCCCTGACTATCACCAGCCAATAGAATTGTGGACAGCCAACCGCCCGAGGCTGAATGCTGAACCTTCCGACATCTCCGGTTTTCTCGGATGTCTAAAATAACCCCAGTCGCTCTAAAATGAAGTTCCACTAGAAACATTTTACATATACTCTTTCCACGATTCTTTACGTAATACTACAGAAATACTCCCCCTTCCCCATCCAAAGGAAGATTTTTTTTTATAAAATAAATCTCATATAGGTACTACAGTAGAACCTTGATAACTCGGATAACTCGAATTCCCCGCTAACTCGAACTAAATTTCCTTTCCCTTTCACTGAAATTTACCCCAATAATTCCTGCCAACTCGAACTGTGTTTCGTTTCCCTTCAGAGTTCGAGTTACCGGGGTTTTACTGTATCGAACTGTATATCAGTAGCTATCTCATACACCAGGGCGTACAGTTGGCGGCCATTCTATGACGGGAGGCGTTGGGGGGAGGGGGGGGGGAGCTGTTTTGTTCTAAATCATGCGGCGAAGTCGCCAGTTTACGTCTCGAGTGAGGGCTTTTTCAAACCGTGGAGTTTATTTTATCCAAAATATTTTGAGCAAGAACGCCGGGTCTTTTTTTTTTAAATAACTTAACTATTGCATCACAGACAGTTTCTATTTACGTAGTTCCGGCCCATCCTCGCCTCTATATTGCTTCACTCTCTAATTTTATAATTTCAAAATCATACCATATATTTAGCAACAAAAATCATCTGAAGAAGACTGCTAGCCAAAATATTAGAAGTTTTCTATTATATTTCCTTTTTACGTGTAGTGACAAACTGCTAGAAAAGTGATATGGGTTCCTCTGGTTCCTGGTGCTTAGGAGAATTTCCGTTTGCGAGATTTCACGGCCACATGCAAATAAATAATCACCAGGTGAAATCCTCTACAAGATCTTTTTTCAAAATACAGTCATCATTTCCTAGATTTCTTCACACAATGTTAAAGATCACAGATTAAATTTCAAGGCAAATAATAGAGCCGTTTTCATATGCAAAGAATTAAATATGAGTTTGGACGATAAGACTGACACTACAAACACTTTTTTCTTTTTATGAGACTGTTGTTTTAAGGCCTGGGTAGAATATAGTTCGTATTTTTTTGCCGATTTTAGGCTGAAAATATTCTTGTATTTATTCTTAAAAAAGAAAGAATTTATCATGATACTTTTTTGAGGTTTAGTTCATTTTTTTGAACTTTATACTGTACATATGTATTAAATGGACCTTTCACTGAGCTGTCATTAGCTATAGCTAGTGTGGGGTTTTTCGTTTTGTCAGGGGGCTAGTTTTCGGTTTAGAGAACGGAATGATTTTGTACGGTTAAGTTAAAAACATATAATCGCACACATTTGTATTT
Source organism: Porites lutea (assembly GCF_958299795.1). Classification (NCBI taxonomy): domain Eukaryota; kingdom Metazoa; phylum Cnidaria; class Anthozoa; order Scleractinia; family Poritidae; genus Porites; species Porites lutea. Next base: position 14,365,172 of record NC_133211.1, read on the forward strand.
ACATATTTTCAACGGGCAAAATGTCAGCCTTGGCGGAGTTATTCTTAAAATGTCATTAAAATTTCTCAAATTTCAGCCACGGTATTTCTTATTCAAAAAGAACGGTAGGCAGTGGCAAGACACCCTGTCAGTTATGGTTTCGAAAGTTCTAGATGGATACCTCCCTGGAAGCTAAAAAATTGAAATCTAGGTCATCGGAAATGCACTGAATTCTTTAACACTGAGTGGCTGAAGAACTATTCAGACAGTGTGGACTACTGAGGTCAAGAAAACACTCGTAAACAATAAAACAAACGAACGACAACGATAAACCACAAGAAGTCCGAACAATTTCCTTTGAACCTTTTTTATACAGAAGCTTAGGCTGAGAACAGTTCTTTTCTTTATAGAAACTTTTTAAGCTTTAAATGTTCTAAAAGAGAATCAGTACATGTTGTAAACTACACTGTAAATCAAAAAGATCATTTTTAGTCCTAAATATGAACCAGTTTCAGCGAGTTCAGTAAGACCCAATACAGTAATATTTTTTGGTCTAATTTGGCTCCCTAATCAAGGCCAATGCCAGACTTTGTCCTGCAGGGCTAAATTGGGACTTTATGCTGAAACAATCTTTTGAATTTACAGTATAGGGTTTCAGGCCTTGCAAAACTTTTACTTCATCTTTTGAGGAGGTCAAGAATGGGCTGGAGGGTCAACAGCGGATACAAACAAGTAAAACTTCACTGCATCTCTTATGGTATAATTTCTTTAGATTCCTTATGCTGAAACGGATAGGATACAATGCTCTTGACAGAAACGTAACATGAGCTATGTTCCCCGTATTTTCTTTCTTTCTTTCTTTTTTTTTTTTTCTACTCTCAGAGTCAAAGAACGTACTTATATAAAATATCGCCCGTGTAAGGTTTACGTTTGTGGGAAACTGCCCACCTACTCCTCCCGTAAGCCAACATTTTGCCCTAAGTGAGAAATAATTGATAATGTTGGCTTAGGGGCGGGGTAGGTGGGCAAGTTCCAAGAAACCTTAATTGATCAGGTAATCTGAGACAGTCTTGGATTCCACGTTGTGGACATTCCTTATCAGTGGAACTTGGATTCCAGATTTTTTGTACTGAATTTTGGACCCCAACACCCAGGATTGACTTTACCTGTTAGTAGGACTTACCTTTCTGTCTTGAAGAACTAATTGAATCTCTACCTGATGATAGCCCTTCTAATTTCAAGCTCCGAGAAGTGTCCCACGGTGAGGTCCTGCGCGTACTGAAATTGTTAAGATCTGATACGTCTACTGGCCCCGACGGTATCCCTGTCAAATTCGTTAAAATGGTAGCTGATTCCATTGCTGGCCCCCTCACAGCTATTATCAACAACTGTATGAGGAAATACTATTTTCCCAAGGCGTGGAAAAATGCGAGGATCAGTCCAATTCCTAAAGTAGATCAACCGAAGTCTGAGCCACTTTCGTCTCATTTCAATTCAGGGTCGGCCTGGGGGGTAGTGGTATACCAGTATACCGGAAAAAAATTAGCCAAAATACCCCAAAATACCCAAAATTCATCCAAATATACCCAAAATTATACCCAGGTATACTTTATACCTGAAATTCAAAGAAAGTGATATACCGAATACCCGTATTTAAGCTGCAATATACTGTATACCCGATTTAAAAAGCCCCTGTATACCGTATACCCCAAAACCCTGGCCGACCCTGTCAATTCTCCCCACACTATCAAAAGTCTTTGAGGAACTTGTCGCGCTGCAGATGACCACCTTTGTGAATCTGAATCAGTGCTCCGCGATACAATTTCTACCTTTCGTAAGAGACACTCGACCAATACAGTTCTAATAGGTATGCGCGACGATTTGCGAAGAGCGATGAAAAAAGGTGATGTTACTCTCATGGTGCTGGCCGATTTCTCTAAAGCGTTCGACACGGTCAACTACAAGGTTCTTATAACAAAGTTATCAACGCCTGGTTTCTCGAAGCCGTTTCTGCGCTGGCTGAATAGCTACTTGAGTGACCGGTCACACTCGTACAGATCGATGATCGTACATCTCAATCGGTCAACGTACGTTTCTGTGTGCCACAAGGGTCGATCCTCGGCCCAATTTTATTTAATCTCTGCGTTTCCGATCTGCAAGATCATCTCCCTTCCTCGATTGGTTCTGCTGACGATACCACAATATACTTCAGTTGTCCAGCTCCTGAGCTACAAAGATGTGCGCAAGATCTAAACTCCACACCAAATACTGTGAGCTCCTGGTCTAACAACTCCCATCTAGCACTTAACTCGAAGAAGACAAAGACGATGTTGCTATCCACAAGCCCTAGATGTGACATGTACATAGTTTAGATAAGAACCGACCAGCTATTACAATCTCAGATAGTACATTAGAATATGTAAATGTAAGTAAGCTTCTTGGTGTCCATTTCCACCAGCATCTTAATTGGGATGAGCACGTGCAAGCAACGTGCAAGAGCTGTTACGGAACAATACAAATAATAAGAAAACTTAATAACTTTGCTGGTTATAGACTCAGAAAGCACTTAGTGGAGTCACTGGTCCTGTCAAAACTTGACTATTGTGACACTGTCTATTACCCTTTGCCGGAATTTCAACTAAAACGTTTACGACGTGTCCAGATAGCAGCTGCTAGTTTTGTCTTGAATAGGTATGTAAATGACATTAACAATATTGTTAAGATAGGGTGGTTACCAGTAAGACAGCGAAGAGATTTCCACGTTCTCAAACTCGTTCACCAGGCTTTGCAAAACTCGTTCACCAAACATAATAAGGGGAGCGTACGAGAATAACTCAAAGTCGCGTGGGATTTCAAAAAATAGTAGCCTTAGAAAATAGTCGAGATATCGCGAAGCGCAGCTGGTTTCCGCGCGAAATGACGTCTGAGAAAAAAGCGCAGAAATTCAATACTGATGACCCGTCACTACCCAGATCTGGGTAGTGCTTCCTATTGGTCGTGCCCCCTGGGAAACTTGCTTCAACCAATCAGAAGCGCTACCCAGATCTGGGTAGTGACGAGTCATCAGTATGAAATTTCTGCGCTCGTTTCGCAGACATCACTTAGCTTCATTTCGCAAAGAAACCAGCGGTGGCTTCGCTCTCGGGGTAAAAGGATGGTAAAACGAAACTCTTGCGGGATGTAGCTACTAGTTTCCCCCAGGCAGCTCTTCTGATGATCTGCTAAAATCAAGGATTCATTATATTTCACGGGTGCTCAACTTTATTTAATACAACTCACACATTGATACAGAATTCAGCCTAGTTCTACTTAGCCACAACACTGTCCTGCAGCATTCACGTAACATATTTTTCCCATTACAGCTTTGAATCGCTTCCAGCTACTGAGATGTCACAAAGAAAAACCAAAAAATCATAAGAAAGAATGCTTTTCATATACATTGACAAAGTTAATAAGTAGCTGCTGTTGAAATAAAATTTCAAGCTTTAAGCCGGAGGGTGGAACAAGTCTTTATATCAACTTCGAAATTAAAATATTTTCGATTACTCGATGCTACAGAAGTTCTCACGTCTTTATCGTTAGTTACCGTGCAACTCCTGTCGCTTTTAATAGTGTGGGCTCAGTTAGCCTGCGTCACAGACCGTCTAAATCCTGGTATAGACAGTCGAAGTCTCAACAGCTGCAACGCAGGTTAGGTCTCAGTAAGTTAGTAGGTAAACAATTCTTACTCACTTCACCCACAGTTCTATAGAACTTTTTACAACAAGGTGATTTTGTGCAGGATTATGTGCCACTCGATTAAAAGTACGGTCACAATTCAGCTTTTCATGCATTGATTGGCCACGAAATGTGCAACCTAACCCAGCCCCTCGGTTCTCATGAAATCGTCTATTGGCCCAAAGCGTCTGTTGGAAACCCAAAGTCAAATATCGAAGAAGTCACTTTGCATATCGAACCGTGGGCCTTACAGGTTGAATGCAGCCTAGTACTTTGGAGGAGGCTCGGACACTTGCTGTGTCATTACCATCCCTGGCTGCTGCACGACGACAACGTTAGTCTAAGTAGAAAGAAGATGAAGAAAACAATCAAATTAATGAAAAAAGGGATCGAGCTACCGCTTCTTGTGCTTTTGTAGAGATTCATAGGAGGATTATGTGCTTTTATAACGCTATGTGCTTTTATAACGCGACTGAAGGTCGGTCGGATCAATAACACTCAAGTCGCAGTGGCCGATGTTTTACGCACACTCTGGCCCACTTGCTACTTAATCAAATTCAAGTTAACATATGACTATAGTCTGCACAGGAGCCGGGAGTAATTTTTGTCTAAGGAAAGTGGGAAAGAGGAGGTTACTCCACCCTACCATGCCGTGACAAGGGCTTGCTCGTAGGTTATTGTGAATACTGAGAGTTTTCGAGGTTGCTAACATTTGTGTGGGCAAAATGAAACATTAAGTGACATGCATTTATCCTAAGGGTTTGAATTGCTGAGAAATCGCTGAAAATATATGTAACTGATAACTGAGAAGCAGACTCTCTCCTAAGAGGAAGAATCAATGTAAATAGAACTCAGTTGACTTCAATAGACAGAGAGCCAAGCAGCTTAACTGAGTCACCCTAGCCTGCGTTCATAACGTCGGCAATATCTTTATAAATCTTTCGTGGGAAGGAGGAGTTCCTGCCCTTTACTTTCCGGTCCGCCGACTTTTGCACTCCCCCATAAAAAAAGAACGCCTGATCGTAGGTTATGGTAACCGTTACAAGAAATTTTAATGGAAAAAAATATATGCCAAACTGGCCAAAGCTTTAACCCAACCATAGGCACTTTCTTTGCAAACGTTAGAGTTTGAAAACAGCGTTACACAAACAGAATCCCATTACAATATTTGGTTTCAATAATCTTCTATTAAAGTGAGATTATCAATCTGGAGTTGATTGGTTTCCTTAAGTAAAAAGGGCGGCTATCGATATGATAAAGTGTACCAATCTTTACAAATGACTTACCTCGGATTTAGTGCAGCAGACTCCCATGCAACCAATAATAGAAGCAGCGAAAATCAGAATGACGGAGAGAGCAGTGGTGATCACAATGGCAATGATGCAGCTTTCGATGACCTTGATGTTGCTGCACTTTGACACTATGGAGAAAAATAAATAGAGACTTAACAACTACATAGTGATAGGCGTTAAGGGACGGACCATTAGAAAAGTTATGGAGGGGGTCGGGGAGTGGGGAATTTGCGAGCCGCAGGAATTTTTTTTCGTTATAAATAGAGACTTAACAACTACATAGTGATAGGCATTAAGGGACGGACCATTAGAAAAGTTATGGAGGGGGGAGGGGAGGTGGGGAATTTCTTTTCGTTACCAACCGTCCTTGTATGAATTTTTTTTAGGCCGTAGCATGAATATTTTTTAGGGTTAATTGGGGTGCATGAATTTTTTGTCATTTAATTTCCCCTAGCGCGAATATTTTTTTGTACTTCGTCCGCCCCCCCTCGCCCATAAGTTTTCTAATGGTTCGTCCCTTAATGGACTCGAAGAGACTCAGATATCTATATGGGGTGGCAGGGTCGGGGGCATTTAAAGAAAGTTTCAGTTGTGGTCTGCCACCAAGGCCTTCAAACTCTGACCCAGCTTAAGACAAAGTTTCTTTATTCCAGGCCACTTCATTTCGTATCACAGAGTTAAGTGTTTTTATATATGGCTGATAACATAGATTTATTTTTAAAAAGTCGCGCACCACCAAGGTTCACACCATGTTCAAGGCTTCCGGTTTAGAGCAAACACCCTGTTCAGAACCCTAAATAATGAAAATGTATTGCCGCTGTTTGACTTAAAACCATAATCCTCCAAAACCATATCCTGTTGGGAATTAGGCTTAATAAGGGAGTTACTCTCCTGGATGTCTACCTACAGTAGACGCATTTCGCAGTTTGGACAGTAATATTATAATTCGATTTTTTTCAATTCTCTCCTAGACAAAGTCTATGGGCGAGTCCTATGCTACGTAAATGAAACTGTCCTATTTTGTAGAGCTTAAGGACTCTACAAAAAGGAATTTTTGTGCATTGTTGCTTTAACCTCTATAGGAATAAAAAGGAATAATGATTTACCTGGGATGGGAACACTCTTGTCAAGTCCAGAGCAAAGACAACTGTCTGTACCCTGATAGCAGTGTTGTTCTACGCCCTTTCTGATTATGTACCAGATCAACCAAGCTATAAGGGCAACGACCACTTGAACAATACATATGATCAACCACAAAATGGACATGACCAAGAAAAAGACAAACTAAAGGGAAAAAAAAATAGACATACACTACAGGGTCAACATAAGCGAAACAAGAACTATAAATTATATGGTATGGATTGGTTTCAATTCGTTTTGTTTCAGATCATGTTCACTTAAACGAAACATGTGATTGTAGCAAGGAGTATTCCTGAGTAAGTCATTCATGGTTGTAGTCTGGATCTCTATTAAAATCTACTGCGTCAAAGAAACCTAGCAAGTATTAACTCAAATTACAGCGGAATATAAAATTCTGTGTGAAAAAACGGCTTGACCAGAGCGCCCCGTACTGTTGAATCCAGATTTTCCTAGCCTTCTTTGGAAGATTTGGTTAGGTTCAAAAAATCGCGGGTAAAACGGTTTTGTTTGACTAGAGAAGAGAAAATTCCCGCCTTCCTTTACGCGTAAATTGACACCGAGAGAGAAAGACGTTTGCGTGCGAAGCAGTCCTATATATATGGTAATCGTCCGCCACTACTCTTCCCGCCATCTTGAAAATAAAATCTGCCAGATGTCTCCGCGATCTCCCGTTTTCTACTTCCCTCCTTTCTTTGTTTACTGGTAAATAAATAGAGGATACTACATGGCCGCACGGAGATATTTCGTATCTCCAAGCGGCCATATAATGTTCTATTTATTATATAAACACCAATGAAATTCCAAACCATTTCACTTAAAAATTTTTTTGCTGCGAAAGGCGCGATTTATTATGTAGCCATAGCAACGGTGATCTTTTCACATGTGAAAATAACGTTATTTTCACATGTGAAGATCTCATGTTTTCGCGCGAAAGCTCACCTGGTATTTCGTTGGTGTTTGTGTAATAGAATTCTGTATTTTGCCCTTACACTTGAAGAACTGACCGAGTACTCATAACTATTTTCCAGAGCTGTCAAATTTTGCTGCTTTCATTGAATGACTGTGACATCAGGGAATTAAAGTTATGTTCCTTTTTCAATGCTAAAATGATGAACTTACCGGCATTTTGGCTAATTTCACCCATGTCACAATTCCTAGGATGCCAATGACTAATTGCTGTAAAAGGAAACAAAAATAAAGTTAAAGTTAAAAATTCATGCATATCCAAATGCCTTACTTATTGATTTGCAAGTGCAGAACGAGGATACATTGTGTATCATTTCTCAGTCGAACTTAGACCTGTTCAAATGACTACTACACGCCGGCTGGCTGATGACCTGCGATCAGGCTTCTTTCTTTGGGGAAAGACCAAAGTCGGCGGTACCCTGGGTGCCAGAGACATTTCTCGCGCTGTTTCCGGTTTCTGTCAAGTCTTTATAGTGACCCGCGCGAAAAGCGCGTTTTTCTCGCGGCTTCGCCGCTCGTGGCTTGCGCGAGAAAAACCTCTGGTACCCAGGGTAAGTCGGCGGACGCCTCCCATGCAAACAGGAATGGACAAGGACCGCCTGATCGCAAGACCCAATACCATGAGCAACGCATAAGGATTCGTAACAGTCTTGTGCTTTCGACGGGATTCGATCAAACCTAGGTTTCAACCCTCATACCTCTTAATTTGTTTAACGTAATCTGCTTTTTAAGATCTGTATTAAATGAGATGACTTAATATAACGCGAAATTACGATCTTTACTTTCTTTAAATTTCGTTTAACCGATTTCTAAATAAATACAAACTGTTAGTGCGTAATAAACGAAAAAGTGTTTTCTTGCCATCATTTGTCGTTAAGCAATAGGTTTCTCCATTCACAGCTTTGACAAATTTTCCGGAGATGTTGCTTTGAGATCAAAAAGAGAAACTGTCTTTGCGTCAATGCAAAACCCTTCCAAAACAACCAAAGATAGACAAAGACGAGCTGGAAAATTGTTTCTTTTTTATTGAATTAGGATCCGTGACCTATAAAGCTTTAAAATAGCTATATAGCATTCGGACTCCCCGTGCTTACACTGGGGATTCAGCAAATAATTAGCAAAAAATTGAATAAGCGATTTCACCCTTAGTAACAGATTGTTGTGGATTAAGTTATCTTGGGCGGCTAGTTACTGAGGTCCCGTAGCAACTAGCTCTGAAGAAAACTTAACCAAGACCTTCTTTATCGCTAAGTTTTCGCTTTTTTTTGTTATTCGACAGTCGCAAAATTTAATCTTGTCCAATAAACCTCAGTCGCCGATAAAAGTTTCTGTACTCCCAGTCCGAGGATAATAGATGTACTTTGATACCACCCGTGGCTCCCGCACAGTTTGAACTTGATAATCAGACAAAAGTTTCTTCGATTATGTAACATCTTTTTGAAGAATCGGGTATTTTTGGATCTTGATAATATATAAACAAGCAAAAAAATGACCCTAACGAAAGACTATTTGCCCTTGAAGTCCTTAAATGACTATTTTTTCTGTTTGATGAATTATGAAAATGGAAAAAACGATTACAATAGTTTCCATAAGCGGGAAAACCACAATTATATTGTAGATTTTTGGAACATATTCAAATTTAAACAAACGTATTTTACTGGAAAAAATGATAACATGTCCTGATTGGAAGCTAGTTCATGAGACCTAAAAATAGTATGCACCAAACATTTTAAAAATTCGGGACGTTGTATTTACCAGGTACATAGCTTTCGACTTGCTTAATTACGAGCAAAAGGAGTCGATCAGAAAAATCAGTAAAATCGTTCATATATAGCCAATAGAGGAAAGTAATTTAGAAGCCCTTTAGCACACAAACAAATGCGTTAGAAGCGAACCGAAGCAAGCGAACTGGTCTTTGCGGGTGCTACGTATTCGGGTTTGAGTCCTCACTCCCTCGTGTGCCTCTACGCCGTCGAGCTCTGGTACTATAGTACGCTCGACAAAAACATAAAGTGCACTTACCCCAAAACCGGACCAAAGACCAGAACCATCTTTGGCACCCATACCAGCATATATGCAGCCACAGATAATATTGACAAGGGCTGTGATGAGGATTAGAATACCCACGATCCCTGCAGCCTTAGCTTTTCCTGGTTCGACGTTCGACATCTTTATGGCAGTAAAAGTAAGCACAAGTTCTTTCAGGAGCTATTGATGCAGAGTAAGGCGTTCACTTGCAATCGAACGGACAAGGACGTGCGCGAAGACTATTCTTTTACAAGAAGGGCTTGCCTCTTTTATCCCAAGAGAGTATATTATTTTCTTGTGGTCATAGCGACATAAGTAAACACTCTCTTTTATACAAAAGGGCGCGAACCAATGGCAAAACAGCTTTGATCCAAATGTTTTAAAATCCGCATTTGAATGCCCAATGCAATTTAGATAAAATAGCAAATCTATTGTTTGCCAACATCATTAGCACTTGCTGGACAAGTATTGTTTGGCGTTGCGAAGAAACCGGCTTGTGCAAAACACCAAAATCAACTGTTTTTAAAGTTCTCTCCACTTTATTCAATACTTGAATGAAATTCCTAGGTAAGATGCGTAATTTTTAAGCAAACGCAAACAATTAAATTATCTGGCCATTTTTTGAGATTTTGCCTTGTATATAGTTGTATTTAGTTATATATAGTTATAGTTGAATATGTATAGTTCAATTTAAAATTTATCTATTTATTTACTTATTACTACTATAATTTGATTATTGGTCAGGTCCACATCAGCTGTATGTATGTATGTATGTATACCTGGAAATGTTTAGCTAATGCTTTGACCATATTAAGCTCGGTGTCGATCCGGTCGGAATACAGGAATACAATTATCGATTAAGGTCGACGGGCAAAATTGGGATTAATTTAATTTAGTTCATACGAAGGGTGGGCTAAATTTTTGCACAAAAGCGGATGATAACTCTTAGTGTTTTTTAGTTCAATAATAAATGCGCTTAGTTCTTTAATGTATTTAGACGTCAGCAATATCAAAAAAAAAATTACTGTAAGCTTTCTGAACAATGACGTTGGTACAAGTGCATTTAATGCATTATATTACTAAAACGCCAATTATTCCAGAGATTTTTCTCTTCTGATTGATTAGAGTTTTCGTCAACACTTTTGATTCCCGCTTGGCTATACTTTGTTCCTCTTTTTAATCTGTGTCGATTCATCCCTTTTTCGCTCCAGAATGTGAATATCGATTAACACCAGGAACGTATCCGAAAGCGCTTTGTCAAGTTGAGTCTTTCGGGAGTAAACCAAATCAAAGTAATTGTTGATTAATAGGCTCAGTTTGAAAAGATTTGCATAACAAGTTTCCCACTCATGATTTTTTTTTTTCTTCCACGGTTAGATTTCAATTCCAGGACCTAGGGTGCAGTGTTTTTGTTTACCTTCCTCAATGATGGTATCTGTTTACTCAGTTAAAGCTCAGTCAAGAGGGAATAGCGAGGAAAAGTAAATGTTACTAGCCCCGCGGCTGAACAGAGCGCTGTTCTTTTTGCGTTTTTCAGCGGCAGGAGGTGAGCAAAGCCTAGCCTCCCACGCTGGCGTTTTTAGGGGAGCTCGTTTTTCTGTGCAGGGATGAAAAACAAGCTCCCCTAAAAACGCCTGCGTGGGAGGCTAAGCAAAGCCAAGCTTGAGGAGGGAGTGGAGCACGAGATACGCGCGACGGACGCGCTTGCTTTCTCTCTTTTGCAGTTTAAAAGGCGAAAAATATCGTCAGTTGTACAGGCTGCATTGCAGATAAATAAAGCGTTTTTGGAGACCGGGAAAACTGCTTCATACTTTCGGTTAGACTATCATTTGCTTTAGTCATTGCCAACTTGTGATCAGGCGGTCCTTCTTCCCTTTCCCCCTCCACCGACTTTCGCGCCTTCCCCGAAAAAAACCGCCTGATTGCTGATTATAGTCCTTATAAAACAATGATTCAGCCAATGAACTAGTCAGCAAAAATGTCGCGAACAATATCCAGCAGACAGTCACAGAGCCGCAAGCCGAGATCACTCACTGCGCGAATGAATTAAATAACGCAGAATGCATGAAAAACGAAACATAAAACTGGAAAACAGCTTGAAAAGACAAAAAAAAATTCTCATTTTCTCTGCCCACCTGCGACAACTCATAATCAATTTTACTGATTAAATACCTGTTTATTCAGTTTAATCTTAAAGTAAGAAGCAAAGCTATTTAAAGAAAATAAATAACAATTTGCAAGACATTGTGCAACATGCGTCACATTTGCGCTGTATCAGGCTATCACTTGCTTCAAGTTCGTACTCCAGGGAAAAGAAAAGAAAAGGAAATAAGAAAAAAACAGAACAAAACAAAAAACCAAAAAGAACAAGACAGGTTATGAACCTGGCGCATTCTTTAGTTTTTCGAAGATGATGCACGTTTTCCAGCGCGAGTGAACAAATACTTTCCAAGGGCCTTCTCATTAGGAGGAAGTGTACCCCACAAACAGCGAGTGTCACTGACTTCAAAATCTTGTAAAAGAATTTTGATTTGGTGCATTATATTTTTATAAATTTTTTCTAAATCTGCTTTGTTTTCGGCTTTTTAAAAAGACCATTGCGCCGCAAGAGGCCATTTAAGCCTCGCTGGAGGCGGCGGGAGGCGGCGAACCGGCTCGCCGCATGGTCATTAATCCGTTGGCCTTTATTTTGATAGCCTGTGCCAGGCTCTCAGATAGTATAGTGGGAACGTATTAAAACGTGCAAAGCGAAAATAAGACGGGCACGACGTCTCTCCCCAGCCCCCTCGCGTTTTTCGCATTTCTTATTACTGAACGACTTTCCACTTTCCACCACCATCTCAGAGCCTGGAACAGGCTATTATTTTGATGAAGCGAGCTTTTGCGGCGAATATTTATCATCTGCGAGTCGGATCTTTGCAAGAAACCGCGCCCTCAAAGGGTCGGTTCATGATGTCTTGGAGCTATAACTAACAGTGGGTCGGTGTTGTCTCGGGTACTCAAGAAAGAGTTAGCTAACCTGACGTTTTTTTTCTTTTTGCAACAGTTTATCCCTGAACAGCCACAGCCGGACGCGTCAGCCCGAAAAAACCATATTGAAAACTGGGGACCGTGTTCGCCCAACCAATGCTCTGTTGCCTTTGGGGTTATAAGACCAATCTATGTACAATGAAGCTGTATAACATGACCGGTCTGGTAATTTAGGTCGGTCGGACCGAAATGTCCCTTTCCATTTGACAAAATTGTTGTTCCCGGTACCGCTCTTTTGTATCCTGCTTACAAGAACAATAACCAAACACGCGGTGGCTTTGGTCGGGTCTGTACAACGGGAATGTAACGTTCCACTGGGCACGTGGAATTTCCGAAATTTCAAACCGGAATTCTTGTTGAATGGAAAGCGTCCGTGATTTCCACAGGGTCCAGAGGAGATGTGTTTGTCGTTAGAACATCAAAACCCGTCGAAAACCTCTGAAAAAATGGGTTATTTTGATCGCGTTAAGGTTTCGTTACACATTCTATAGACCGCAAACCAAGAGACTGAAGGCTCGCAAGATCGGGCGACGTACCGTGCGCCAGCGAGGATATGGCTTGCGGTTAATGATTTTCAAAAGTCAATCTAGGTCAGATAAGAAGCGAAGAAATCGTTTACAGTAGATTTATAAAGATCCCATTGGGCTAATTAATCGTGCTAAGCGACAGGTACAGACATTTTTCAAGGTAAGTAATTCATTTATTCACACGAAACTCCTCTGGACCCTGTGTGATTTCCAACCACGTTTGGATGGTCAAGCATTTGTTCAGTGATTGGTCAATGGTATCCAAGGCAACCATTAACCAATCAGAAGTTACGCTTGTCCGCCCAAATGATCCTACAAATCGTTGCGCCGAAAGCTTGTACCCATTCCTTTTTGGAGTGGGGACTCTCTTGTATGAAGAAATGTCTTCACCAATTTCTTGCAGATACTATCGCCTGGCCTTTATCGAAACTTCTTAACATATATAATGACACATTAACTCGTCCAAACATTTTCCTCAGTATGATAAGTGGCTTTATTTGGCTTGAAGGTGTCTCAAGAGTTCGATTCGTACTGAGTTATTTATCTAAATATACCGGTTGCAAGATTTAAAAAGGAAGACCAATCTGTCCACACAACATCCTGATCGATTGATCAAGCTTAATAATGGGTACGGTTTCCTTTACGGCCAAAATATAAACGGCCGAAATGTATTACGTTATACCCAATTATTCCAAAGCAAATTTGAAGCATTCTTTTAAAATGAAAGTTTGAAAAAGTCTTAAGCTTACCTTGAACCTATTTCTAAGCTACAGTGACCAACGGAGATCTGCTTTAAGCCAATAACAAACAGATTTAAACATGATTAATTTTGTTCAGGCTGTTCTTGTTGGTGAGACCAACAGAGAACTATTCCATATAGACCTAGCTGAACACGGAGGCCTCTTGAAGTTAACATTGATTTTTCTATGTCCCGCTTTAGTTGAGTGCCAGCTCAGTTCAAATTTTGGAAATAGCTTTTCAGGTAGAAATTTGCAAAAAAATCTGCTCTCATAACGAAACACTAGTCTCCCAAACAAACACACATATAAAAGAAAAAGAAACCAAAAAGTTTGACGAAAGGTAGCGGCTTGCCAGCGCATGGTACAAACTCGTTCCCAGGCGCTTTGCGTCTTCGCTTTTGCTAGGTTTCTACGTGCTTAAATTAAAATGAGATTGACTTTGAAGCTGATTAAGGCGCTGAAAAATTCTTTTAAAGTGGGCACCAGGTCGATGTGTGCACACCGTTTTTGGCCCTTCAGGGCAGTCGCTGCTATGCTCATGTTTCAAATGGCGTCTGACAGGGCGAAATGGAGTATTTATGCACAGAAGTCGGGTACTAAAGGTGTGAACGCACCACCATTTTGTGCCGGGAACCAGTGTGCACCAATCGCGCGTGGACAGATCTGCACGCACACTACCAAGAGAGACGAGACGAGAAAGCTTTTTAAACTAAAATAATCAGATTTCATATTAGATCAAGGTGAGCTGAAACACTACATATTTGCTACTGCGGCTTTTCTGGAAGCCCGTATTCTGGAGGGGGGCCATCTGCAGGTTGCTGATGCTGCATAGGATAAGCTCCCACGGCCTGTGGACCCGGGTATGGCTGCTGGGATGGATAGCCCTGTTGAGGTGGATAGCCCTGCTGCGTAGTCATTATAGTCTGTTGCATTGTCATCGGGTATCCCGTGGGCTGATGTACCACAACAACGTTGGCTGGCTGAGAGGATGAAAAAAAAACGCACATGATCAACGCGCATGTTGGTAAAATGTTTAATTGATGGTAACTTGAGTGAAAATCACTCTTTCTCCATAAAATATCTCCAGTTTCGTTTTATTAAAGCCAAGCTGCATTATCAGCCAGTTTATCTCCCTCTTTTGAAATCCTTATCAAATTCTTAGAAAGTTCTCAGTGAAGAAACGGCTTGCAGAGGAAGCGCAGAGAGCATATTTCCTTTGTTTCTAAACTCATTATCACGTCGCATAATCATACTCAAAATCAACGAGAAATAAAATGCAAAACAAGAATAAAATACGACCAAAACAGCTTATATTATACAATAAACGGCAATTACGATTAAATCTAGGCTAAGATATCTCTGGTTTGAAACTGACTTTTTCGAGGCTCCTTAATATACTTAAAATGCCCTATATACCTTCCTTATGATATAAGCTGTATCAACATACAAGCGTCAAAGGATATAGTTTCATGAGCTCTTTTGTTCCAGTATTGGGTACTGATGTTACCGTTTGGGTGAGAGATAGGGTAATGTTTGTGTTCTCTGGAGCCAAGGTAAAGAATTGGGTACTTTTTGAATCATTCTTCTCTTCAGAGCGATATTAGCCCTGACATAGGGTAGGGAAAATCACGTATTTTGGTCTGAGATAGGGTAAGAGCTTCAAGAAGTTGGCCACTCATCATCCCCACCTAAAAAAGGAGTGCGTTTAACTAACCAGAATTTTCTTACCCCTAACTAAATCCCGAAAATGTGCGACCCCATTCTAGTGACTTCCGTTTAAAATGCAGCCTCATTATAGTCAATCCATTCGAGTAAATACGACCCCATCCAGAGGTACATTCCCATTAGCCTATCACTAGGAAGTACCTCCCCGGGCATGATTACCTGAGTTCTTGCGCAGCATGTTCCCATGCAGCCAATGATGGAACCGGCCAGTGTGAAAATGGCAGCAAAACCTGACACGATTAGAATGGCCAAAAAGCAGGATTCAATCACCCTGATGTCATCACAGTTGTGCACTAAGAGGTGAAAACATATTTTGAGATTGAAAATGTCCTATAATCATTCCAACCGTCAGTATCAAAACCCCAAAGAGAGGGCCTGTTCACAGGCTATATCAAAATCCAAATTCATTGTGCAACAATTTTAATCACACGTCGATCACATTTGACGTCAAAGCTTATCTGATCGTCCGCAGCATGAACGTGTCAGTGATAAGCTCAATTGGAAAGGCAAGCACGTTACCCAGCCACCGTCCCGCGTGAGGCTATTGACTTAGTTATGACGTCATTCGCTACTTTGTGTACTTGTTATCAAATCTGACGCAATAAACTTGATATCCAAACCTCTCGTTGTCTGATCTTAAAGAACACATGATTTTGATTTTTCTTTGCGAGGAAATACACGTATTTCTAGACCTAAGAGAGCAGACAATGGAAAATTGTAGCCGCGTTGATAAATAGTCTATAATTGCTGTTGATGTGCAGAGTGCTTTTGTACGGTGCTTGCGCTTTCATTTGCATTTTACACGAATGAAGCGGGACTACGCAAACGGAACCGCGATAGCAAGTACAGTATGTCTACCCCAATCAATCTCGACCCCAGTGCTTACGCTTCTGACTCCCTGGCCGTTATGCGCATAAGAGCTCTGGGGTCGAGATTGCACCCTGATGGGATGTATGCAGGATGTTCATTACGCATACGTATCTTACTGTGCTGGCGCTTGCGTACGACGTGTAAAAAATTTCTTTTGGGGTTGTGTTTGTGTCACTCGAGTGATCATAACCCTTAGTAAAACAGTGGCAATAGTCACCTGAAATACGCGGATTTTATAGGATTAGGGCTCGAAAGAACAATACGAGAGTTATGTTATAAAAGTCAGTTTGAATACTTTTAGAACCAAGAAGTCTTGACTATCGATAAATAAGTCTACTAGATCTGAATTTTTCCAAGCGCAAACCCGTCACTTACTCACAATGAACACTTCCTTTTTCCCGCGTTTACAACAAAGATTAGTTTAAGAAGTGGTTATTTTGATTAATGAATTTAAATCAGATGTGTTTAAAAATTCCAGTATAGGAACTACGATTTTGAAGAATCAAAGTAGTGCATGTATACTGGATCCCCGATGGTTCCTACTCAGCAGTTCTAACGGGGTGTACCTGTTAGCACACTGCACCCTTTATGGTGCGTTTAGGATCCTGTCGGATCCTGGAGGTCTCTAACCAAGATTCATCTGGTAGCTTAGCACCCTTTGGAACCATTTTTGAAGAGTCCAAATGGTGCACGTAGGATCCTGTAGGATCCACGAGGTCCCTTATTAAGGTTTTCCTGGTAGCACAACATGCGTTGCTCTTATCTCACCTGTTACTGGAGCCCTCTCATCTGTGCCATCACAAACGCAAGTGTCTCCAACTTCATGACATGTATCCACCACCCTTCGGATAATTGTCCAGATGAGCCATGCGATAAGGGCAATGATGACTTGAACAATCATTATAATGAACCAGAGGATGCACATCACCAGGTAAAAGACCATCTAAATTATGCGTGCAAGCGATTAATCTTCTGCATAAGATAATTTACTATACAGTAAAAACTCGCCAGTAACAATCTTGTTTTTAGGAACTTGTCAGGCTAAATTTGCCACTTACACCCCCTCCTTATGAATCAAACATTAAGTTTTGGCAAGTGGCAAATAAACCATAAACATTTTCTTCCCAATTTGAACATTTCTCTAACCACGGGGGCGTAGCTACCTGTACACACGCTACGCACGTGCGTACCCGAAAAAGTTGAGGAGAAAAAATAAAATGAAATAAATATAATTTAAAACGTCGGTTTTTAGAGAAGCGACGACATTAATTGGTGAACCGAATCATGGATGATATATATATATCTATATAGCAAGCTCACGCCTATGAGGTAAAGCGTGAACGCGTTGTTTTCTCCTTGACCTGTCTTCGCAGTAGAAGTGTGGTGCTTTTGTCGGTCAAAAAGCAGTAAAAAACAGTCATTTGTAAACTTAAGTCGGAGGTACTACGAGCCTGATTTTTAATAGCTGAATTAATGATTAAAGGCTGACATCCATCAAACGAATAAACCGACAGAATTAAGGAATTTTAGAGGTTGCGTCATTTCATAAACAGCAAAAATGCTTAGGCTTACAACCGTTAACCCTACTCTAAAGGCACCTTAAAAAGATAGAGATTTGGGTTGGGGGCGGGGGGGGGGGGGGGGGGGGAAGGGGGAAGAGACGATGTAGAAAAAGTTGGGCGTACCCCTGGAAAAATCCTAGCTACTTCCCTGAACCATCTTAGCCAACTTAAAGGAAAAGCTGTGTATCGCTATGCAGGAAACCGGATTTCTTACTTAGACACATTTTCACAGCTCAATCTATCAAACGATCGTCATCACTCATCACTCTTTTTTGTTCAGCATGATGATAATTCGGCAACGACCCTGTCTCCAATCCGTTTAATTTGAAAACTGGGGGCGAAAAAACACACCGCAGGCAACTGTCTACGCCACTGTAAACCACAGTTCGAGTCGTTTAACCCCGCAGAAACTCCAATATAAAAGTGACGGGGATGGCTCGTCGTCTTGCTTTGGGCTGTAAATTGCAGATTTTGGTCTGGTGTTTGGGATGGAAAGTCACTATGTTTGCCCATTCAGGTATCGCTTAGTACTGTGCATAAAGAAATTTACAAAAAAAGCCCTGACACTGACCACACAGAAATCTCCCTTAGGGGTCAAATTAAGCTTGAGTCACACCCACATTGGTCTCCCTTGGGGGTTTAATTTGAATCTTCCGAAGAGCACCCCCGTCACTTTTATATGGGAGTCCCCCCCCCCGAGCATTAACCCTTTAAACCCCAATATTTACATACGCAAAATTAATCTCCTGACTGGTCTTCATAAATTCCTGGAACAGTTTGTTGAGGGAATTTACAAAAAGATCAAAGCATTGGCTCTAATAACCTATTCTCTTCATTTGATTTGGTATTTTTAGGAGAACATTGACGTTGGTCACTCTTGGAACTGAAAGGCCCAGGGGGTACTCCCTCATATAAGCCATATAGGGTATGTGCCGTCCTAAAGGGTAGGTTTTCCGCCGTTTTGGTCTGAAAACGGGTATAGATTTTGGTCATTTCGGTCTGGAATCGGGTATGGTTTTCGAGGGAACTACGGTAGTGTCTGAATGTATTCCAAATGAATAAGAAAGAAAGGGGAATGTGCGAATTCGAAATAGGGTTTAAGAAATTTTTTGTTGGTGTTCCAGTCTCAGCATTCATTGGTATATGTTGCTTTTTGTGAGTTCCTTCAGGTCTGAAAACGGGTGCGGAAAATTACATTTTTGGCCTGAAACAGGGTCAGTATTTAGAGAAACCGGCGGTACACCCTCACCAAGAATTCCCAGGAGTACCCCCGGACTTAAAGGATCAATTATAGTTCTTAATGGGCAACATAAAGTTTTCCGTCTACAACTTACCACAGTTTTGTTTTTCTTCAACCAGACCATGATTCCCAGGACACCTATCACGGCCAGCTGACAGAGAAAGAAGTACACACTGACTAAGATGTTACTCAGAAAATTGACAAAAATAACATTATTTCATTGTTAACACGCGTCGTTTTTGTAGTTCCAAAGTTTAGAGGGCGTGGGGATGCGGAATTAGTGAATATGGTCATAAGTTTCAGCCTTAGGGCAGAGTTATGGTAGAAATATGCTCAAACGAATATTGTATAAGGGCTTGAGGTCAATATGGTCTTTATCAATAAATTGATAAATGTCTGTTTATTTTTAAAAAGTCAGTGATGTTTTTATATACTAATAACGATGCTAAATGGACAATACGGCAAAGGCATGGTAATAAACAACTGGAAAGTCATTGGCGAATCCGGGATGGGGGCCCTGGGAGGGTCCGGGGCCTTCGGACCCCCTAAGTATGACGATCAGACTGAAACGTTAACGGAGCCTTAATAGAGTGTTTTCACTCACGTGGCCAGCATCTATGCAAATTTATTGGAACAAAAGAAAGCGTTTGCATAACATAGGAGTCTACTCCCACAGGACTGGTTTGGGACACCAACATGGCCGCCGTTTCATTGTTTTGAGACACCAATATGGCCGCCGTGACGTCATGTGAAAACACTCTAGCACTGAAATTGAGGGTTGCACGTTTGCTAGCTAGAAAATGGCTTGTAACTGATGGAAATTAGAAGCTTCACCCCAGGGAATCCAAGACAGCGTTGGATTCAGGTTTCCGGGTAATGGATTCCAGATTCCTTAAGCTGAGCAACGGATTCCAAAGCCCAATGCCCGGATTTCACAAGAAAAAATTTCCCAGATTGCGAATCCCATAAGCAAACATTTCCCGGATTCCGGAATCAGGATAACCTTGCTTGGGGCGATAGAGCGGTTTTCACTTGACTGTCGAATTGGGATTGGTTTTGGTTTTGGTTTTGGTTTTACTACGCCCTTTGGTTGGCTAGTGTATTTACTTTGGTTTTGGTTTTACGACAGTCGAGTGAAAACCGCTCTAAGTAGTAAACAGGCTGTAAAAAAGGTTTAAGGGTGTGCAAAAGCTTAAACCCATACAAAAAATTCCTGCAAGGAATCCGTCCATGAAAGTGGATTCAGTATGACAAGGACAAGTCTTGTTTTAATGGGAAAAACAGTCATGGACTACGAAAAAACTTGGATCATATTAGAAGTAGTTTCCTCTTTCTGTGGCATAAAATGGAACCTAGCCGACTTGCAATATGCAATAACTTGTAAAACGTGTTTTACGAAAATATTAGCGAGATGTAGAGTCATTTTTACGGCAAACACTAAACGTCATATTGAGTACAGCTGTGAGTAGTAGACATTTTAAATTCTGCAAGCAGAATACTGCAATGCTGATCGTTCTACGTGAAAATTAACTCTGCAAGACATCATCACGACACCGAAAGAACTCAAAACAGAGCGGGATTGTAGCCATAGAAGGCTGGTGTAACAACCAGAGAAAGCTCTGATGAAAAATATCTGCGCACTCTGATTTAAGCCCTAACCTAGAACTCTCAACACCCACAGAATCACGCCATGCCACGTGTCTTCTGGGGGGAAAGAGTCCAAGTGTCAAGTTGATGTAAAGGGTTGACGAAAAGTAGACATATTAAATTCTGCAAGCAGAATACTGCAATACTGATGGCTACAATCCCGCTCTGTTTTGAGTTCTTTCGGTGTCGTGTTGATGTCTTGCAGAGTTAATTTTCACGTAGTACATCAGCATTGCAGTATTCTGCTTGCAGAATTTGATATGTCTACTTTTCATTTTTGCTGATCAGGTCTTTATAGATCCTACGTTCTTCGGCATATTCGTTTGCAGTCCTTTGTGGCTAATGTTTGCACGTCATATTGAAGTTCGTTTGCATTAACTCAAATTAGAAAATCAACAGATAAAACTCTCCAAAATAAACTACAAATAGTTGGTACTAGTCGTGATGATATAATGATAAGTAAGACAAGTAACAGGGAAAACTTGGTCACTTGGTACAAATTGCCTTGACGTTTTCCGTAAATAAACGTGTCGGCTTCATATTACATGGTCTTTCTCTTCAACTAAGCGGAAGCCGTGAAGCATAAAACCGATAACGACTTCCTGATAATTAAGTCCTTTTGCGCGCACGCCGCGAAGCCCAAACAAGTGAATGAAGTGCCCCCGCGCATGAGGTGACGAATGTGCAATGACTTTCCACCGATTGGATACAGTACATTTTACAATGACAGATGTAGAAACCTGATTGTAGAGTATACAAGTTTATGAAAGCAAAATATTTTAATATTCCTCTTCCGCCAGCCTGGGAGAAAACAGCCCACATTTCGCGCGGCCACCAATTCGCACGGAAACCAGTGGTGGCGTAGCCTCCCCTGCAGACCATTATTCTTAGGCGTGCGTTAACACGCCTAAGAATGTCTGCGCGGGAGTGGTGGCGTCGCGAAATGTTGGCTGTTTTTTCCCGGGCTTACGTTCTGCATGCATAATTCGAAAAGATTTTACTAGAATGAAGTTTTTTGGTTAAATTTGTTACGTTCTACTTGTCCTTCCCAAGGCTGGTTTTGTATATTGTGAGCATCATGATTAAGCTGTTTATACTACTACATGAGAAATTTCTGCAATTTGATTGGCTTCGGGCAGTGTTATTTCAGCTTAATTTGAAATACCTACATGTGAAAATTACAAACCTTTTGCTGGTACTAGTATAAACAAATAATAGCATGATTTTTACGTGATATTTGGCATAAATACCACTCGTGATATTTCAAAATTGTTATTCAAAATTGTTTATAACAATTTTGAAATATCACTAATGGTATTTATGCCAATTATCACTACAAATCGTGCTATTACCTATTCTGATTTTCCGGTTTCTTTAATCTTTTTTTCTTTGTCTGGTTTAATGTATTAATAGAACGGCTAAATCGAACTGTATTCCCACATGAACTATTCGTCGATTTTCAAGTTCTGAAAATCGATAAGAGCTTCAGGGAAATTAAATTGTATTCTATCATATCTCAATTAAAACGTTTTTCTTATGGAGTAATTCAACACTTGGATTTCGAAGGAGCGCGCATTTTCAAGTACTTATATTTGACTTATTTCCTCGTCATAATTTCTTTCTGCCCACCCTACAGTGTTCTTGAAATGTAAACTGAATATAATCACCACACGGGAGGAAAAATAAATGGCAGCGCTTTTTTACTATCTTTTACTACTGCGGGTTTGCCATGGCAACGTTAACTCATTTTGCCAAAATACAACTTTTCCTCAGTAAATGCCGAAAATTTCCCAGATGTTGTTTGAACAAACCAGTCAAGTTAAAAAACATCAACACTATATTCCTTTTTTGAAAGTTACCGTGCCTTGAACACTTTCATTTTCAAGAAGACCACACAGGTCACCGCTTTTCAGTATTTAAGGTATTGACATGCAAATTTTTTCGTATTCGGAAAAACAAATTATGCCTTTACACAAAAGGGTATAAAACTGAATGGACTCGATTAGAGTCTGAAGTCAGAGGAAGGCAAAATAACCCGGGGAAAAATCGTACACTGTATTGACCGACTCAGTTATCCGGTCTTTTAATCCCACAAACGGCCTTTTACACTGTTTAGAGAAAGCAACCAACCTGCTCTAATAGAAACAGCAAGGAATCAAGGAACAATAATTGCTCTAGAATAACATCACTTTTCCACTCTGTTTAAAGTCAAGAATTTTATATAATGATGTCCGCGACGCAACAAATTTTTTTTTTTTGATCAAGAGCGAAAAACTATAACAGAGCCTTATGGAGTCTGATTGTCAGACTTCCATTTCGCTCGTGAGAATTTATGCAGCGGTATACTGATCAGTGAAGCAGTGACTATGACTTAAAGCGCTTTGCGAGACATTCAAAACAGTCATGTTTCAATATTTTGCAAACCAGAGAGAATGAAATTCAGACTCTGAACCAAGTGAATAAATCTAAACGATCTACGTTATGCGTGAAACATCGCTTATCCTTTTAAAGTTCAAAATTTTGAGACGGCTGAACTACCAATAAAATGAATACTGTATTTTGTTTTATTTTTTAAAAGTTATCTTTTCGCCTAGAATTAATTTAACACACTGTACATGTGCTTTAATTCGTTTTCGGAACCAAGATGCTATACCAGTATATTCATCTACCTTTAAACTTAAACTCAGTCTGTGGGCTTGGCCGTGGTGTCATTTGTTTTTCAGTTGAAAGAAAAGTTTTTTTCTTGAATTTTGTCTCTAACCACGAACGTCTTCGAATAAAAAAGTGCACGCCATTTTGAAAAATTGGTACCTGCGTCACAAACCAAATCGAATGCTGTTCAATGCTTCACTAACAGTCATTTACTCAATGCTACCAGAAATTTAATGTGTCTTGAGAATAGATGCGAGTGGCAGCTGTTTCAGTGGATATAATGAATTCGTGTCAAGTTCGCCTCTATTACATGCAGGGTTACCAGTGAGAGAAAGTGTTAAAAAAGAATGGGCATCACTGACATAAATTTTCTACGGAAACTGATAAAGTTGGTGTAAAGATGAGCGATTTTGCATTTGTTCTAGTTTTATTGACTTTGGATTTGATTTTTCGCGAGTCGATTACAATGCATAAAAGGTAATAAACATTAAAACAACGTTGCAAGTTTCTCAGTTGTACTGCTTTCTAAAATTTATTCCTAGTGATATAATCTAAATTACTAATGACGATGTTGTACTCTGGCAAAACGATAACGTTCTTTTTATGGATTTGCCACTATTCACCAGTAGTTTAAAATCTTTCGTCAGGGAAAATTAATACAAATATAGAATAAAATGAAATAATAAGAACACAGGACGTCGAGAAAAAACACTTGTTCAAGACGTATGCGAAAATGATTGCCTGGCTCGAAACTTAGTGGAACACAGATACTGACGACAACAGAAGCTTTTCACACCAACTCTGAACGATTTCCGTTAAAACTTTTATTTAATGAATATTATATCTCTAACTAATGCCGCCATATAAAGTCAGAAATTACAAGAAGTACAGACAATATTTAAGATATTTACCCCAAATCCGGACCATAAGCCAGAACCTTCAGGGCCTCCTTTGCTGAGGTAGATAAATCCACATACCAATTCGATAAACGCGCATACACTGATCAAAACGGAGATCACTCCAGCTGCCTTGGCTTTCCCGTCTTCTACTAGATCCGTCATTACGCTTTAAAATAAGACTGTCAGACCAGAGTTTAATCGAGAAGAACAGTTTTTTTTTGCCAAGCTCTAATCGGCACTTGTCGGCGCTGTGTTCGCGGTATGAATTGCAATTAGGTGAGGCATTTGTTTTCTTTTGTTATGCAGCTAAGGCGACTGGCCGAAACTACCTAAAGCTTTGAATTCTGTGTCCAATGAAAGTAAAGTTTATTTTTGGCATATCCGTACATATGTTTTAACGAGCAAAAACAATAGCGACGAGCTTCGAAAGTTGCGAGGATGTCATGCAAGCTATCCAGGAAATAAAAAAGCCTAATGAGAGCTCATATAGATTTCATGATAAACCTCGAATGTGCCCTGGCTGGAAAACGGTTTTTCTGGGATACTGATGTGTCATGTGCATGCATTTCATCTGTTTGTTGATTTAGTCCGTGGGCGTGCGCGTTCAAACAAAAGGCGTCTAACTGTGAAATAGCAACGATGATAATACTGAATAATAATTATAATAAGAAAAAAAAGATGAAGAGGAACAACATCGCGATAAAGATAATTATTAAAAACTGAATCATTGGATAATGCAATTCTAGAGCTCTGATTGGCTCAGCCATCATGGTATATGAGCCATTAGTAAAATCCAAGCAGAGGTCAAGTATCAATGCTGCGTTCTGATTGGTTGAGCTTCTACTAGGCTATATGTTGTAGCCCACTAGTAGCGAAAAGCGCCGGCTTTGAAAACAAAAACAATGGCGGCTGAATCGCGTTTTTCTAGCTAAAGTTGTTTTGTCTCGAAATTTTTGACCAACTAGTTGGATTTTACTAAAACAATGATTCCTTCAGAACCAGCTGGCGTTGATCAAATTTGGAAGATGCGAGCAATATACCAACTATTCGATGGCATATTTAAGCAATAGACCACACTTTCTATATGGGTTTACCGGCGTGATAACCCACGCGGCTTGTTTCGGCTCGTGATCAGTACAAGCTTCTCGAGTGTTCTCCCAACATCCCAAGTGGGTTCTCACGCCGGTAAACCCATAGAAAGTGTGGTCTGTTGCTGTTTATAAAATAACTTTAAGTTTTCTGTGAGTTTACCGGCACAATAAACCATAGGTTTTTAACCAATCAGAACTTGCGTACTATCTTAGTTATTTTATAATGACTTGGAAACGAGGTTAATCGATGGTGTATTGATTCGGAAACGAGGTTACATGGGCAGTAGACTAACCTCGCGCCAGGCGCGGCGGCCCAGCTGACCAAAACATAAAATGGCGGCTATCCGAACAAGAAGTACCTGAATTTCTGACTAAAACTGAGAGGAAAGCAACATTGCTCGATAGGTGTTATTTACTTTTTGAGGAGTATCTGCAAGAAAAAACCTGTGTTTATATCTAAAACTGTGCCAAAAATAGGCCAAAATTTAGAACTTCAATTGTAGTCTTCGAGGAGGTAAGCTCGGTTAAGAACTTAAAAAAATTGCTGAAATTTTGAATGAATAATAAAACAATTGATAAATTGGTCTTTCGTATGATGAGGCCTTCAGCCAGTGGATAACATCCTCCTCGATCTGCACATCCATCTCAGTCTCTTTCAATAATTGCTAAATATAAAGGATTTGTTAGAAATACTCCATTCAATTTCAATATCTACTTGGTGTGTTCTTGCTCCCTGTGTAGTTATTTTCCCGATCTTCTGCGAAGATCTCGGCTTTCTGTGTTTTCTTTAGAAAAAACTGTAATTTAATTCAAAAGGACATATCCGAAAGTAACGACCCTCGTTACTTTCGAATTTAGCAGCCTTCCGGCCTATCGCTTCTTTCGAAGGGTCGCTACTTTCGGGTAGCTAAAACTTGGACTCCGCACGGGCCGTTTTTACGAGATAAAAAGGTTTACACGTAACGGGTATTCAGAGACGAAAGGAATACTTTTTGAGAGAAAAGTGTAATTTACATCATGTACTTTAAGAGTGGTATGTGTTTTCCTTTGAACAGGAATGTCAAAGATCATCATTATAATCACTAATAACAAACCTCGGACAAGTTTAACGTACCCTCCATTGCTGTAGGAAATGGAAACCTATTGATGCCAGAAAATTTCGTTATGACGTCAGCCTTTACCTGTCCGTACAACTGGCAGGGAGAGGACGGGGAATCTTGGGGCGCTTTCCATTTCTCAGAGCTGACCGGCCAGACCATTCCCGTAGTAAGGAGAATTTCACTTTTAATCAAAACTATCCAATCAGATCCGTCAAATCCTAAATACTATGCACAAAGGAGATCGTTATTCAGCAAAAACTCTTTGGAAAAGCCTATTTCATCGTTAAAATGACTGCTCCAGCCACTGGCAGGGTCTGGCCTGTCAGTTCTGACAAATGAAAAGCACCCTAAGAATGCAGCTTGAGTTTTTTTTGGCGAAACGTTAACGGGTCCACCTAGAGGCAGCCCTAGTGAAGATCTTGAATTTCGTCTATTTGACGTACGGCAAACAAACTTTAAGGATTTGCCTCTTATGCTTGGTCACGCTTTTTGTCACACTCCCGGACCAATCTAGGCAAAAAAACGTTTGCAATACCATCAAGTTCTTGTTTAAACGTTGTGTTTTTGGAAACAGTTCAGACGCACTAATCGCCTTTCTTGAAAGAATTAAACTGACTGAACTGTTGTTCTTGTACATTTTCTATTGAATATTGGCTCTTTTCAATAATTCGCACCCTGAGAATAGCTTGAATGAGATGCGTCTGTTTGCAGTTTCTTTATCATCTGAATATGAAGAGTTCTCGCGGTTTCGTTCCGGACAGACTCGTAGCTTTTCGGGCCAGAGTTAGCCTTTTTGAAAATAGTTTTATTTTGTTGTATTAAATGTTAATTATTTGTATTCTTGACTCTAGAAATAGTAACCTGTAAATTGGCTGCTACCAAAGGGTTGTCGTACATTACATGTAAAAATATTTTTTTGCAGGTTCCTGGCGACAAGAGGAGCCCGCAACCCTAATCTCCAGGTTGTTATTACGCATGCGTCGCACGTATGTAGCCAGCATTCGTTTGGACTTCTCTAAGAATGAATGGAATGCACAGAACGCAATGTGATCACGCACGTTTGGACCTTTAAACACTCGTAATCTGACCACGCGTAGACTGTTCACAGTCCTCTATTTTTCCGTAAGATCGTCGAGATCGAGCGCTTTGCGTTACGGGCTACCATCTTGCATGAGTGTCAAAACTACTTAGGGGGCGGGGGCGGTTTGGGAGGAAGCGAGAAAAATAGAGGGACTGTAATAACATCACTGCAGCTCGCGTTCACGGAGCGCGTTGTACCAGCAACGCAGGCGGTTGATTGGTCATTAAACAATAGATGTTAATTTGCGTTGACAACAGCTTTAGTTTCAGTTGCCGACACTGACCAAGTCGTTGACAAGTCGACGTTTCCATAAAACGTACGCTTTCATACCATAAGGCACATCTTGCGCAAACACACGAAGGATTTTTGGTATTTTGGTTGGGAAAATGTTTTCTAGTGCATGTTTGCCGATTTCATTTCGACGAATAGCCCAGAAACATTATAAAATCACCGTTTGGAAAGGAGATATTCGTAAACACGCGAAATAGATGCTAAATGTGTCTGGCATGTTTTTCATCACCAGCGGAGTTTCTTAATGAATGAATGGTAAAAGGCGTGAAATTCCTGTCACGCTTCCTCCCAAACCGCCCCCGCCCCCTAAGTAGTTTTGACACTCATGCAAGATGGTAGCCCGTAACGCAAAGCGCTCGATCTCGACGATCTTAGGGAAAAATAGAGGACTGTGAACAGTCTATCCCCCCCCCCCCTCACCTACAGTTATAATCCCCGACGCCCGCACCCTCGGTGCTTTTGAAAATCAAGATAGCCGTGGCGGTAAGACGCGGTATATCCAAACGATCTCACGAAAAAATAGGGGACTGTGAACAGTCTAGACCACGCGTGTTTTGACCACTAACGCAAACCACATTAGCACAGTGATAGACCAAAAACGTTTTGACTTTCGATCGTTGTCGCCCGCACCCCGTACCTTTGGTTATTACTAGTATGTAAACATAAGACTTTTAGCTTGATGGGAGGAGTTTTCGTTTCAGGGTGTGTTTGAGGGATATTTTTTCTTAATCACCCAGCCCCGCTCTCAAAAGGAGGATTCTTCTTATGGGCTTCGAGTTTATTATATTTACGTTAATTGCTTTCCTTATTATAAGCATATAAACAGAGGCTTCGCTTTTAGCTCTGGCTAATTTTATATATTATGAGATGGAGGGCAAAACTGGAAATTCAAACAGGGTATCTACAAACTCGGTTGTAAACTTAAACCTACAATTTATTCCAAAATCGTAGTCGAACTTCAGTTGTGCTCGTAATCAAGTTCTAAGATCGCTATTCTCAGCACCGAAAGTCAAGTACAATCAAGACTTCACTGTAAATCATAAGATTAGGTTCAGCCAAAAAACCTGGGCCTTGGAGCCATGAGCGTAACCTACGATAAGGCATTCTTCTCTTTTTCGGGGATGCGCGAACGTTGGCGGACGAGCAAAGGGGACAAGAGCAGAGAAGTGATGACGTCACAAAAACTAAATTAATGCAGGAGCCCATGTTAATGAAATTACTGGATTGGGTAGGATGATCAGAAAGAAAATGAAAAATGCCCACTTGCATGAAAATCAGTAGGTTGTGCCGGCTCTTGGTTGTGCAAATTGGTGCTGAGACTGTGACGTTTATGCTCTGTTGATTCCATACAAATCCTTCTAAAATTGGCTTAGATCTTAATAAGTCAACCGAGTTCCAAAGACTCTCACTTTGAACGAGGCTGAGTGCAAAACCTTTCAGTTCATGTGAAAATGAGTTTTATTTGCATGCGAATAAAAATCATTTCCATACCAATGGCTTCGCACTTCGCCTCGCTTTGAAACAGAGACAAGACGCAACTGAAAAATGGCCAATTACCGCGTCAGGAGCCTCCTGACCGCGTGCGATCCAGGTTTTAATAAATTTAGAAGGATCAGCTAAAGGATTTGTATGGAGTCATCACCAATTTGCACCGGCACGCTGATTTTTGACATGTGAACACTTTTCTTTTCATAGGCTCCTTGAGCATTCCAAGCAATCCCATAATTTCGCAAATTCGAATTTTGCTGACGTCACCCCTCGTTAATCTATTTAAGCACAGCTTGAATCAGATCGCCCCATGTAAGGGAACCCAAACTGGAGGAAAAACTGGATTCCTCCCCGTGGATTACTGGATACTGGATTCCGGATTCTTTGTCAGTGAAACTTGGACTCAGGATTCCAATCGTTAATGGGATTTTGGATTCCTTGAGCTGTTTTCCGGATTCCAAAGCCCAGGATTCCGGTTTCCTGCACTCAAATTTTTCGGATTCACAGATTTTACAAGCAAAAATAGTCCCAGATTCCGGAATCCGAATTCCCTTAATGGCGCGAACCAGAGCAGCCCCCATATCAGAATATCAGTCTAAAACTCATTTCAGCGGGGGGTCTAAATAAGCACCGTAGAAAATTGGACTGTTTAAACGGGCGTTAATAAGATAGCCAAATTAGACCCTTATATATGCTGGCGTACCGTATTTTACTCACCAAAGAGCCCCAAATTCGGGATAAAAAAACCTTTTGAGTTGACAGTGTGGACAATTAGACGCTGATCAATCGAATTCGAAGCACTATCTTCCATACTTCAATCAGAGGGAGTCGAGGAAATATCAAGTAGAAAAACGTATGTATTATAAATTAAGACACGACTGTATTTCGGCCGGCATATCTGACTACCGAACCTGCATATTTAATAGTTCACGAATTGAGTCTTAGGCTTTGCTCAATAATGTCCATATATTCAGTCAGAGGAAATATCAAGTAGAAACTATAAATATACAATATATTTTATGTTATATCTCTGCCGGCATATCAGGTGACTAGTAGCTTGAATCACACGAGTTTAATTTTAGGCGGTGATCAATCCAATTAGGAGCTTGAAGCAATGTCTGCCAGATACCAGTATTAGCGGAAATATCAAGTAGCAATAGTATGTATTTAGATGATATAATATTTTTGTCTTAATCTGACTACTGAAATTGCATGCTGAAATATTTTAGGGTTTGGTCTGAACTTGGGTATGGATTTCAGAAGACACTTCTTTACTTTTATTCATCTTCTTGAGAGGTGTGTTGGCTTCGATCGATTAAGTAGGTTGCTGGGTGGCTGAGAGCATGTATCAAGGAATGTGTGTGCCAGCGACGTAGTGGTCAGAGATAAGGTGTCGAATTTTGGGCGAGAAATAGGATAGGGAAAATGTGAAGTAGGGTAGGGGCTGTAAAAGCATTCCGGACCTTTCCGCCCAAATTTTCGCGGAAAACTAGTTCAATTCAGCATTCTGTTTTGCATTGAATTCATGTTAATTTTGCAACCCGTCTCGCCCGTCTCACAAAAACTGGATATTGCAA
The DNA here is from genome assembly GCF_958299795.1 of Porites lutea. Taxonomy (NCBI): domain Eukaryota; kingdom Metazoa; phylum Cnidaria; class Anthozoa; order Scleractinia; family Poritidae; genus Porites; species Porites lutea. Next base: position 14,395,814 of record NC_133211.1, read on the forward strand.
ATTAAACAGCTGTTTCGAGCCATAAGGGTCAAATGCAAAATGGAAGAGGAAAGATTTTTCTCGAATTTGCGAATAATTTTCCTTTGGCTTGTGATCAGGTGGAAAACGAGGAGACTCTCAACCTCGTCAGTCGAGTCTCCTGTCCGTCCCTAAGACTTCCAAGGGAAAAGCCCTGGGACGAGGTTGACTAGATCGAATAGAATCGAACACTTTCCCAGCAGATGGTAAATACTGTGGGATCAATGAAAATGTTTTCTTCATTGCTGAAGTAGTTGTGGTTGTGATTAGAACCTTCAGTCCCCAACATTTTCTGATCTTGCCCTCCGCGAACTTCTCCCCTTCCACGCGCGGATAACATGAAGCACTTCGCTAGTGGTCATGTGATTTTCTCGTTGACTGGGAACGGAAACCACTTATGAAGTCATCGGTTTGAGACCGCCTCACTCGACACAAAAACGTAGGGTGAAAATCTCCTGTTCTGTCTTGCGGATCTGGTTGGTAAGAAGTAGTTATTCTGTTTTGAGTGTTTTGGAAATATGGGCTTAACTGGAAGTACATGTAGGAGGGTTACGCGGAGGACATTTACGAATGAGTACTCATGCATTGTACGCGCGCGGGAAATCTGAACTCGGAATAGTTTCAAATTAAATTCTGCTGCCGATGCAGGAGTTTGTTTAAGTACTAGCTGGGCCAGGATTTGTAAGTGTTCTCTTCTTGATGAATCCGATTTTTCCACAATTTTGTTATAACTTAATTACGATGCAAATCGTGTTGATACAAAGCTTCGCGCTTCTTTGGACATGTATGAGCTAATGATCGATATGATGCGACGATGTCTTCGAAATACTGTAGTGTTGATCGTTCTGTAATCATGTGTAATTGATACATCCTGGAATGTAGTTGTACTAATTTTCGATCGAGCTGACGATTTGTAACAGTGATTGTCTTCAAGTAATTTTAATGGGTCGTCTTGTCAACAGCTGAATGCTTGAGTTAATTACAAAAGACAAAATCAAACTTCAACACAAACATGAATGTCCCCCTGCAAGGTTTCAGAAACGTCAGTTATATGTATTTTATAAAATCCTCAACTTTGCCTTTACTTGATTTCATAATTACATGGTCACACTGGTGGTTATATGTACTAAAGGCAGACTATCACATTTTAAAATATCACATTCGAAGGCTTCATTTTGGCTACATTATTTGTTAATAATTTATTATGCATGATTGAGGGCTTAGTAATATTAATCGCTAAATGTTCAGATAGTCAATCAGCCTCATAAACAATTCTGTAGAATTTTTGTTTTCACTGTTGAAATAGTCATTTTTAGCTCATACAGGGGATACAATACTGATTATACATACTGAACAATCTATTAATATTATCAAACTTTTTTTTAAAAAAGCTAAATAAATATATATGATGCACTAATAAATTATTCAAGTTATGCTTTGGGCAATGACCACAGATGTGAAATGCCATACCTGATTTGTGGCAGCCAATTTTATTGCTTAAGTCTATAGAGTGGAGGTGCAAGCTCTCTTGAGCAGACACCCTCAGATTGCGAAAAAGGTGTCTGTTACTGGAGCTGGCCACGTACGGGAATGTAAAAGTATAGAGTTTTTATGGGAGTTGAGAAAGATGGGGTTTTGTGAAGGTGGCCGTAAGTAGAGCTGTCCGCTTACGAGAGTCTCCGTTAGGAGAGCTTCCACTGCATTTACAAGGAAAAAATATAAAAATTCATCCTAAAGAAGTTGTGAAGTTCCGTGAGATGGCTTTGCCTTTTCGATGGAGCAGTTTGTTATGGTTTTTCAAACAGTCAATGGCAAATAATCTCTGTTAGTAGCTGAAGTTCTACATGGTACTACTTGAATGTACATGTATGCTGTATTTACAGTGAAACAGAGCTGCTGTTTATCATGCATTCTCCTCAAAGAGTCCTATTCAACTCTGATTGTAGCAATATTATTCCTGAAAGCTCTGCAATGTTGTTGTTTGTGGGAAGGGGTGGGGGGTGGGCGGGGAGCTCACCGAGGCCTTCAAACCCTGTTTGGGACAAAATCCATACATCTTGCTACCCTATTTGAGACAGGAGTCTAACCTGTTTTCATGAGCCTGTCAAGAGTACAGCCCATGAAGGTTGTTTGTTCTTGTGCCTTTTGTCTGCTTTGTTTTTTACTTCACATACCTTTTTTTATAGCCAACAAAATAAATTAGATTTTTTTACAAAAAAATGTTGGTACCACATGACAATCATAGACCATGCAGCACTAACAAAATGATAGTTTTTTACCCTGAAAGACACCTTTTTCACGACACAGTTAATGGTCTCGAGACCTTGAAAAACGTACCCTGCTCAGCAGCACATACCTGTTTAGACCAAATAAGGAAGTGCCCCCTCCCCCCCTGGAAGATGTTTCCTATAAAACTTTCATGTAATGATTTTGATTTTACTGCTAGGCTTTATCCTGATTTTTTTTCCTGACTGACATGTGTTACCACTGACTATTTCTGAGGGCTCTATTTAAATTCAGAATATTTGATTTGCAAGTTTACAACACTGATAAACAGATAGCCTGTGTTCAGATGCCCTCTCCCTGAAAGAAAAATTTTTAGGATAGGGGGACCAGAAGAAGAAGAATTAGAATTCTGTTTTTTTTTTTCAAACATGCTATTTATTCAAGCCAATTTATTGATTAACTTTTTTCATTCTATTTTTTTCATATATAATTTTTTTATTTTATCCCTAAATTTCCTTTACTATAATATTGTACTATATTTTTCAAACTAAGTGCTGAGTTCTCAAACATAAGGGTTACAGACCAGTGTAATTTAAAGTATTTCAAAACTTTAACTTAATGTTTGTGGTAAGAGTGTGTAATTTGATCAGTTGAACTTGACTTTAATCATTATTTTATTTTATTTATTTTTTTTAAGTATGGTCTTTGACTTCTTATATTAATCCTGATTTAAGTCAGTTGAATAGCTGAAATTAATTAAATTATAGTTGTGTTTAATTGTCTTTCAGTAATCACAAATATAAACACAAAATCTATTAATAACATTTTCTACATGTAGACCTTGAATGTCTTGTTACCATCAAAGTGCTGTACTGTAAACCCTTTAAATATAAAAGTTATGATGTGAGACCGCCATGTTGTAACTCTGTTTACATTTATTATTATCAAGAATGAAATACATGATCCTTCTTACAAGTGCATGTATAAAAATGATACTGGCCTTCCGGCTTTAAGACTAAGAGCAAGGTCATTAATATTTCGAATTGCTCCCTGGGAAAAGAGGTCATATTAAGATGTTTTAAAGGTGTCATGTATCATACCTGTCTGTCAACAGTAGCTGTATACAGTTGTGTTATGATAAAGAAGGGGTTTCACAGTCCACATAAAGTGAATCATTATGGTATGTGCAGCTGTAGTTTGATTCCAAGAAAGAAGGGGTTAAGATAAGAATTTAAAGGAATCCAGAATCCAATGTTTCATTTTCCATAATAATGTGAGAATTTAAATAAGGGGGTATGTTTACAATATGTTCTAACTTGAGATTCTGTGAATAGATCAAATTCATGGGGAAGCTAGTACATGTATTTTACAGAAGTAACTGCATTGTACTCAAATTTGTTTTCTGTGTGTTAGATCAAGATGTGGTTTTTCTTAATTCATGTGACAGTAATAGTAACTACAATATTTTCATGTACTGAAGATTAGCCTCCATCCAATTTAAGACTTTGTCATAGCTGATTCCTTGATTTATTTGTTGTGTTTGAAGTACAGTGTATGCATGAGTTCATATAAAATGATTAATGCATGAATACTGTTATATCAAGTAGATATATTATCACATACATGTTGTTAACTTAATGACAGTATTGATTAAGAAGTGTCCTTTCTAACAGGATGTATTTTGATAGAGCAGATGAATTATAATATCCTCTAATTGAATTAACTAATCCATTCATGCATTTCATGTTAGAATATTGCATTAATTTAAGTGATTTAATTTCAGCTGTTCAGATTGTTTTCCCAGAGAAACTATAATTAGAAGACATTCTGATTTCCATTTCTTTAAGGATCAGAAAACCATGGCCAGTTATGTAGGCTTTGCAAATCTGCCTAATCAAGTTCACCGCAAGTCAGTGAAGAAGGGATTTGAGTTCACTTTAATGGTTGTTGGTGAGTTCTCTGGGTTATTCCTTTCAACAAATGGCTTTATATTTAATTAGCATAGCTGTAATGATGACATGTATGAATTATTGGAACATGTTAACAGTTATATAATATTACCAGCTTTAAATGTATAGTTTTGTGATTACGTGCAGTGAATGCTCTCAACTAGATGCTGCAAATTATTGGCTGAAAAATTGTTGAGTGTAACGCAATTCCATCTGTCTACATATGGTTTAATGCGGAGATGTCTGACTGGAGATGTAAAATTATGATGATAATGATCCCCTTGCAACTCAGTATCTGCATTACTGAGGAGTTATTTGCTAAATATCTGTATTGTTATCCTGACACTCATGGCAATCAAATAACTTGTCAACTCTCACAGTCGAAGATGTACTGCAAGTGATACGTAGATTGGGACATGCATTCATATGATATTTGTTGACAATGTAGTGGTCTATCTACTTCCTTGCCTTGAAATTTTGATCAATATTATTATTTGTCTATTTTTGTTCATTTCCCTTGTTGATTTGGTATTTGTTGTATTTGGTAGAATTAATGGACTGTTTTGTTAAAGTTCTCTTTTAAATTACTGACACCTACAACACTAGTGGTTTGTGTGACAGGTTATTTTTGTAAACGAGAAGCTGTAACTGTTTCTTCCTTTTTTATTTCCCCACTACAGGTGAATCAGGACTTGGAAAGTCTACTCTTATCAACAGTTTGTTTCTGACTGATCTTTATACCGACAGGAAAATACCTCGGGCTGCTGGTGAGATCCTCATGCAGATCTAACATCAAAATTAGTGCTACAGTTAATGTTCATGTACAATTTAACTTCTCAATAATTTTTCACATTTACTAATATTATATAATCAGAAAACATTTCGTCATCTTGTAAACTTTAGTATTGATGTGGCGATGTTTAAAAATTCATCTCCATGAAAATGTAAATCCCAAGATAAGGAAATTAATGCAAAAAATTATGGGCCCACCATGCATGGACTCACACCAGTATCCACCATTTTATGGAAAATCGTCAGATTTTTCATAATAAATATTTACTATATTTTTAATAGTAGTAAAAAAAAAACTTTCCAGGTTGAAATCTGGGAAATGGTTTGGACAAATGCTTCATCCAAAGAGAATGGAACTGGTCAATATCCTGTCTGAATGACTCAGAAACCCAGGAAATGGGACTTTAGGGAGTTAAAATCCCACAAATTTCTCGAGGGAGCAATGCCACTGGACCTCCCTAGAAGCTTGCACCTCGTTTAGGAAACCAGTCAGTATTTATTCAAATTTTTCCTAGATCTGTGTCTGCACACTAACCTTTTCACCCTATATGAATAACAAATATTAAAAAAATTCACCTCTGTCGACAAATGTCTGAAACAGGGGATGAATCAAATGTAGAGAACTCCATGCCAATTTCTTGATCATTATACAAGGAGTTCAGATCTATTAAATTTAATAAAAAATGCAAAAGCTTTTCACCTGAGAGTTTAAAAGGTTTATGGTGTTTTGTAGATGGCGTGAAAAGGACAGTCAAGATTGAAACTTCAACAGTTGAAATAGAAGAACGAGGAGTAAAGCTACGCCTGACTGTTGTTGATACCCCAGGATATGGTGATGGTATGGACAATAAGGACAGGTTAGAATTTTTTCTTTAAATATTAACACTAACTATATTCCTTTTATTATTATTTTCTTCCTATTATCAGAGAAAATGCCTTTCAAAAGAAAAAGATGCTTAGATTAAAACTTAACCTCGGATTAGTGCTAATCAGCCTTCAAACAACCGGGTCCATGAGGTCAAATCCATGGCAACTCTGCTCTGGTCAGTAGACCAATACTCAAGTACCCACTGAACAATTTGGCCAGTGTCACAGTTAATATGAAATTAAACTTTGACTGTCAGTTACTAAATAAGAAGACATCTATTTGCCTTGTAAAATATCATAACTAAATGTCAACATTATTTTTGTTTGTAGTTTTCAACCAATTTTGGATTATGTGAATGAGCAGTTTGAGAGCTACCTCAGAGATGAGTCAGGCCTCAATCGGCGACACATCATTGACACCAGAGTACACTGCTGTTTTTACTTTGTAGCTCCAACTGGACATGGGTAAAGTTTGTTTGGATATATTATTTTCCCACTTTCCCAGAGACTGAGAGGGTTTTAGTTTAACAAAAATTTTTCGTGCCAGCATGTTTTCCTTTACCAAATTGTATATCCAAATCAAACTGGAATTTAGAAATGTTGAATTAAGGTTTTTAGGACAAGGGAAAGTATAAAAATTATGTATAGCCATAAATTTTCTATTTATTGTGGTTGGTAGCACAGTTGGTGCTTGCTTCTAATGTGCTCATGAGAGGTTAGGTACATGTGTATGTTTATTAATCCAAGGGGAGAGTGCGGCATACATTGTATTCATTGAATTTAAGGTGCTTAATTTGCCTAATCTGAAAACAAGGGGGAGCCTTTTCCTTTTTTAAAGAAGATACTAGCATGAGAGAAGGCATACATGTACAATTGAAGAGGGGGTGTTGCATTTTTCATTTGGTGTACAAAAGGGCACTTATTTATTGCTTATCAGGGTGGAAAGAAAGTCAGTTTTACAGCTTGCCCAAATGGGCAAGCTTTAGTTAGCCCAAAGGTCATTTAAACAGTCCAGGAAAATTTTTTAATGAGCAGGATTGATTACAGTAACTTCTTTAATTTGAATTCCCCAAATAACTTCACCCTCCTGTGGGGCAAGTTAACCCTTTAAGCCCCAATATCCACATACAAATTCTCCAAACTGATCTCTATACATTTCCTTTAAGAATTAGTTAGAAGAATTTGATAAAAGATCAAAGTATTTTCTTTTAGGTGATCATTTTATTAATTCTCATAACCTCATCTCTTGAGAAAGTATAGATATTGTTTGAGAAAATTGCTGTTGGTCACTATTGGGACTTAAACAGTTAAAAACAGAATCCTCTAGCCCAATAGCAGAGTACAATGTACACTGTGCTAGCCCTGGTCTATCAGACACACCTTTCTGTGCATGTTGATTATATGTAACAAAATTATGTATGATTTTAGATCTGCTTTTTTTAATGGAGATTTTGTTTCTAACCTAATACTAGGGGCGATTAAAATAATGAAGGGAAAGTGCTCAATTACAGGCATTTAACTTGATATTGCTGTTGCTGTTTGCAGACTAAAGCCTCTTGATATTGAGTTTATGAAGCAGCTTCATGATAAAGTAAACATTGTTCCTGTGATTGGCAAGGCCGACACCCTCACGCCAGCTGAACTTCAACATATGAAAAGAAGGGTAATAATATATGTACCTTTGTTGTTAGTAATATTAACTTGATGATCTTGTATTTATATTTGTTTTGATTTACAAGTTGCTGTGCTGTTTATTTATGTATATATTTTTAAAAGCCTTCTTTCTTTGTTGTTTAGATCATGGATGAAATTGATGAACAAGGAATCAAGATTTATGAACTCCCTGACTGTGAAAGCGACGAGGATGAAGATTATGTGGAACAAACAAAACAGTTAAAGGTGAAATATTCAGTGTGGTGGTAATAAATATGTTGCATCATGCTCCTTGTATCATGGGTAACACCTAGTATCAGCCTAAAGTGAAAGATTATGTATGATTGCCAAACGTCGAGTGGTAATTTTACTTTGATTAATGCGAGTTTATTTCATGTTTATTGTATTTACATGATATTTTCAGGCGGGTATGCCATTTGCTGTTGTAGGAAGTAACACCCTCATAGAAATATGTGGGAAGAAAGTCAGAGGTCGACTGTATCCCTGGGGAGTGGTAGAAGGTAAGATATTTTAAATGAAGGAAATAAAGTCAACCCTCTCTACAACTGCTACCGTGGGGGATAGGGGTTAGTGGAAGTTGTAAGGAGATGGCTGTTATGGTATGGTTGAAATTAGATGACCACATTTTTTTTTGGAAAGGGAAGAACACTTCTATTTTGTAAAATGCTTATTGTAGCATGTTAAAACGGAAAACTCAACTGGCCAAATGTTCAAAACAATTTAAGCAAGCATACAGGTACACTGAGTATAAAAAAGTTGCATTTTAGAATGTGGCTAATGTTAGATGATGTAATGGAAAGAAAATAACATTATCGTTCGGAACGTAAAGATTTTAAAATCGGAACCATAAGAAAGCTGATCACCTTGTGGTACATATTGTGGGTATGGGTTTGCGGTGTCGCAAATTAGTGCATAACAGTGCAGAAAAGCAAAGAACTGTATTGGGAATGGTATGAAGTAAATTGTGCTGTGTGAATTCTACTGTATATTTGACTTAACACACCTATCCTTACTATGTCTTTTCAGTTGAAAACCCAAAGCACTGTGACTTTGTGAAGCTGCGCACTATGCTTATGTAAGTTTCTGTTCGTCAAATCAGTCAGTTATGACTGAGGCACTTTATAAGTACCGTAAGTGACCTAATAAATGCCTCTTATCCAGTAAACGCCCCCTCTACGCTTTTAAAATAGACGCCCCTGCCTTGTAAACGCCCCCTGTCTAATAGACGCCCCCTCTGAAAAAAAAACTCCAAAATCATTCAATTCTTTCAGTTTCTTGCTTGATTAACAAGGCTTTTCGTACTTCATCTTGCTCAATGTCAAGTTCAAATTAAGTATAGACTAACGATGTCAACACAATAACCTTGCTTGTGACTTAGCGATTAAATTAATAAAGGATTTTCAGCTCTTATCCATGGTTACTAGGTTTAAGTCAGCACATCATTTTTGGATATTGAACTCGTAAGAAAATACCGACTAGAGAGATTAAGTTTCACGTTTACGGCAAACGGCATACGTCAGATTTAAGTTGAGAATTTCTTAGAATAGAAAATAAGCAGTGGCCACTCGTTTTCCCCGCATACGATTAAACTCGTCCACCATCTGAACTCCGCGCTCTACTCTCTGAACGCCGGGGCCGGGAACAGGCTATTCGCTGGGTGCCCCTGATGCTTTCCTGAGAAGTGAGAAAAGTTACAAACAAAAGTTATAATGCCGAAAGAGAAAAACTGCACACATTTCTATATACCGTACTTGCGACTTCGGTATGGTAGTGTCCATACAAAATTGCTTCTGCTTCTTCTTCTTCTGATTCACTGCAGCACTCATATGCAGGATCTGAAAGAAGTGACCCAGGAGGTACATTATGAAAACTTCCGGGCGGCCCAGCTGTCAAATGAAAATTCTGAGGATTTGATTGACGCTTCTCCGGTGAATGAAACGAGGTACGTACCAGAGAAAACACACGAATTCTATGTCAGGTATCCGGTCACCTCGGCACCAAACCATTTCGCCAGCTAATGAAATTGCCTCCAAGAATAGAACTTAGTTTTATTATCTTAAAAAGTCTTATTAGTATACGAAACAAATGAAAAGGACTTTGGTCAAAGTTTCAGACGCTGCACCTATTACTGATGTATTTCAGAGTTATTTGTTGGTGCTGAGTCAACTTCCTGGTGGCGAGATGACCGTACATGTAAACCCGGCTATGTCATGGAAGATATTATTCATCGTGGTATATTTATGTGTATAAAGAATTTCGTTTATCGTTGGTCTTACGAAAGTCGCTTAGATATTGATCGTGGCGTTTCAACAGCGCACTGCAGGTCTTCATTAGGTGATAATGTCGAATTACTGAGTGGGACTATTAGTACAACCGTGGTTGTTAGTGACTGGTGTATCACGAACCTGGCTTGCATACGAATCTTATCAACACCTGGATTGTGGTTCTTTACTGATGTGTATCTTTGTTTTTCTAAGAACTCGCCCAGTCCAGAAGGTGATGACGGATAAAGATCGCGCATTAATGGAAAAGGAGGAAGAGGTTAGTATGATGCGTAAATAACAGCACCCTGATTGTGTACATGTGCTACCAAATTAAATTAAATTCTCCGCTCCAAAAATCTGGGAGACTGTACCGGCTGGTCTCAAGTGTCTGCCATATCATAAGTTTAAGAAAGAATGGAAGTCCTGTCTTCTAACCAACCAAATCTGAACTAGCTTATATGTTCTATCACTGATATTATTTGAGATTTTATTCCTCTCTTTACTGCTGCCAATTATTTCAACATGACGGTGTCCAACAAGAAAGCTCTTGCTACTTTGGACACCGTACACAAATGAACTTAATGTCTTTTAGTTAATTATTATTTGTCAGCTACTTTATTTTCCTACTACGTACACTTATGTAAATATCCTATACAGTGTGAATAAGGAATTGAATTGAATTGAATTGTAGTAATACATGTGCAGCAATCTTGTTCCCAGAGGCTGTGTTCTTGTTGGTCAGCCTCAAGGAACTTCGCTTAAATAATGAACCAACTGAGGAGTAAGTGCCGCCTTGTAGTCTTCTCAAATAAGAACCATAAGTCCTGTGTCACAATCCTTGCTCACACACTGTACAGAAATAAACAAGAGTATGGGACGCCTTAGTCTCCGTTGTCGTGGTCTATCTCTGTTAGCATTTGGTCGCCTCGGCTGGGTTAAGCTTGAAGGGCTTCTGAGTGAATGCCACAGCAACATACATACAGCCAAACAGAGGTCAGGCTATTTGCTGGGTGCTGGAACCCTTCCTCAGAATGCAGAAATTAGGTGGAAAATGGGAAACTTGCGAGCAGGATCCCTTTAATCGGTCACCCCTTCTGAGGGGTTTTTAAAAGCTGGTACTAGCCCACGAAAGAGTGCATAGTGTTTGAAACGGCCTTATTAAGAGCACTGTTATCGAACTAGCCGGGAAAAGTCAAATTAAAATACGTTGAATTAAGTTTTAAAGAAGGATTTTTATTTTAAATAAACGGATTATGAAATTTAAAACGGAATTGTTTGTTTTCCTGGAGATCGCTACAAGTACATTGAATTTAGTTATCTTTGGTCGTTAGTCGCATTAATCTCTGTCAACGCGGGCAGCAATTGCGTGGGAGATACAATTGAAAATAACTGGCAGTGGAATCCGAAACTGCAGCTATTTAAATATTTTGTTTTATCTACAGCTTCGTCGTATGCAAGAAATGATTGCTCAGATGCAAGCACAGATGAAGAGTCAAAGCTAGAAGCTGGGTCGAATGAGGTTTGGGTACAATTCCACCACACCCCCACCCCTGATATAAGCAAGATTAGCGAAAAAAAGTGAAGTAATTGAATATGGAATATACAGCTGTATCTTACGAAGCTCTAGTATCAACGTCTGTGATATCCACACTGGCTTCGCTCCCTGTTTTTTAATGCCTGTAGAAATATAACCATCAGAGACAGAAACAGCAAATTGGGCAGCGTTATTAATGGCCAGCAATTATTTAATACAGTAAAAATTATGGACATTTTTAGGAATTTTATAATAGAGGTAAAGCTTTAAATGCCTTGTAGGAGTGTAATTTTAAGAATTTTTTGACTTTTAATTTTTATGCATTTGTTTGTAAGTTCTTATGTTTCAGCTGTCATTGCAATCAATTTTGTACGTTTGCCGGATTTAAGTAAGAGGTTTCTAGTCACATGTAAGGTGATACATTTTTTGACAGTTATTAAGCAAATTTTTTACTGACTAGAATGTAAATTGAATAGTCCATAATCAGCGATTTTAGATTTGAGCGAGAGACGGGATTGGTGTCTTCTCGATTTGCATTATGGGACTGCCTTAGGGATGCTAGGTTGCGCAGGGAGCTGGGTCGAATTAAGCCCCCTCCCTCCCCCTCCAAAAAATATTTCCCATAGTGCAATTCAACATTACAACGAAACAGTCTCAAACGGAACCTCACTTTATAACAGATTGCTAAGGATAAATACTTGTTACAGAATGATTATATAAATACAAACCCATAGGCAATAGGTGAGATCATTTAACATCGTTAGGAATGAGTAGTAAAAGTTTTCGTCTTTAGTGAAGGACTGATTATTGCTAGCAGTTTAACAAGACAGTAACAACAACAAATAAAAAAACAAAAACTAACTAAGCCCTTGGATTCTTAAGGGTAAGAGTGAAGGAATATACCCACATTATGAACATTGTTTTGGAATTAGCAGAATAATATATCGATGATGAAACGTCAGTGCTTAAATATCGCTCAAAGAACTTCTTTCTCATTTCTTTCTCATTGGTCCTCTCCTGAAAGTGTGGGTTTACTTAAGAGGAACAAAAAATGGGAGAATTAGTTGGCAGGTAAACATCTGTGTTACCAAACAGTTTTAAGCAATTTGAGTCAAGAGAAAATGGCCTCGTAGAGATTTTTACCATTTTCTAGAGATGCCAAAAGTTTGGGCCCTCTGAGCAATTGAGAAAGATTGTCTTTGTAAGGTTTTGAAAAGATGATGCGAATGGAGCGAGATTCGAGTTTCCAATGAACACCCAGAAAATTTATGAAGTAATTCTTGAAGTAGATTTGTTAAGTGATACTCTTACTTTATCACTCGAAGGGTGAACAAAAAAAAGTGAATCACGTAGATGCATGAAAATAACTGTTCCTTTTTGGACTCAATTTAGGAATATTTAGCTGTCGTGCTAAACCTTTTGGAGTCGGAAAAGTTGGCGTGTGGGCTAAATGTGTGTAGATTGTTTTGCGATATTACACGCTTTAGTTTTTTTTCTAGTTTTAAGGACAAATAAAATGCCAAGGTGATTTTCGTTGACCTAATGTAAATTTAAGGTTTGTTCGTAATATTTCTACTTCAAAAATAGATCTAAGTAAGGATAGATCATCAAGCAAAATAAATACGAATTAAAAATGACTGCACTGAGCATCTTTTGTTCCCGAGTTCCTTGATGGAGACCTTTTCCCGTTATAGCGGTTATATTTGTAAAACCTGGCTGTTGGCATTTGTTTTCATCTCTTTTGTAGTGCTGGGCAGATTCATCTCTGTAACTGTTCGAAGAAGCAACCAAGAAATCCAGTTTCTGCTTGCTGGTCATAGTTTCTAGTTTTCCCGGAACTTTGTCTGTAAAACAAACGACAATCTCATTAAGAGCAGTACTACTTGGATGCGAGTCGTCGCTTCTTTTACTGAAGAACTGAGAATTTTTAAGCTTAAAACACCTTCCTCTCAAAGAGGTCGAGTAAAATTCTCTGAGTGAAATGGTTGGGCAATCACCCACTTTCAGGAAAAATTGAAATAATGAATTAATGAAGAAACATATATTAGAGAAAAAGGTGTTGAACACTTCCGAGTTTTATCTGCTTTGGAGATGGAAAATGAAGAAAAATTTCTACTGCGATTTTGTAGCTGGCACGCCTGTTGGTTTCCTAAATACAAACCCTGATTTAAAAGAGACACATCTTTCATGGTGGTCTTTGTCTGATTTTTTCAGATGTTCTTTTAACTGCACAAACTGAAAAAAATACCTTATATCCATTTTGAGCAAAATTGGATCTGAGAACAGGGTAGCGCTCGTTTATTTCTATACGATGGTGAATTTCCATCATCACTTTAGTTGAAAAGGAAAATCAGATTTCCAATGCCGCTTTTGCTGATATGGCTTCACAGTTGATCGTTCAATACTAACCTAAAGATGCTTTATTCTGATAAAACTTTACTTGGTGATCAGGGAACTCCATTGTGCCTTCACTGTTTGCGTTATTGAAAAGTGTTGCCTTTGGTCGATGAATGTTCTTTGTAGTTGTTAACGTAAAAACCAGATTACGTGGCAATTTAGTTGGTTTTAAGCTTTTCCGGGACATCCTTAACATCGGCGCCAGTGTTCTCCAGTTCTGCATGTTGAGGTCTGTGGTCGAGATTCAAAGATCTTCAGTGGGAATCCTGGTGAAGTCGATGCGATATTAGCACTTCTTGGGTTCCTATAATGTGTCAGTGTCTTTCGAACGTTTCATTCAACTTATAAAGCCTTCGAATTTTAATTTAGTGAATGAATGAATGAACCGTAACTTTGACCTTGCATCGTAATACTGAACGTTCATAGGTAATAACAACGGATGTACAAAGTTAAAGAGGCTTCAGCGTCCTAGGTGTGTCCTTCAGTATTCAAACTTCCACTTTAAAAGTTCCGCCAATGTCATTGTTTTGTTCGCAGACAAGGCTGTCTAAGGTTACCACAAATATCAAACTACATGACTTTTGTTTGACCAGGAGGAAAGTTACTTGTTTTATCCTCAGCACTCAACGACAACTTTATAGATTACCGTATCAAGTCATTTCAATTTTTTTCTTAATTAGTTCTTTCCTAGGTTAAATTCAGCCCCATATTTCATATATATGATTCACGTCTGTATAACCAACTTTATACCGTTGACCGGCTTCGTATAAGTAAACCAGGAAATATGCTTATAAATGATGAAAAATTCCTTCTAATATTTCACAAGATGAGGAGCAAACCGACCCCGATTTTGTCGTCAAACTCACTTTCTCGTTTTATTCTTTTTATGAAATTTATTACCGCTTCATGTCCTTAGCATTCTTATCGACCTTTTGATCCAGTGGGCGTATTCAAATTGGCATTCAATTTTGCTCTTGTTTTCTTACATTCCTACACGCTCGTCCGATTCTAACGCGGTGAGGCGTATAGTTGAAATAAAATTTCAAAAATTGAATAGGTATTAATTAAGGTAATGGGCTTTAATTTAGGTTTGCTCAAAAACCTCCCTTTTTCTTATCAGTCTTACCTTAACCCTCGGACGTACAAGTGGGTTGGGGGGGGGGGGGGGGTCTGAGTTTCCTCCTAGAGGATAAAACGTTAGCACCTGATGTTTTCAGTAGCCGTTCGTTCATTCCGCGCGCGCATTTGAGTTAAGTTCAGTGATGGTCAGTTTCTATGGTTAGGAGTTATGAGGTGGTTAAGCCATTTTTAGTGAAATTACATGTTTTTTGAACAATGAAAGTAAATCTTGTGGCTAAAATCATGCAAAGTGCTTATTTATCTCAAGCACAAAAAATCACCATTTCTCGCCGTTTTAACCTGCATTCTAATTCTTGGTAAAATCTAAGATGGCGACCATTGTTGGTGACATCACTGTTCCCCAGCAGCGCCACTACCCATAAAATATACCTCATCTTGTAGAGAAAACCAAAGGTACAATCGTTTCGAAATCCTGCAACATATCGAAAACTCTAGGGGGGTCCATCCACCCCCCCTCCCCCCCCCCCCCCTCATTGTATCACGGTGGGGGTATGAATTTGCATGTACGTCAGAGGGTGACAAGTATGGCGTCAGGCCTGGATGTGTTAAGATTGTTTTGGGTAAATTATACTCTTGATAATTGTCAAAAAAACTTAAATGGAAAGGTAATTTTCGTTGACCTCTGGTATACAATTCTACGCTTGAGCGCTGTATTTTACTGTAACATAAGATCTAAGTAAGGACAGATAAACAAGCAAAATAAATACGAATTAAACAGGAATCCCGTGAACAGTCTTTGTGCCCTAGTTCCTTCCGTTTCATGGAGACCCTTTTCGTTCGTGGCGATTATGTTCACCGAACCTGGCTGTTGACCGCTTTTGTTTTTATCCCTTTGGTAGTACTGAGCAGATTCACGCTTCTTTGCAGTCATAACATCTCTGTAACTGTGCGAACAACCAGCCAAGGAATCCAATTCCTGCTCGGCACTAGTCGGCATAGTTTCTAGGTAGCCCGGAACTTTGTCTATAAAACAAACCGGACAATTTTATTTAGAGCGGTGCTGATTAGGATGCAATCTTTGTTTTTCAAAAAAAATCATTTGGTGGGCTCAAAACATAGAAAACTGAGGTTTTTAATACTTAAGGTACTTGTATCTACCTCTGAAAGAGGCCGAGAAACATTGAATTAACTGAGTGAAATGATTCGGACCCATCACCTACATTCAGAAAAAAAGGTTTTTGAATTTAAGTACGCTTCTTGCATCTGCTCTGGAAATGGGAAATTAGCGAGAATAAAATTCTTATTACCTCAGTTCAGTTATAGCTGGTGTACTGTCCGCCTCTCAAAGACTAAAAATTAGGTTTTGTCTTTTGTACTGGCTCTTGTCCAAGTTCGAATCTTTGTCGAGCCTGCTTTTTTCCAGTTGTTTTTCAGCAACTGCATAACTTCATTCCACATCATTTAGAGCTAATCTGGATCTGAGGCGGAAGGGCTAGAGCTCAAAAAGTCATTTTTTTTAAAAATTTCCATTCGATGAAAAAATCAAATTTTTCTTATCACCCTCGCTGCCGACGAAGCGTCACCACAGTTTATCGTTCACTACTAACCTAAAGATGCTTCATTCTGGTAAAACTCCGGTGAGCCGTCACGTTCTGCGTTGTTAAGAAGTGTTGCCTTTTGTCGATGGATTTTCCTTACAATTGTTAACGGGAGAGGTTGACGTGGTAATCTCGTCGTGGGTTTAAAGTTTTGCTGGGCCACTCTAAATAACGGTTTCAATGTTCTCCTGGTCTGCATGTTAAAGTCGCCTGTGATTAGGAGTCAAAGATCTTCAGTTGGAAAGGTGGTGAACAGAGGTTGATGCGATATTGGCACTTCTCAGGCTTCTAGGGTGTATTGTCAGTTTCTGACTTACAAAGCCTTCGAATTTTAATTGAATGAATAAGTAACCCTTTCTCGTGATACAGAAGGTTCAGTATAATAATCGAATTAATATTAATTGAGAAATATATTTCATGAAAACAAAACAATGTCTAAAAATAAGAAGGCTTTATTTTCTGACTCAGTGACCTTTCGGTATTCAAATTTTCCCATTATGTCCTCTACCATTGTTTTGTTCACAGACAAAGCTTTTTGAGGTTACCATCGATTATCAAACTTCCAATTTTCAAAAAAGAGGCTTTTGTTAGACCAAACGGGTGTTCATAATTGTGTCCTCACGATGCTCAACGACAACGTCATAGACCAACAAACTAAGCACGCTACTTCAGTGTCTTTCATTCTCTACAAGATCTTGATTGAGTTAAATTCAATATAAGGTTCATTTTTAATGTATAGTTCATTTCTGCCTTGGGGCTTGTACAGTACTTAGACAGGCTTCGCTTACGCGAGCTTACGTTCACCAGGAAATAAAAATTCCTTTTATCTTATTCAGGATAAAGAGCAATTACAAGCTTACTATGACTTTGTTGTCAAATGCACTTCTTAGTTATTTTTATTTTTTTTCTCGAAATTTTCTAGAGCTTCGTGTCCTTGGCATTCAAATTTGCCTGTTGATCCGTGAAGCGCCTTTACTTGGCATTCAATTTTGCACTCTTTTTGTTCTTGCATTTCTGCACGTAACTCGGACTTGGTTATATCACAAATTAAAATTAAAATTATTATTATTATTATTATATTAGCACAGTCTGTAGAGATGCAGTAAGCTATGCTTGCATGGTTATGCATCAATAGCTTAATCTGGACAGGTATTGCAGTACTGATAAAAATATAATATGATGATTTCCGGGGACATTCGAATGTTTTCCGTTGATCCGATCTGACTGAAAATGTATTTTTATTTTATGATTCATATTCAGCTCTTAGTGTGTAAGATAACTGTAGGGTTATATCGATGACAAAGTTAAGAGTGGGACTTGGATTCTGGATTCCACGAACAAAATTTTCCCCGATTCCGGATTCCATAAGTAAAAATTTCCCCGATTCCGGAATCCGATTTCCCTTACATTTGGCAGATCAAAGTGCACTTGTATAACTCGAGTTAAAGATAAAAAGGCGACCTATGACAATTCATTGACATTGTACAAGTAAAAATATGTTTTTTGTTTGATTTAATTCAAAAGTGATTCAACTTTGGTGAAGAAGATACAGTCCTGGTCTGAGCTTCAGGTTAAATTTTGGAAGCCATGGGCTGAGTTCAGTGTTCTGTATACAGACACCCATATAAAGGACTGTCTTGTAATGGAAAGGACGAGAAAACTGTGGGCAGTTTTAGGTATTTTTAGAGTCGGGGGTATTTATTTTTGGTATCATTTTAACGCCATTTGTGCTCGATTAAACAACATTATAACTTTGGATTTTTGGCTATTATTAGTAAAATTGTTTGGATCGGAAATGCATACAGGTCATCGTAAGCTAAGGTAATTGGCTAAGTTTTTGGGATCGGTGTATTACAGACACTCTACTCCTTCTGTTTAATTATTTATTGACCTAAATATTTATCCTTTTCAATTTAAACTGAAATTAACGACACGTATTTTGCGTTTAAATGCAGTGGCACAAAGCAGCTAAGGCTTCTAAATGTCAATATACCGTGAACTA
The DNA here is from genome assembly GCF_958299795.1 of Porites lutea. Classification (NCBI taxonomy): domain Eukaryota; kingdom Metazoa; phylum Cnidaria; class Anthozoa; order Scleractinia; family Poritidae; genus Porites; species Porites lutea. The sequence goes on from NC_133211.1 coordinate 14,414,215, forward strand.
TTTGGATGTTATTTTACCATTCCTGTCAATTAAGTGATCGTAAAGGAGGTATGTTACGAAATTTAACAAAATTCAGCAGCGGCAACAGCCACCAATCTAAGTGAATAAAAAAAAAAGAAGCGCTCAAAATATGAAAAAGAACGTATAAGTAACAGAGCAAACACTAAAGAAAGTACGGATGGTCAAATTTGTAGAACATTAAAACGGAGTGAAATTATGGTTTTTGAAAAATTTTTAACCTAACACTTTTTTTAAAGTTCATTTTTTGTTGTTTGTAAGGTTTGATAGAATGGTTGGGAGACATATCTGTTTAACAGGAAGCTGTGATTTTGTCATTCACAAGTAATTTTTAGAGTTCCGTAGTGAATATGATTACGTAATCGGCATTGTTAACAAAAAGAACCAGACAATAGCCCCTTAAGACGTCGCGTCGCTATCTTTTTGTTCAGTGCTTTTTGACTACAACTGCTTCAGGCAAGAAGCATGTGGTTTTAAAATTGGGCATATACCAGCCGCGGAATCTCTTGGGAAGTTCAAATTAATAAACCCTGAGGAAAAGGTTAGTTTATACGTGATACATGATGACGCAGTTAATTCCAAGTTAGAGACGTGTCACTCTCACGCCCAAAATAACGGGGCTTGCGGGCCTAAGTGTATAAATTGCGTGGCTCATTCATCATCAGAAATAGAGCTTATAGACCAAGCTCCCAGTCTTCAGCTCCCAGAATCCTCGATACAAAATGAGCAGTCTAAGTAATATAAAAACATTATTGAGAATCTCCACGCGAAATTACGGATTCACGGCGATTCGGAGAGATTATGGCCCTGAAGCTGTGGAAAAACTTCGTGGCTCTCTGAAGATCGAGCATACTTTGGCTAGACGCGGTGCAAAAAGACTTAAGCAGCTGATATGCAGCGGAGAAGGGGAATCTTACGTTAACGCACTGGGTGCCATGACAGGTTTGTCAAGTCAACGTCGTAAAGAAAAAAAAATTTTAAAAAGATTGCAGCTTTTAATATTTTAAAATAACATTTTCATATTTTAAAATGAACTTAAGGTAACTTAACTTGGTTGAAAGCATTGTTTTTCGTTGATTTCCGCCCTTTTCTTAAATTTCTGGCCAAGATTTCATTTAATCAAACATTTACTCATTAAGATGGAGTCCTTGGTTCAGTAATATTTTAAGAATTTTTGGATGATTTTTGGAATGTTTTAGTGTACAAAAATTAGGGGAAGGGATGTTTAAAATTTGGAAAAATTGGAGAATATAGAATTTGGAGGTCGTAGACAAATACCAGATAGTCCACCACCACAAAAAGGTGCCTCTGATCCAGGGGCGGATCCAGGATTTTTTTTAGGAGGGGGTGCACTCGTCTCTTGCTCTACTTCAACACCAATAAACCACATGGTTTTTTTTTGCAGAATACCAGTTGTATTAGAAAACTGCAGGTCATCTCAGGGGAGGGGGGGGGGGGGTGCGCTCCCCCTGCATCCTCCACCTAGATCCGCCCCTGTGATCCCATTAACGGACACACTGTTTTATTAACTTTTCTACCCTAAATTATTTCCTTCCCAAATCAAAATCATTTCCCCCAAAACAACCAGAATGCCTCCTTAACTGTTAAAGCATAAACAAGCACGAACGATAACAAGTCCAGTTTTTTGATATGCTAAACCAAGAAGAGTCAGATGAAAACTGTTATGTCAGCACCCTGGGTGCTATGACAGGTTAATACTACACTTTGTTATATAGCTGGAATTTTTTTCCCAACGACGGACGCTCTCATGGGTTACTTCGAGGTCACATGATATGAAACTGTTTCCCGCCAAAATCTCCTGAGCGGCGAACGTCGCAAAATATATGACTTCAGAGGGTAACAGTGCACCTTTACCCAGGAATAGGGAGTTTAAGTAGTCACGTTTTTGAGCGACGCGCGTCAGCCGGAAGTGGACTTTTTGCACTCTTGAGCCGTGATTTTGAACAGTTGTTTGGCCAAAAGCGTCTCTATAAGAGTAAGGACACTTAACAAAACAGATTTAGTAGCGCCAAGGCATATTAAAAGAAAAAAGGCTCTAAACGTCGCTGCTTAAACTCCCTAATGTTGACCGACAACCGCCATTACAACGAGTTTTAATGACATTCCAGCTTCAAAATTTCCAAATCACTTATTTTCAAAGACTGGTCCCTCGGGAAACAGTTAATTTTGTTTCCCGAGAATCTCTAGGCTAGTTGAACTTTCCATTTTCTGTCCGCAGGTGGTCAGGCAGTTCAGATGGCCAAAGCAGGTTTACAGTCCATTTATCTGAGTGGCTGGCAGGTGGCAGCTGATAGTAACATAGCGGGACAGACATACCCTGATCAGAGTTTGTATCCTGCTAACTCAGCTGCAAAGCTCGTTGAGCGAATCAACAACGCCTTTATCAGAGCAGATCAGATCGCACACATGGAAGGATCCGATAAACATGTTGATTTTTTTTTGCCAATTGTTGCTGACTGTGAGGCTGGATTTGGTGGCCCGCTTAACGCCTTTGAAATCACCAAAGCTATGGTACGTTTGTATTTTTCTTCGCGTTATTTTGTCAATTTCCAAGCCCTATGAAATCAATTCCCACGTACTATTCGTTTGTCCAAAAAAGTACGTATAGACTATACAGATTGGCATTCCTCCCTCGATTCTCCGCTCGAAGTTTCTCTTCCACGTCTTAAACAAGAAGCACACAAGCTCTCCTTGTTTACGAACTGAGACATATAACGTTTTGTATTTGGCCGTCACAATTAAGGTTTCAACTTAATCATTTACAAAACCATAGCAACGTTATTCCAGTTTCTATGGAAACTATAACACCAAAAAAATTCTATAGAGTACGGTGTATTAATAGAAAAATTTATACCTTATCCCTTTGACTGAGTTCCTGTGTTTTCAAGACAAGGGTGACCTCGGCTATTTCTGATATCCTTTTTTCTTATCACGGTATAACCTTTAAATTCTCTCCATCAGATTTCAGCTGGTGCCGCTGGAGTCCACTTTGAAGACCAACTCGCATCAGAAAAGAAATGTGGTCACATGGGAGGAAAAGTTCTTCTACCAACACAGCAGTTTATTAAAGTCCTCAATGCTGCTCGTCTGGCTGCTGACGTCATGGATGTTCCCACTGTTATAATTGGACGAACAGATGCTGAGTCAGCTTCTTTAGTGACGTCAGATATTGACCCACGTGACCAGCCTTTCCTGACCGGTGAAAGAACAGCAGAGGGATTCTATCGTTCGACCGCTGGCTTGGAACAAGCCATTGCACGTGGACGCAGTTACGCCCCGTATTGTGACGTAATCTGGTGCGAGACAGGCAAACCTAATTTGGAAGAAGCACACATGTTTGCTGACGGAATCCATTCTATGTTTCCAGGTAAACCACTCGCTTACAACTGCTCACCCTCTTTCAACTGGAAAGCCAATCTCAGTGACAAAGAGATAGCTGTGTTTCAAAAAGAACTTGGTAAAATGGGCTACAAATATCAGTTTATCACCTTGGCTGGTTTCCACTCCCTGAATCACGCCATGTTCAAGCTTGCACGCGACTACAAGGAGCACGGCATGTCCGCCTACACCAAAATACAAGAAGATGAGTTCGCGCAAGCGCAGTATGGCTTTACTGCACACAAACACCAGAGGGAGGTAGGAACGGGATATTTTGACCAAGTAAATATGGCGATAAGTGGAGGATCAAGTTCAACAACAGCACTGGATGGATCAACAGAGGAAGAACAGTTCACTGATAATTATAAAAAGTTAAAAGGATGGGGTCGAAGAGGTTTGACCGACACATATGCACATTAAAGAGTTTTTAAAATTGGTTTTAGATAACAAATTGAAATCTGCAATAATATAAGGCAATTTTTTTGTACGTCGTTTAAGTATTACATATTGCACGCTATGGCAAACGCGTCAGCAGATGTGTAGGACTTTTCTTATGGTCTAGACTAAGTATAAAGATTAAGGAGATTCTTCAGCTCTAAGTTAAACTAGTATCAGACAATGTTGCCAATAACAATTATTGAACATTGTAAATATTTGTTCCTTTTTTAAGTATTAGAATTGTAAATATTGAAACTACTTACTAATTTATAATTGTAAATATTCTTTATATTGTGGGTTCATTTTTGTTTTATTGTCCCGAGCTTAGTACCCTTATACGTTCTAATGGAGACTGGGTCTTTCTTACTTTCTCGCTGTACTGCCGCACTTAGCTGAAAGTAAATTTCAGTAATCACTCTATAGCTTATTCATTTTTTTCCTAATTTGTGCTTAAACCTAAACCTCGGCCTGTGAACAATGCATATAGTTTAGATATTGTATTTTTCTTCTATTTTGACTGATTTTTATCGTATAACATCATCACCTGTTCGTTTTGTTTTGATTGATTAAATAAATAAATTACCCTTAAGATACAAAGCGTTGTACTTTGTCTGTGGAGCGCGCGCCATATATTAGTGAACAAAATTGTCTTCCATCGAGCACATTAAACCAGGTTAATCTTGTTACGTTTTGTGTATTGAGGACTTTATATACCGTGTAACCTTCCCTTACGAACACTATAAGGTTTTCAAAATTACAACTACGTCCTTACGACCACATTAGATACTTTAAAGGTGATGTTACACGGGACGATTCGCAACGACTATTTTGAGCGCTACACAGCGTAGCAATGTTGGAACAATGTTGCAACTATTCGAAACAATATCGCAACAATGCTGCTTCCGCTAAACATCGTCGTTGCGAATTCGTCCCGTGTAACGTCACCTTATCCACACGCGTCCGGACATTTTTAGAATATGGCGCATTCGTATGGACAGAGCCATGAACCACTCAGGGGAGCAGACTGGGATTCCACACTGGTTTCGTGTGGACGGAAGGCCGACTCGTGTTAACATATTTGCGGTTTCAAAAATAGAGACCTTATTAAGATTCAAGGACGAGGACGACTACGAGACGAGATTTGACTTAAAGTTCTTTCGCGTCTTCTCAAAATATGGACTTCCAGGAAAGCTTCATTTTACCATTTTTCACTAAAAAAGTTAGCACTGTTACCTTTAGTGAAGGAGGTTACACCCTCTCCCGATCGCAAAATCATGATAAAACTTCTTTAAACATTTGATCAGTTGATATCTTGTTTCCGCCACTTCGACATTCTCGCCAAAACTCCTAGTAGAGTAACGACGGGACGCGCGCGTACTACGTAGTATTGAGAAAATCTCGTACTCGTAGTCGTACTCGTCATCTAAAGGTATCTATTATCCGGATTCGTGTGAACGTGACCTAAGATACCACGACTGTTGTGTGCGGGCGCCAAAAACGTCAATTTAAAACTGAATTCGCGTTCTTTCAAACTTCATCGCCACAACTCTGACACGCTCACTTTGTCAGATGTATTCGAACTGACCTCTTCTGTAGTTTAATTCTCAAGAACCATATCCAGCTTCAGAAAGAGAAAGAAAAATTCGCCATCGTTCGCGAAAGGCCTAAAATTAGGCAGTTTCTGTGAAATTGTAGTCGTGTAGTGACGGCAAAGAAATGAACCAAAAAGTGTTTTACATGTGTTGGCGCCGGCTTCAGCAGTGTGTTCAAATTGTACTCCGCTTGTAATTCCAGTCTTCTCCTGTTCTCACTCTGAACTTCTTTTCCTGAAAGCCTCATGTTTACCCTCCACGATTTCATGATATGAAGGCGGTCCGTGTATTGAGTGGGTTCCTTTCTAGTTAACAGTTAAATCGGATTCACTAAAAAACACAAGCGCGCACAACGCGCAGTGCCGGTACTGACATGAACAAGTTGAAAAGTTGGTGCAAGAGGCGGCTGAAAGGCAAACTGAGCGCAAAGAAAACGAGCTGGTCTGAAAAGAACACGATTTTCACGGTTGATGCGAAAGCTGATCCGAGGAGGCTTTTAATTTCGAGTCTTCTGCCACATTTTTTTTATCTCGATAAAAACGGTTGCTTCTTGAAATCTATTGTAATCAGAATATGCTTTTCGGTATCAGGCCAAAATTTTGGCAATTTCATTTAAACTCCACGCAATTTAAAGTTTGTTCAAAAACCAAAAAAATTAGTAGGCCTATTTTCCAGTTGAAAGCATGGATTTCAATCCGGGGTGTTCCCGAGGGGGGTGGTGTTCTAGGGCTCCGGGCCTGGGTTACAGACATTCATCAGTTGCCCAAAGCATGGTTAGCGTTAACCAGCGTTTAATACCTTGACAACGTATTGGTTTTGATACTGCTTAACCAATGGTTAAAGCTAACCATGCTTTGAGCAACTCAGCCCAGAGGGATTGGAGTTTTGTCTCAGGGGAAATGCGTGAAACAAAATACTAACAAACACAAAATTTTGTACAAAAAATTCAACACAACATGAACAGAAGCTAAAGAAAGATATTCAGTAGTAAAACAAACTAAAAACCGTTAGCCGGATAAAATGTCTTCTAAAACGAAATAAGACGATATCTAATTTACAGAATGTTTACCAAGCATAGAATATGTTACAAGTAATTCTTACCGTTTCATGTGCAATTCCGTAAAAATTTCCAGTGCCTGTCCGGTCGCGTTCCTGTTAGATTTAGTGACGTTCTCCTTGAGCAATTTCTTTCCTCTTGTACGGTTTTTAGCTGTAGAAATTTCTTTTGGTTAGAGGCATAGTGAAAGCATGAACACGCTAAATCTTTGTCAGTAAAAACTTTGAGGGTGGATTCATTTGCAGCACATGCGTATAGCCGGTCACATTTGCCCGTCGGAATTTTTTTTCTTGTTTTCAATTTTCAAACTGAATAAACAATTATAACGCCAGGGGGAGGGGGGTACTGAACAACGTCTTATACGGGAAGGGCTTCACTCCGAGTCCAAACCCTTACCCTTTTATAAACCATTTTTGACAGCAAAGGTGCCCCTTTCTCAACTGTCTTTTAAATATGAATAAATCACTAAACCAGAACGTCTTCTTGTCTTTTTCACAGCCATAAAATGAAGCTGTTAGCCCTTTTAGATCCCCCCACATACCGCAATGACAGATCTCCCCACCCTCGTGAGTCTCTTGCCCTTTAGGGCGGAGCCTTCCAGTATAGGCCGTTATATGAAGTACCTCCTCCCCCCCCGGAGGGGGTCTAACGGGCAAATGCGACTTTTTTATCAGCTTGTTCATGGGAAAACTTTAATTAGGAATACTAAAGAAATGTAACACTCCGCGGACAGTTTTTAAATCTGCTCAAAAGAGTTACAACACGTGTTTTCTCAAGTCAAAATTTCGGCAAATTGATAAACTTTGCTACGCTGTGGCTCTGGTCATCTGTTCGAGAAAAAGAAAATGTCGATCTAAACAAATTGCTTCGAAATTCTGAAGGGAAGAGAAATAAAAATCATACGACAGCAAAGTTCCCCAGGACTCAAAATGACTCGAGGGCGGAGGGATTAACAAGATAATATTCAATTGTGTTTTTTTCACAGATTAAAGCTAAAGCTTAAGATACATTCATGGATAACAACAACAATTAGTTGACAGCAAGAAAGAGGTAAGCATTTACAGAATTTATTTAATACACATTTAAGTCAATAACTTTTAAATTGCACCATCACTCTTTGCACATTTTGATCAAATTCAAAAGTCTTATGAATAAATAGCTTATAAAAATGTTATCATGAATTTACTGTTATGAGCAAATAAATAAACTTTAAAACTCTTAATAGATGCAAACTCTCTTATATACATTAGCCAATAAAAACATATATTAGAACGTCTTTTTAATTTATTTAAGAAGTCCACGTCATTCGTGAATGAAACCTGTTAATTGTAAAACGTTTCTTTTGTTTCTTTCATTGGCTCGCTACACTCTTTCCCGAATGCCCGTGGTTCTCAGTGAACTGTTCTTCCTCTGTTGATCCATCCAGTGCTGTTGTTGAACTTGATCCTCCACTTATCGCCATATTTACTTGGTCAAAATATCCCGTTCCTACCTCCCTCTGGTGTTTGTGTGCAGTAAAGCCATACTGCGCTTGCGCGAACTCATCTTCCTGTATTTTGGTGTAGGCGGACATGCCGTGCTCCTTGTAGTCGCGTGCAAGCTTGAACATTGCGTGATTCAGGGAGTGGAAACCAGCCAAGGTGATAAATTGATATTTGTAGCCCATTTTACCAAGTTCTTTTTGAAACACAGCTATCTCTTTGTCGCTGAGATTGGCTTTCCAGTTGAAAGAGGGTGAGCAGTTGTAAGCCAGTGGTTTTCCTGGAAACATAGAATGGATTCCGTCAGCAAACATGTGTGCTTCTTCCAAATTAGGTTTGCCTGTCTCGCACCAGATTACGTCGCAATACGGAGCGTAACTGCGTCCGCGTGCAATGGCTTGCTCCAAGCCAGCGGTCGAACGATAGAATCCCTCAGCTGTTCTTTCACCGGTCAGGAAAGGCTGGTCACGTGGGTCAATATCTGACGTCACTAAAGAAGCTGACTCAGCATCTGTTCGTCCAATAATAACAGTGGGAACATCCATGACGTCAGCAGCCAGACGAGCAGCATTGAGGACTTTAATAAACTGCTGTGTTGGTAGAAGAACTTTTCCTCCCATGTGACCACATTTCTTTTCTGATGCGAGTTGGTCTTCAAAATGGACGCCAGCGGCACCAGCTGAAATCTAGTGAAGAGAATTCGAAGGTTATACCGTGATAAGAGAAAAGGGGGATATCAGAAATGGCCGGGGTCACTCTTGTCTTAAAAACACAGGAACTCAGTCAAAGGATTAAAGCAGAGATTTTTCTATTGACACACTGTACTCTAGCAATTTTTTGGTATTATAGTTTCCATAGAAACTGGAATAACGTTGCTATGGTTTTATAACTAAGTAAGTGAGTAAAACCGTAATTCTGAAGGACAAATGCAAAACGGACAGTGGAACCTCGATATACCGAGTCGTTCGTAATACCAAGGACTTCGTTATATAGATGTTCGTTATATCGAGGTTCCACTGTAAGTTTCAGTTCGTAAACAAGGGTAGCTTTGGAAAAGAAACGTCCTGCAGCGAATCAAGGGGGGTTGCCAATCTGTATAATCTATACGTGCTTTTTTTGGACAAACTAATCGTAAGAATTTATCTCATTCGGCTTGGAATTTTGGAAAATAACGTGGAGAACAATACAAACTTACCATAGCCTTGGTGATTTCAAAGGCGTTAAGCGGGCCACCAAATCCAGCCTCACAGTCAGCAACAATTGGCAAAAAGAAATCAATATGTTTGTCAGATCCCTCCATATGCGCGATCTGATCTGCTCTGATAAGGGCGTTGTTGATTCGCTCAACGAGCTTTGCAGCTGAGTTAGCAGGATACAAACTCTGATCAGGGTATGTCTGCCCCGCCATGTTACTATCAGCTGCCACCTGCCAGCCACTCAGATAAATGGACTGTAAACCTGCTTTGGCCATCTGAACTGCCTGACCACCTGGGGCGGGACAGCAGAAGAATATGTTATTGAAATGCTAAAAAACAACTCATCGCGATTTTAACATTTCTTTTACCGTTAACTTCCGCATATATTTTCCCTTTGCTTATATATCTTGGTAAGATGTTTTAGGGGGCTTATAAAGCGAGGGGCTTATATCCGAGGCGGCTTGAAATTGGAAAAGGAAAAGAGAAAAGCGCTTCGAAACAAGTTATAGCAGTGCTAAACAAAACACGTTTTGCATTTAAATAAAGTTTCAAACCGTCATAATAGATCGAATTTATTTCAAGATAAACATAAAAATAAAAGCTAGAGGGTGCCCGGGCTTATAATCAGATGTATTTTTTTACAGGTAGATGAGCCTATAACTGGAGAGGGGCGGGCTTATAAATGGGGGAGCTTGTAAGCGGTACTGAGTTACAGTATTTAACTTTCTGAGTCCTTTGTGCAACAAAGATAGATTTGTCCTCTATGGGGTACCCAAAAGGATATCAGTTCCAGTTTAAAATTAGCTTTCAAAAGTTTTTTTTTTTGTTCTTGTTTCGTTTTTTTTTCGTAACACCTAGAGTTGCCGAACTTGATTTTCCGCAAAAAATAAACCTTCTAGTTTCCTTGGCAACTTCTTGCATAAATCTCTTGTTGCAATTTACATTTTGTATATAATTTACCTTAATAATGCCGAACACTTGGACTTAATATCGTTCGTACTTGTCTATGTTTTTAAGAAACCGTTAAGCTATGTTAAGTTACGTTAGGTTTAGTTTAGTTTAGTTAAGTATTTATTAAAAGACGCAATCTTTTCAAATATATAGTTGTCTTTTGTTACGACTTTAACTTATCTAACCTGTCATGGCGCCCAGTGCGTTAACATACGAGTCTCCTTGTCCGCTGCATATCAGCTGCTTAAGTCTTTCTGCTCCTCTTCTGGCTAACGTTTGCTCAATCGTCAGAGAGCCACGGAGTTTTTCCACAGCTTCAGGTCCATAGTCTCGTCGAATCGCCGTGAAACCGTAGTTTCGTATGCAAATTCTTAACACTGAGTTAAACTTGCTGAGACTCATGTTAGTTTAGTTTGCCGGTTCTATACTCTGAAGATTTCTCTCTTCGTACGTAGCCTTCACTCAGAATGATGGCTAGTTGAACGATGAAACCCACGTTTTATACGGTTAGATTTTTTTTGATACGTGAAACTTTTTGCATATTTGGAAATATGTGCGTCAGCTCTGACGTAATGTGTCACTCAATACAGGGTGAATAATTTTTAGTGCCAATCAAATTGCACTCGTTAAATCTGATGGCTGGATTTGAAAATCTTCCAAGGGATACAAATAGACTTTTAAACATTGACAAATATTTATTAATCGACTTTTTCCAAGCCTAGAGTAGCAGAGATTTTTGACCTTAGGGAGAAAAGATATTGCCCCGTGTTTAGTAACGCCGGCCGTGACTAAAGCGAAGCAGAGTCATTTCCGAGAGAACGTTCCGCATCATAAGCCGGTATTATCCTTGTTCACGAAAATAATTTTGGTATCCGGTCACAATGACACTGTAATTTTGAAGGATGTCCGACACATGAACTTAATCAATAATTTGCTTAGCAAAAAGATTATCTAACTCATCAAAGCATTTATATTCATAATTTTGCCATCGACCTGGCCACTATTTTTGTTTTTTCCCTTATGTACTTGTATTAACGTTAAGCGATAACGATATTGTTACTGATTTATTCACGGGATTGAATATGGTGGGGCGCTTCTTTTAATTATTTGGTCCAACAGCCGGGCAAAGTTAAAAAGTCAAGTATTGAATAAAGCCAATTAACACTCGGACCCTTCAGGCCACGGACTTTAACAGAAACTGTATGGTAGATCAGTCTTGAACTTAAAAATAATAATAATAATAATTAAACAATTTTATGCATCACACTAAACGAAAAGAGATGCTTTAAATAGTTTTAATATTCTGTGATAGCGGCTAGGAAATTCTTCTTTCATACTGACTTTAATGGACACAAGTTAATCTGTTATGACCCTTTACATTAACAAATCACCGCTTGAATTTAGACAAACCTTTCTTTTAGTGAAAGGACCTTGATTTCGAACATTTATCCTACCGTCTGTTCAGGAATGCCCGAATAAAAAAAGTGTGATATTGATTCCTTTAATAAAACTCGGAAAAAAAGGAACCCAATATTCTTTTTAACGGCACAAGGACACTACGAGATAAAGATGATTGACACCTTTTTATCGTTTGTGATGTGACATTTCTGTTTTAAGATTTTTCTTTAGTGTCCTCAACGCAGTTCGTCTTTTGTTATACAGTAACAAGATTATGATGGTATTTTCACTCTTTGAGTTCATTCTTGGCATAAAAAGGTATTCATTTCTGGGCTTTTCTTATAATCATTGGTATGATAAATAAATAAAGTCTTGGTCGTCCAGACTTTCTCAAAATTCTTTTTTTTTTTTTTTTTTTTTACTCGTTGGGTTGGGCCATGCGACATCGTCGCTCGCTTAGCCGCTTCGCTTGCTTTGGAGATACCCTCCTTGAGATTTCTTCCTTCGCCCTGAAAAAACGGAGCCCGCCACGCAGGCTCCTTTGGAGACTTTTCAGCTCTATCGAGAACTTTTGAGGGGTCGACTTGGAGCAAGTCTATTATTTCGCAAACTTTGCATTGGTCATACTCGGGTTCTGGGCTCCACTCGCGTTTCTTGACTGCTGAGGAATCCAATTTTCAGACGGTATTATTATTATTCTTTCCATAAACGTGAAAGAACTTTTGCCATCAGTTGTTGAAGATGGGTGGATGATTGACTCAAATCCGCTATGTTACGCAAGGAGGGGGGCCCTCAACAGATTAAGGTTTTGCACCCATAGTCACATCGCCATTCTAAATTATAATTGACTATTGTTAAAGGAGCTTAAAGGCTGTCGAGTAACGTTTAAAATAGCGTTCTATTGCTTTTGGTGTAGGTAACGTTAGGTTACATCAAAGAGTTGAAGACAAGAAGTTAGCAGTGAGTGCGTGAGAGTTCATATTATCTTTCTAAGAAGAATGGGTGTTTCCGCTTTGTATCACAAATCACGTACATGATTGAGTTTCCTTGAAAGAAAAAGGATGTCAATTTGTCGAGTTATTCTTATAAAGAGCACACACGTTCCAGTTTGTGTTCTTGTGGGAATCAAATATTGTTATCTTACCAAATTGTTGTCAATTTTAGAATTATTCAAAGTCAGCATTTGCTTTTAGATGGGTGTTATTTAACACAGTAGGTTCACGTCAAGCCTCTAAGTATAATAAAAAAACATCAACGAGAAATCGCAACGAACGAAGAAAGACTCACGATCTCTTCTCAGACCGTACAACCCTGGGGCAGACAGTAGACACTACAACAGAAATAATTGGTACAATGAAAATGAAATTGGTTTTTAACTCATGCACGAACAATATAACCGGATCACTAAGTCACCCTGACGGAAGGCGGCAGGGAAATTTTCGAATGGTTTGGTGTAATAACTTCCTCATGCCAAAGCCGTTACATAGTATTGCTTACCTGAGTGATGTGTGTTTGAATTGTTTGTCAGTTCAAGAAATGACTCGGGGATTCTATTAAGAGGAAATTTACACGGAACTAAACATCGCCTTCCGCAGTCTTGTTTAACACTTACAATATTCTTTTACTTCCATGTATACAGCTGCTAAACTGCATTGCGGGGGAATTTTGACCTCCCCGATAAATCCCATTGAATTCTCCGCACAAATATAAGATTACCTATGGCTGAATTATATCTAACGAGGTTCATTTAATTTATCGATCAGTGATGTCATCTTCATGTTAGGTTTCACTTTGGTAAATCTTTTTTATAGCATTGCTAAGTTATAAAATTCCACTACAACATCTGAATTATTTCCTCGCCTGCCAGCAGGAAGGACAAGATTGCTGTACATGAGTTGCACAAGGCAGGGAATTAATTCTTCTTTATTCCAACGCGTACGGGCCACCAGTTCAGGCCTGATACCACACACTATTCGGGTCACATAAAAAGTGATATAAGTCGTGACACTTAAAGTCAGGATGTCATCCACAAGTTCGAAAGTTAGAGTGACAAATACCTAGTCACTTGGAAAAGGGCTTGGTCTAGGAGTAAATGGGTTAAAAAGCCAATGAAAAGCAAAAAAAAAAAAAAGAATTATATAGAGAAAAAAAAGGAAAAGATTCTTTTGCGTTTGGGCGGACTCATATGCGTGTTTCATAAATCTGACGTCACGAAACCCACGAACACGTGGCGATGAATGTTGAACTACTTTGAGCAAAATCATTTTTTCTTTGTTTCAGATGAATAGGTTTGCGCATGCGTAAGGTACCGGCGATACGGCGGAGTTTCGGCGGAGTTGGTAGTGTGTGTTTCAGTTCATAACTGTGGTCTTGTTAAAGGGAAAGCCAAGTTTTTCTGAAACTGCATGTCATGTTAACCAACCATTTTACAAGATCACGCTATACCAGTGGACAAACATATTAATGACGTATTTCCTGAGTCGAGTCACGCAAACCTTACCAGGGCACGAAGTAAGCGTTACAATAGGAACTTTTACCTTAGACACGTACGCTTGAGGAGTTGTATTGTTGTACTTAGCTAATCTCATTAGCTATGGCTTTTGGAGACTCAATATCGACTCAATGAGCCAATATTCTTTTTAACTCACTGCACTACGAGATAAAGATGATTGACACCTTTTCTCGTTTGTGATGTGACATTTCTATTTTAAGATTTTTCTTTAGTGTCCTCTTTTGTTATACAGTAACAAGATGATGATGGTATTTTCACTCTTTGAGTTCATTCTTGGCATAAAAAGGTATTCATTTCTGGGCTTTTCTTATAATCATGGGTATGATAAATGAATAAAGTCTTGGTTTCTCCAGACTTTCTCAAAGTCCTTTTTTTTTTTACTCGTTGGGTTGGGCCATGCGACATCGTCGCTGGCTTGGCCGCTGCGCCACTTTCGCTTGCTTTGGAGATACCCTCCTTGAAATTTCTTCTTTCGCCCTGAAAAAAACGGAGCCCGCTACGCAGGCTGCTTTGGAGACTGTTCAGCTCAATCGAGAACTTTTGAGGGGTCGACTTCGGAGCAAGTCTATGGTTTCGCAAACTTCGCATTGGTCATGCTCGGGTTCTGGGCTCCACTCGCTTTTCATAACTGCTGAGGAATCCAATTTTCAGACAGTATTATTATTATTCTTTCCATAAACGTGAAAGAACTTTTGCCATCAGTTGTTCGTGATGGGTGGATGATTGACCCAAATATCCGCTATGTTACACAAGGAGGGGCCCTCAACAGATTAAGGTTTTGCACCCATAGTCACATCGCCATTCTAAATTATAATTGACTATTGTTAAAGGAGCTTAAAGGCTGTAGAGGAACGTTTAAAATAGTGTTCTACTGCTTTTGGTGTAGGTAACGTTAGGTTACATCAAAGAGTTGAAGACAAGAAGTTAGCAGTGAGTGCGTTAGAGTTCATATTATCTTTCTAAGGAGATGGGTGTTTCCGCACTGTATCACAAATCACGTACATGATTGAGTTTCCTAGAAAGAAAAATTATGTCAATTCATCATAAGTTATTCTTATAAAGAGCACACACGTTCCAGTTTGTGTTCTTGAGGGAATGAAATATTGTTATCTTACCAAATTGTTGTCAATTTTAGAATTATTCAAAGTCAGCGTTTGCTTTTAGATTCGTGTTATTTAACACAGTAGGTTCGCGTCAAGCCCCTAAGTATAACTGATCAAAAAAACATCAACGAGAAATCGCAACGAACGAAGAAGGACTCACGATCTTTTCTCAGACCGTACAACCCTCAGTAGACACTACAACAGAAATAATTGGTATAATTAAAATGACTCAGGGATTCTATTGAGAGGAAATTTACACTGAACTAAACAGTCCTGTTTAACGCTTACAATGCAATATTCTTTTACTTCCATGTATACAGCTGCTGAAAAGTATTGGGGCGGATTTTGACCTCCCCGATGAATCCCATTGAATTCTCCGCACAAATATAAGATTACCTAAGGCTGAATTATATCTAACGAGGTTCTTTTAATTTATCGATCAGTGATGTCATCTTCATGTTAGGTTTCACTTTGGTAAATCTTTTTGATAGCATTGTTAAGTTATAACTTTCCACTACAACATCTGAATTATTTCCTCGCCCTGCCAGCAGGAAGGACAAGATGTAGACGGGTTGCACAAGGCAAGAAATTAATTCTTCTTTATTCCAACACGTACGGGTCACCAGTTCAGACCTGATACCCGGCCACACACTATCCGGGTCACATAAGTGATATAAGTCGTGACACTTAAAGTCAGGATGTCATCCACAAGTTCGAAAGTTAGAATGACAAATACCTAGTCACTTTGAAAGGGCTTGGTCTAAGAGTAAATGGGTTAAAAAGCCAATGAAAAACAAAAGAAAACAATTATATAGAGAAAAAAGACGGAAAAGATTCTTTTGCGTTTGGGCGGACTCATACGCGTGTTTCATAAATCTGACGTCTCGAAACCCACGAATACGTGGCGATGAATGTTGAACTACTTTGAGCAAAATCATTTTTCTTTGTTTCAGATGAATAGGTTTGCGCATGCGTAAGGTACCGGCCATACGGCAGAGTTTGGCGAAGTTGGTAGTGTGTGCTTCAGTTAATAAATGTGGTCTTGTTTAAGTGAAAGCCATGTTTTTCTGAAGCTGTATGTCATGTTAACCAACCATTTTACAAGATCACGCTATACCAGTGGACAAACATCGATGACGTAGTTCCTGAATCGATTCACCCAAACCATCTCGTTTCACAATAGGAACTTTTACCTTAGACACGTACGCTTGAGGAGTTGTACTGTTTATTACTTCGCTATCCTCATTAGTTATGGTTTTTGGAGACTCAATATCGACTCACTGAGCCATCGTGTTGTCTCACTGTGACAATAAACTTGGGATGCACCATGTTAGCACGTAACGCGTTCTAGAATTCTGATTCCTCGCTACCTGTATCCTGACGTGTCACGAATTTTACTGCAAGCACTGTATCACTGTGGTATCCGGAAAATGCGCGTCCACACATATCGTCAATGTCGTCATTTAATCGTTTTCTCGCTCTCGTCCACACGTACAAACCTGTGTTTCTGGTGCCAGAAACGCAGACCGTTTGCGCCTAAAACATCTACGGCTAGTAACGGTTATTGCAACATAATCATTGCATGAGTAGTTGAGCTCATATTTAGTCAACCAAAACCAGGTTTCAATGAAAAACTTTTATTCGCACTAAATGCGCCGCTGGGAGCCGAGCACGAGAGGACACATGGTCACTATGATGATTCTATACACCTTTACTTAGTGCCCAGTGAACTGGAACGAACTTGCAACGCAGGAGTTCACGGAGAATATGAACATACTATAGCCCAGTCAGTTCGTATCAAGGGGAGGCATGAAATTTAATCTGTTTACGGCTTCCGGGAGCCTCAACCTCGTTTCCAGGTTTTCTCTCTTACCCTTGGACGGGTAGGACAGGACCCTGGGAATGAGGTTGGAGGTGTCTTTCTCAGGTTTCAAGTATATGAACGGGTAGGAATTTCACCAGTTGAAGTATATGAAAGGATGGGCAAATCTGTCATTTCGGTCTGCAAAAAGGCCCAAAGGGGCTAACAGATGCATTTTATGGTTGTGAAAAAGTCGAAAAAACGTTCTGGTTTTGTGGTTTATTGATATTTTGAAGGTGCGCTTACAGCAGTTTAAAAAGATGCAAAGTTCTTGCAGTTAATTTTTTATTTCAGTCAATTTTTATATTCCTTTTGTTTCAAATTCATTAGCATTCATTACCATACCCAAAAACAATCGAAAAACAAAAATTAACTAAGATAAAAAATTAACTACAACAAAGTTCTACAATAAGTATGTGAAAGGGGTACCATTTTTCAAATAGAAGATATACGAAAAAGGTACCTTTTTAGTTAAAAATGGTATATAAAAGGGTACTGGGTTGGACCTCAAGGCGGATCCTTCTTGTATAAAACGGTTTCATTTCTAAAGGACACGCATGAAAAATACAACAAAAAAACTCACAAGAGACTACTCAAATGCAAACAATAATGCTGTTTTTAATGATAAATAAATATCCCTGGAAAGCCTTTGTAAATGAACAATAATACGAGTTAAAAATAAGCAGATTGAAAAGAACCTGCAGTCTAAATAAAATATAAAACATGGCTGAATACAAATATACCAAGGCGGAGAATAAGTGAATGAAACTAGGTCCACTCGAGAAGTAAGTTTAAGGTTATGTTCCCACTAAGCTATCAGGCATACTGTGAACACCTTTCCGATATGTGACTCTACACTTCAGAGATCTGGGCCCGGTTACATAAAACCTACACTTTAGTGCCCACTTAAGTAGGTCACTTACGAATCTTTTATGGGCCGGGTACACTTACGGGTGTTGCAGGAAACGCACTTAGCACTCTCGTAAGTTATTCTTTTACGTGGTAACTTAAGGGCTCACTTAAAGGCACACGTAACTTTGATATAGTACTTTATTAATGACTCACTCTTTTTTTTAAGCTAACCATCGGTGAGTGTAAAGAAAATTTTAATTCGTTTCGAACACTTTTAAGCCTCTCAAAGAAATGAAATTTGCATGCAATCGTTATTTTTCTTTAATGTCTACTGAAAATGATAATTCTTCTTCTTTTTTCACAACGTCGGCTTTAAAGTGTACATCAGAGGTTAACAAAGCGTATTAGAACGAATAATAGGGAAGAAAAATTACTTTTCACTTCTCAGTAAAAGATCTCGTTAACTTTAGTAAAAACAGTAACGATACGGGACCTACATAGGTCCCGTAAATTTACGTGCTATTTTTCCCGTAAAAAAAGTTTTATGCAACACCCGCAATTTCTGTTGCATAACCGACACTTAAGTGAACACTTACGAAAATCGTAAGTGCAACCACTTAAGTGAATTCCCTAAGTGGACTACTTAAGTGATTTAATGCAACTCACTTAAGTTACGAGTGCACGTACGTATACCCGTAGTTGGTACGGGCGTTTTATGCAACCGGGCCCTGCGCCGCACAGCTTCGTTCTGTTGCAGAAATCGCGCCGAAATCACCTTTCATATGTGTGAAGAGACGTCTTATTCGGTCAGTCTGATTTTCGTACCGGAGACGGCAACAAGAAAGTAAAAAACACAGAAAGCTTTACTTAAAATAACAAAAGCTCTACTGCATGCGCGTATCAAATTTTTGGCACATTTCTTTGACGTCCATAGCACGCCTATAACGCGAAAATTCCAAATGGGATGTTTTCTGGAAAACTTGAACACAAAGACGAATTTTTCTTTTACCTATGTGAAATGAGATGTAGTCCTTAAAAAATCGGACAAATTCGCTCAAAAATGGACAAATCGAGCAAGGGTTATTGGCTATAAAAGAACACTAATTCATTTTTTCCTGGACGCTTTCACTGTTGTCGTTGTCATGGTTGTTCTGTTGCTCTGTGCTGGTGTGAACAGCCCGGCGCAAACGAATAACAGTTTGGTATACTTTTGCAACTTTAAACAAACTCCGGCGTGGACACAGCAAATTCGTTTGGCTCCGTTCCAGTCTTGTCTTAGGTAAGCACAGAACTAACACCAAAAAAGGGAAGACATTTAGCTGGCGGCGAGATCATCCCTAGCAAAAAGTACATCGCGTGATCTTAAGGAAGCTCAAAGGTATTTTGGATGCACACACCACCACTTGAAGTTGCTATCCAAGTACAATTTACGCATCATATATGGCGCACGATATTCAACGGAAATGAAAATACTATGCAGCTTTGTTCAAAGTGAAGAAGCCTGTAACAATACTCTTATTCATTTTGAAGCTAATGTCGAAAGCAAAACGTTGGCAAAATCTGAGGCACCCCTTTAACTACTTCATAGAGAAACCCTTCCGAACCTACCATATAAATAATCTCCGTAAATCTATAGCTTTTGAGCAGTTATCTGGGCAGTTATGATTACTCCAAAATTACGAAAGACTAGGCTGGCATTTTCACCAAAACGGAGCATCTAAATTCGACAGTTAATTTTATCAAACGAGAAAAGTTCTTTCAACTTATTATTATGTCGACACTAATATTAACATTAAAAAAGGGAAACCTGCTGTCTTCGTTTCCAGCGATTGACAGGAAAATAAACATGCTTCTTAATTTATTATAGTAAGTACCGTGACTAAGTTAACTAAATTTTAATAACTTAAGTTAAATTCTGGTCCAAACAAATTGTATTTTACGCATTATATTTTAAAACTCAAAATATTCAATATAATATTCTAACAATTTACACAATGCCCTAAATTGTTTATGCATATAAAACCTTAAATAGTATCCCTGATGGCAATGAAATCCTTTTAGCATATAAGCCTGCTCTCTTCGATAGCACTTATACTGGACAAGGAAAAGATGAAACTTACACCACTTGATTCGACCACGAGATTTTACAGAAGTTACACAAGGAATTGAATGAGAAATTAACGGTGGCCCTTACAGTCAGATATTTTTTTGTTTTAAAATTTTAAAGGCAACCGTCTTTTTCTCCCTTTTTGGTGGATAAATAAAACAGAGAATTGCATAACAGAAATTCTTCAAATATTATATTACAAAATTATACTCTTTAAGCAGTTATTTCACGGAAAATTAAGCGATGGCGGAAGAGTTTGCAATGTGGTATCTACTCTCTATATTTTATGAAAATAATCACTAAACCTCACACTTCAAGAAAACTTTTTTTAAATTCTGTTAAAGGATAATCCAAAAAATATTTAACAATTTCTTGCCTCTCTCTTGTCTAATTTCTCTTACAAATTCCACACGTTATACAACATACGCAAAATCGACATTCTGACATGTTGGTTGTTTACTCCTTTGCTTCAGGGGAAACTCAGGCCCGGTTCAGACGCCGCTCCACTCATTTGCCTAACCTAAGTGATGAATTAAGTACGGCAAAAGAGCGGCGTTTGAATTAATTTGGTACGGCAGTTTTAGTTAGGTGCCGCAGAAACGCCAAGCTCGACAGCGTCTGTCGCATTATTCGACATTGGAGCGGCATGTGATTCATACGGCACTCCTCATAAGTGCCGAACCTAATGCATACATTATGCATACATTAAATTTAAAATTTTTTCCACCATACCGCTCGATTTTACGTAGTTACCATGCGCAGAACACTAAATTGAGGAAAATGGCGGGTAAAGAAGAACAATCTTTCTCCTGTTGCGTAAAGAATACAAAATATACTTGTTTACGGTGCTAGGAGTACTTCTGTATGCCTTGTTCTGTCTTCGAGAATGATGAAACTGTCAACGGCTAGAAAGCAGGCACTGCAGACGCATATTGTGAGCAATGTTTCCGAAAAGTTATGGAAGAGCACGAGAAGGTCGAATGTAATGATTCAAATGAATCCGGCAAAAATAGAGGTCCACAGAAGCAAGAAGAACGGTCTTTGACAAAGAGGAAATAAATTATGGCGCTAAAATATGGTATCGGACCCAGGCAGGAGATAAAGGTTAGGATCGACACACGGTACGGCGTCTGAATCAGTTGCCACGCCAATGTCGCTCCAAAGTTGGACCTAATACAATTGGGTTCAGCACATAAGTGAAGCGGCGTCTGAACCGGGCCTCAGCGACAGTTTTTCGGTGCTAGGTTTTCTGGAATCGATTAGCGGGTAACTAACATTACTTGTGATAGGTAGACAAGGCAACCATCGACTTTTATAGCTTCTATTTGTTACTAGCACGTTTCCAGGATTATTGATGAAAAAGCCAAGTTAAAAGCTGGGACATCTATATCTTTCGCGTTAGCTTTGACATATCCAAGAATTTCAAATTCTGGTGAATTGATCTTAATCTCTCGCTGCTTTTTACGGTTGAATTTCGACGGATATCGCACATTTTTGGACCCAAAAAAGTAATAATATATTTTTAAATATACATCGTCATAGCCAAGCTTGAAAACGAGGTTCAGGCGACAAAGTTCGCTGGTCTTCAGTCTCCTTAGACTCACCATTTGTGGGCATCATATCTTGTATCATTTCCTCCAGTGTAAACTGACGTTGAGGTCGTGGAAAAATGTCCAGTTCTTTTTCCTTTCGTCTGGTTTTCTCGCGGGACATTTTTCTTGTTTTGCTCTCGTAACCCTCGGGTGGTTTCTCTCCGGGAATCTGCTGGAGTTTCGGGCTCTCTCGGAGGCTTGGAACTGAGTTCATGAGGTTTTTGTTGACGTCGTATCCTATGTGGTGTTCACGTGACACTGTGCCCTCCTCCGAGGTGCAGAAACGCTGTTCAGTTCCGTTCTCTATGCTCTCTGTAGTAGGACTCTCCTGTAAATTTCAATTTAAACATGTGGTTTGGTATTTGCCTTCATTTGGTGAAGACAACCTTAAGATGACGACATATTTAAAACTACAGTAGTCGTTGATCTCATTTGTTAAAACACGTGTTACGTTACGCCATCTGCAATGTTCATTCACGTATTTTCCATTTGCAAAAAAAGTCGCAAGACATCAACATGAGGGGAAAAGAGAGGAGTACACACAGAGAAAGCTGAGATAGATAAGTCGTTGGAGAAATGGTCTGCTTTCGTCTAGTATCTCAACAAAATTTGAGTAGTATTGCAGACCTTTTCTCGAAGAAGGGAATGCATTTTTATCATTGCTATTTGGCTGTGGCTTTCTTGGGTACATTCCTAAACTTACATCAAAACCCCTTTTTTACGTCAAGGGGATATTGTAATTCCTTTATAACTTTTAAAAAATCAACAAAATAGAATTTACCTTTGGGTCTCTGGCGCATGGTGTCTCGTGATTGCTTACTAAGGCCCTTAGAGTGACGGCTGATTCATCTATACTATGCTTACTGGTGGCTCCAGAAGTAGGTCTGGTACCAACTGCAGCATTTTTGTAAGGTGTAGTATGCGCATGACTGCTACTTCCGCTCCGTCTCTCGATGGAGTTGATAAGAGACTGGACAAGAGACAATTTACGGGGCGAGCCAACGATAACTTCCTCTTCATCCGGGCTTCTGTCGTTATACTTTTCGACATCAAAGAACATAGCTTTATTCGCTGGATCTGATACAGTCTGTTTTGACAAATCTGGGGACTCTTCTTTCGGGTCAATTTGATGAGCGGCCTCAAATATACGCCTTTTCATTGTGGGAGTTACAGACCCTTGCAGATTCAAATTCACCAGGCAGTCCTTGACCGTTGGAGAGGTCCCTAGTTCCAGGACATCTGGTTCACCACTCGACTCTAGTGGATTATTGCGAACATTTTCAACCGAGTGAAATAGCCTCCAGGCAGGACTTGTGCCGAATGAAAAATCACTAGACGTTTCTGAGAGACCAGAATACCGCTGATTTCTAAAATCGTTGTCAGTGTCTGTAAAGTCACTCAGACGATCACTAGTGAAGTCACTGTCTGTTTCTAACGAACATTCCGACGTTTTAGCCCCACCGTTCAATGCGAACGTTTGAGAGTATGTTTCGTTCGGTGAAAATACGTCCTCGTTATAATCACCGCCTACTTCGTCTAACTGGTCACTTGAATCAATGGACTGGTCAACCGACTGTACATTAAGGGTAACCTCCGGGTTATCCTCAAGTGCTGTGGGCAAACTCACCATGCCATGCGTACTTTTTTCTGAGTCGTTTATACCTTCTTCCCCATGGTTGGTCTGAGAACTTTTCTTGGTTCTTTTTTCACCCGCGGTGTTTTTGCCATTCATCATCTTACTCCCTGGCTCCTTATTCTGATTTACAAGCTTATTATCGCGGCGTGATGATGGAGGTGTTTTACACCTTCTCGCCTTGCTTTCAACTGCAATGGCTTTAGCTGGGTGTTTTGGTTGGTCATTTTGCTGTGAGGCCGAAGATTTTCGTTCTCTTGGTGTCGAAGGTAGCGATCTACGTCCGCGGGCGGATTCTGTTGAAATTTTCCTATTAGCTACCGGCTGTGTTGTTTTCGGTTGAGGACTAGGGCTTTTGGACACGCTGGGCTTTCTACTTCTCTCCTGCTTGACTTCCGTTGAGTTTTGCGCGGGTTTCCTTGAACCAGGAACCCGTGATTTCCCGTCGGGGGTAGCGGAGGATGACCTTCGTTTGGCAATTGGCCCCCCGCGTCGTGCATCTTCTGTGGATGAAGGCAATTCACAGATCTTAAAAGTCTATATAAAGCCCTAAAAAAGGAGAATAGCTTTGGAGTCGAGCACGGCTCAATTGCAAATCCATCGCAAACACGAGGTTGGCAAACGGTATCTATTGAAAACTATTTCCTTTCTTTTCTTTTCTTTTCTTTTTTTTTTTTCAAGTAATATTGTGAGATTCACAATTTGTAAATACGCTCGCGTTGAACTGGGCTTTAGTTTTGTATTCTTGTAGCATCAACGATCCAAGGTCTTGTGAATGTCACACTAAAGATGCGTTTAGATCTAATCACCCACTTAAATTGATGATACCTCAAAAAATTACTTACCTGAAGAGTCAACTCTCCCAGCCATGGCTGAGGACGCCCTCCTCTGCATGTCCCTTGTGGGTCGCGAAGACATCGTTGATTTTGCGCGAGGTTCCATTACGGGCGTCATCGGACGGGGCCGGGCCCCAAAGGATGCGCTTCTTGTAACCTGCACGGGTCCCGACCTTGGAGAACCTACGGGTCCACTTAAACTCAAACGATTCCTACCAGCTGGAGAATCGCCTTGTGGTCCCAGATTACCTGACAACTTTCTGGGGCTGGTTACTGAACTTTTCCTTCGGGCTTGTCCAGGGTTACCGTTGCTCGTGGATGTTCCCTCCCTTTGAGAGTTCTCACCGGTCACACTTTGTTTCCGCATAGATGAAGTAGTGGGATTGGAATAGGACGGTCTGCGACCATCTACAACGACGCTGCTCAATTCCTGCATGCTTTTGCTCTTACGTGACAGCCTACCGCGGGCCTGTGTGTCAATAGTTCTGGGTGGGGTGTCACGTGTCAAGGTACCCCTTCTTTGCCGCTGCTGTAAGCGCGGAGAGGAGGGTGAAGAGCTCCTTGAAGGGGAAACACTTGTCATCCGTCTTCTCACAGGGTCTCGTGGACTCTTAAGCTGAGGGTAAATGAAACGTCTTTACAAAAAATTACAAAGTAGGCCCTTGTGCTTTTTTCCATGCCAAATTTACAACTGTTTTAGACTTAAATTCAGGAAAAAGTAGAGGTTAAAGCCGTGGTCGACGTCCATTTGGCACTGCTTATCGTAAATGGTCTATTAAGCCACGTCTCTCAAATAAGTCCCCCTCTCTAATAAGCCTCCCTTTTTAGAAGAAGAAAGTTAATAAGCCCCCTCTCTATTTTAAGCCCCTCCTCCCCTCAACCTTATTAATCTTCACTAATAAATGATAGACTATATAAATCAATAATTACTGTAAAACTGTATTTGGACAGATCCACGATGGTTTATCCACGTATTGGAAGTTCGGATTTGTTTTTAATCGTCGGCTGCATGACCTCCAACTTTTTGTACTTGAGCTTTTTCAATTTGCATTCTAGCTTATTGTGGAGAGCTGATACTACCATCTTCTCTAAATTAAATAAGTCCCCCCCCCCCCCTTCTCTAATAACCCCTCCTCAAACATGTTTGAAATAAATAAGCCCCCTCCCCCCCCACCGGAGGGGCTAATAGTGCAACTACAATATTGGGAAGCGTTCCAAGATTGTAACGGGAAGCTTCACACTATAAATTGCCACTGTCTAACAAAAAAATTTATATTACATTCTACGAGGAAGGACAGAATAACCACACAAAATATTCAGAAAGCTGTCAGGTCGCGATTTTCTTCATTTTTTGATGTTGTAATTGTGTATATTGATCAATTTTTCACTGTTGAGTTTAATTCATGAATGTTCGGCTGTTTCATTCATTTATCTATGGCAGAGACTACGGTAAGGCCACCAGCTTTCCTCAAGGTGAAGGTAACACGCGCGCACTATGTTCCTCGCAGTTAGTGATTTTCACGCGCGCACGCATTCGCTCTACTCCCTGGAAAATGATGAAGGGACTACTCCTAGTCTATTGAGTCCCTATTTACGGGATGGATTTAGCGATTTTTGCCTTTTTTCTAGAAAACATGATTGCCTTGTCCCAAGGGTTAGGATTAGGTAGGGTCGTGGGATTTTTGTATGAATCTGCTGGCCTATGCTGGCGCCATAAATTGTGCATGTTACTTATAATCTGCGAATCCCGTACCTAGTAACTAAATGTTAAAAAATCAGATCTTTATCACTGGGTGGCAACTGCCTCGTATTAACACGTCTGTCTGTCTCTCTCGATGAAAAATTGTGCGCATCTCATTTTTCTCCTTCCCATGGTCCCTTGCGTCGGCAGTCGCTCGCGTGTCACTCGCGTTTCGAGCTAGTCTGCCGAAAACGACGCGCCTGAGGAGGAAGCAGGGTTGGCAGGGTAACCATTTCGATGTAGACTAGAGTAATTTTGCATTTTTTCTCAGAGAGAGGACTGATTTTGCGCATTTCCCAATACTCACTGCACTGTCACTGCAAATACTTAAAATGCTAAAAAGGAGAAAGAACATTCCTTTTTTTTTAAATTGGTTTACTTATTTTTATTGAACACTGACGACAGAAAACTAAATACATAAAAAGAAAGAAGAAAAGAAAAAAGAAAAGAAAACAATTAACTAGCGGTGAGAAAAAACGACCCTGCCAGGACTCGAACCTGGAATCCCCTGATTCGTAGTCAGATGCCTTATCCATTGGGCCACAGGGCCTTTGACAAGTTGATATGGCGTTACATTAATATTTAACCGAAATGGAATAAATTATGTACTAAACAATGCTAACCAGTCACCTGAAACAAACAAGTCTTGATTTCCGCTCATTTTATGCTGTTCTAGCAACAAATCCAGTCGTGGCTAAATGTTTTAAAGTCTCCTAGTTTAGTTTTGTATCCAGTTTCTTCCATAATTTTCTTTCAGTTTCTTTAGTAGCGTATTTTGCTAACTTTATTTCCCTTCATTTATAAGTTTTTTTTTTTTTCAGTGTTATTCACCAAACCAAATATCGACCAAGAATCGTTGCCGAAGGTATTGCTGGTCCCTGTACTGTGATCGAAAGACTTTTCGACTTCACAAAAACGTTCAACTATTAAAATAGAGAGTGTTCTAAATTTTGGTCTAAGCAGATAATGCCTTCTCCCGATTTGCATTCCTATCCTCTACAAACTAGCCTGAGTATCGGGCCTTCCGGGTAAGAAAGAGGAGATTTGAAGGAGAGGAGAGCTCCTACAAACCTGCGAAGACTGGGGCGAAGACCAGGATGCAGTGCGTCCGTGTGCCACAGGAGTACCACATGAGTCATGACTGTCTGTACTGGAAATGCTCATAGAACTGGGAGATCGACCAATCACATCGCTTCCACTACGTGATCTGGGAGATCGGACTGAGTTTCTCCGTTGCCTCTCTTCATCATAAGCGATAGGAAAAATTGCATAAGTAAACCTAGCATTATTGCAGTATTACATTTAGCCAGACATTGGGTAGCAGAGTCGCTCAGTCGCGCGTCGCAGTCGGTATTTAACCTCGTTTAGTAACCAGAGTTTAGTTTCGTCTAATGACATTAGTAGGCCTCGTTGTAACAAAAAAAAAACTGGTTTCTAAAACTGAACATCAATCCAAAAACAACTGACAGGATTTACAAATAGTGCCTGCGTTCAAGTTTTCCTTACTCAATCATTTTTGTCGTTCACAGACTCTTTAAGCTCCCTACTCTCTCGCAAAACATCCCCAGTGATGGCTGTATTCGCAGGCTAAAAAAAACTACCGAGCTTAATGGTATTTAATCGGCGGGGACGAGTACTTTTCCGCGCCAGCCAACAAAGGAAAACCTTCATTAAACTTGATTTTGGGAACAAAGTTGGCCAGTTGCTTTCAGTTAATGGACTCCTGGCGGAGGAGTGGTGAGAAAGCTAGGCGTTGTTCTATAGAATCTCATACCTGACATCTTACAGGGATCGTGTTTTTCGAAGTATCTTTCTAGTGTGTCCCATCCTCCACCAACTCTAACCATTACGTGCTTACGCATGACCTAGAGAGGACATTTGAGGACATTTGATTACTACATGACAACAAAGCGTCAATGTGAACAAGAGAAAGATCAATCTGAGGCTTCGTTTATTTGGAGTAAACTTGTCACGAATAGAAGGTTCACATGGCTACTCGAGCTACCCCGGGCGGGCCATCTTTTTGTACATTTCCTTACCAAAACTTGGCAAACCGCTGACAGGTTATGAGGAACAAAAAGGTTGGCTGGACGTGAAAGGTGACCCTTGGCTAGGCCGTTCGTTCACCCTTTTTCGATGGTAGATTCACCCTCCTTTTTCTCCATAATAAATAGACACTTTGGGTCGCCCAGCCGGGTCAACTCGGTCAAGGCAAAACAATCAGAGCATGTGCGAGCGCTGTTGTCAGCTCTTGGTTCGGGCGAAGGGGTCAACTTTTCTTCTCACGCTGGCTAAAGTTGACTCTGCTGGGAGGGCGAACCTCTTTAACGGAAAAACTTTTCTCAATATAAACGCGGCCTGAGAAACAAAAAACTGCAACACGCACAAAAATAGTAAAGATCAACAATATAACAATGCGTTTTAACAAACTAAAAGAGGTCAATATTACTCTCTTACCCTGACGAATATCAGCGACTTGTTTTCTCCCATTCGATATTTTCCCTCCGCAACGCGGAGGACTGGGAACTTTACTGGGCAAGTGCATTGCTCCAACACTTGATAAACCTGTAAACATAGATGCGATTAAAAATCTTATCATACTAAAATAACATTAGAAATGGTTTGGTCAGATGTTAGCCGTGCTAAGTAGTCATCATTGAAATTGTCTCTTTAGTAACAATGACCCGTTTGCAGTTTGTCATCCGCGTGGTACAGAACAGCCATGCTAGAGAGGACGAGACGCACTGGGACTAGACAAAACAAAAGACTCACGTCATTTAGGGTGCGTCGATTGATCTTATTCTGGAATAAAAGTACGCAAAACCTGCTTTACAAATCTGAAAACTGGGATATTGAACAACCAGTTAGTGTAGGCGTAAACCTAAAAAAATGCTTGAGCGATCGCTGATTTCACGGAATCAAGGTCGCTTTGAGTAACTGTCAAATGAAAAAGAACACCGTTGGTATTGAATGTAAGTTGAAACATTTTCCACGGTCTCTTACATGACTTTTTTTCTGATGCAGAATTCGTTTTGACGTTTGGCTCGTAATGCACACGTTTAGGGACGTTTCGTGACAAACCAAATTAAGAAAGTCTGTGTCTGTAGGAGGCTGAAGCTAGTGCAAGTGCGACACAAGAAATACAGTAGGAAGTCGCTTTACGGACAAGCGCTTAATGCGGACACCTCGTTATTACGGACAGTTTTCCTTGTCCCTGTGGGGAACGTAAGACCTCACATTTTCTTTAAATTCAACCCGCTTAATACGGACACTTTCTATCGCTCCCCGTTAGTGTCAGTATTAACGGTGTTTGACTGTACAGTATTGGACAGAACTGACGGACCACGCAGAGCCCTCTATCCGCCAAATCAAGGATAGAAAAATGGAGCGTCTTGGGAGTTTGCAGTTCCATTTTTTCATGTAGTTGATTGCACCCCCTTTGAACATTTGCAAGTTTTTGGCAATCCTACTGACAGAAGAAAAAGCTTTGCGGTAGGAAAAAAAACCACTACAATAACTAATTTGATTTATTGATTTTTCTTAATTAGTTCTTGTTTTGGCAAGTTTATAAATTTTGCGGCTCGTTACGTAAATTTTGCATGTAAAGCAGACCTTAACATTCATTCTCCTAATATGTTTACTGGAACAAAAAGAAATCAATAATAATAAAACTGAATAAAAGCGAGTTTTGTATCACCATTAGTTTATTAGAACATCTTGATGAACACGTCGTTCTTCTTGGTACCTTATCAACGATTTCAAACTCGTCGATCTCGCTCAGTTTCTGATAAAAACGTGACACTCAATTTTCAAGAAAAAAATATAGAGTTGTTAACTAACAATTATTCAATTAAAAAACATTTTGGAAATAAAGTGCATGTCATATGAGCAAAGTGGACGGCAACAACTTCCTTACATCAATGGCGAGAGTTTGTGTAAAATGTCTTATCACCACTGATTTTATGTTATGATTAAAAGAATCACTTCGATTGTTGGTCCTACTTTATCGATTCTTTACTTTATCTTGCGATTCGCAAACTTTATGTTTGCTGTTGATGTTGTTTTACGTTATTCGTCGTTGTTCTTGCTTTTTTTTCGCTAAAGAGAACTTAACGGTAGACAAGATGTACTGGAGTTCACTGTTAGCCATTTTTTGGGGCGCTGGATTTTTGAAAATATGCCAAGAGCAATGTTCTCGCTTTAGCTATCACAAACAGGGAAATTTGTGTCATTTTTTAGCCTAAAAATTGCCTTCACCAAAGGTTAGTTGTTATTTTTTTTCTTTGAAAAATTATTGATAATTTTCACTTTAATTTAAGTGTATTAGTGAAAAGCATTGTAGACGAAACTGATTTTAAAGAGTTCATACAATAAACATGTTACAAGATTCTCTTACGCAGGTTTTAGCTTGTAAGTGTGAACATTAACAACTGAAGACTATAATTAGATACAAACTGAAACTTTTTTCATTTTATCTCAGTAGCACTTCAGGAAAAAAACAACAACTACTTTAAAAAACTTGAAAGAAAAAAATCTTTGTCTCGCATAGGTAATTATAATATGATTTTGTAAATAATACGAAACTCATTGAGGATTAAAGGATTAACCTTAGCGAATTAAAGAGAATATTTGTATTTTTATTCGACACATACCTTGCTTATCTGAGAAATTTTTTTGTTTTTTCAGTTTTAAACTCAAAATTCTGACTCTCGAGGATTTTTACCAAAAAACAATACTCGGATATTGTGCGTGTATCATGCGATATTTTATTCTAAATGATTTTGCTACACTTTCTGCGCTTAGTGAATTAGAGTTAATATAGGAACTAATTAAAAACCAACAACTTTGTTGACTCGTGAATCGAGGAAAATATGAAATCGAAAATACAAGTTTTAATTAGTTTTACTAGAAATTTCCCTCGATAAATAAATTACTCAGTACTTCGAAATATGGTGATTTGGTGGATTTTTATGGAGATAAATCACTCGATGTTTGGTGATTAACATACGAGGTTGACAACAATGGACAAGAATTGGGCACGCGATACCATGACAAATGTTGCTTACTGAAGGAAAAAAAGCATGTAACTGAAATTTAATCTGTGACCATAATTTTCCTCCCACTGGGTGTAACGGCTAGCTTGACCATGTGAACTAAAATTCCCTGAAAAGAAAAAAAATTCGTCCACGGGAAACACTTTTTCAATTTAATATATCATATTAAGTAAATGCAGTAGTGACGCTGAAGAGTTTGTTTGCAATTGAATATTTATCTATGGGCTATGATCCATTTTCTCCGTTTCACTAGCGGGTAATAGTTCCTTCATAATCATATTCATTTGACTAAAAAATTTTTGCCGTTCAAGTTCTCTTGTTTAGTAGTGGCCAAATGCTAACGTTCAGCGTTTCAACATATCGCTTTGAAAGCGGCTATATTATATATTATATATATATATATATATATATATATATATATATATATATATATATATATATATATATATATATATATATATATATATATATATTTATCTTTACAAAAATAAAATCGATTCCACCGCCCTTCTGGTCAATTCCAATAATTCAACAAAACACAACCGGCTGTCCAAATAAAGACCACGTCGTATCTATTTATAAGAAAAATACAAGCATTTAGGATTTCTCTGCAGGAGTTATTATTCGAAGCTTATTCCGAGACTATTAGGTAATCTTAAAATTTTGGAATATCTATAAATTAATGCAATTACTGTATTTCGGAATAAATTCAGATTTTTCTGAAATGGGGTAAAAGTACATGAACAATAATTATAAGTATCGTTAAAAACAAATCTGCCGATTTCTTGCTCATTTTCGTTACTTTTATTTCATTCTCGATTCTTTTTCCTTTTTTCGAGACGGACGATTCTATGGTAAATCACCAATTCTTGGTTAAAAATTATGTGGCTATTTAACGAATAATTTTTACTAGTAAAGGAAGTAAAAAAGAGGGATTTTATCGGATAAATACATAGACGTTTGCGGTTTTCTGATTCCTTCTTCGCCTGTTTTTGATCAGGATTATTTGTTGTTGTATTCGTACTCCAAAATCTTCGAGAACCACGCGTTAAGTTACTCGTTTTGTAATGCAAACACAAGTACTAGCAAGGGACAATGCATTATAATGAAAACTCTTTGAAATAAAATTGCAACTGTCAGCCGTGCCTAATTTGAATAATGGTAGAGTAAGCTTTATTTTGTTTAGTTTATACACTCAAATTCGACCATCGGGGTACACTATTCCATGCTGCGCGAATTCTTGTGCAGTGTGTACTTTTGCTTGAATCATTCAACAAAAAAGCGCGATAATCTATTGATATTTTATTTCTTATGTTTAGGACACATGATAGCACGCACTCACCAGATCGTCTAGGCTGTGCGATTTATGTTTCTTCTTTAATCGAACCATCGGCTCCTCCATAATCTCGTCCGGTTGCTCTTCAATCTCTTGGTCAATTTCATTCTCCAGTCTGACTAAATCTGGCGGTTCAAGGCCAAATTTTACGCTCAATCGTGCCACGTCCATGAGTGTTAGAATAACAGACTTCTCGTTTTTATGAAGAACGAGATCTTCCGTTTCAAACATAATTATGTCTGCAACTCCCAATTGCCGACACCAGCGAATAAAATTCGCTACATTATCCCTAGCAAGAAATGATCCGCGAAAGCCTGTTCTTTCTTTGTAAGTAACTCCGCAAGGTGGAAATGTGTCTCGAGGTATGAAGCTGTTATACTCAAGAAATTCTTCGCCCGTACTCTGAATTGTGTTAGCTAGTCTACACAAAACCACTCCTGTCTCTAAATCCTCTAACAGCGTCTCGGCCGTGACCATCAAATTCAAAATTCTCGACATCCACGCCGCAAGATCCTCTTTCATTGCCGCCATACATTTGTCTGTGTGATCCCCTGCTCTCTCTCCCTTCCGTTCCGCCATGTTTACACTGCAGCTGAATTTCTTAATAAGCGAGATACTTCTCAAAAATGGTTGTTGCAAAAGGTTTGTTCCTATTGGCTTTGTGTGTTATTCATCAGGAGAGCGATAGCCCAGTGAGATGCATAGCGTTGTATCGCTCGAACCTTTAAGCAGTTGTTCTATGGAAACGAGTTCTACATGTACAACGCGCGCGCGCGGTAAAACTTGTGATGTCGATGAAACATTCATTACATAAAACAAAACTGCAGATTTGGTCCGCTTTTGTTCACAGCGATTATCATTGCTATGCGTCTGCAATATTAGTGATCGCACGCTCTGATGGAACAATTGATATCAATAGTTAATGAGACATGATTTAAAGGTCTCCACGTAGCTTCCACCAATATTCATATAAACCTTGCCTTGAATATTTTTTCAAGTTTAAGTTCAAGCTAAAAAATATTAGACCAGTTATTACGCACATTAAAAATAAACTCGTAAACAAAACGGTTCATTAGGTAGCATACTCAGAGTCTACTCATGCAGGGTAAAACCTCGTTCTTTAAATGTTTTTCCCCAGGAGCTCTACCTTTGTTCGACTCTACATTTGTTTGTTGAATGGTTATCTGAGTGTAGTTTATGTATACAAATGCAATTATCATTTATTTGATAAACAGCTTCAAAGAGACGTGCCATTTTCTTACCACCGACAATACTACATTTATGTGCACACTATCATCATCCACTTGATTCAGTTCAATGGACCGGGTCAATTCTCATATATTGAATTTCGTTTTATTTTTCTGTAATTGGCGGAAGTTGTCATAGCGTGCTAGCCGGAAGTACTTTGACAAGTGCTTGTAACTTTTGTTAATCATTCACTACTCAACACTTTCATAGAAACCATGTCATTTGTAGCCTGCTGTCCAAGCGCCTGCTACGTAGGCTATGTCATTTGGTACGTATGGTGCTTTGAAAGTGTGAACTGACGCCAGCTTTACGTAAAAACCCAAATTCTGTTTTGTAAGAGTATGCTGAATCGTCACAGTTTATTTTTGACGATGTGAAAATAGCGGGTGATTTCATGGTCTTGTCCTGTTCTTGACACCATTTTCACACATTCTCAAACTGTTCGAGATTCCACGATTTCAGATCAGATTCGATCCTACGGCAGAAACAAATTTGCAAGGACCAGTGTAACGAACAGCTGAACGAAGTGGAAGTAGTAACATTAGGGAGCTTAAGCAACAACGACGACAACGGCTTCGAAAACGCCAGATAAAAAGCGAATTCGCGCTGCTTCAAACTTTATCGTGCTTATTCCATCTCGTTCAATTCGTCAGATGTGTGCGAATTTTTCTGGAGTTCAATTCTAAAGGACTGTATCAAGATTCAGAAAAAGAAAAAGGAAGTCGTCGTCTTGCGTTCACGTTCTCTACAAAACGTGAAATTAGGCACTTTCACATCGTAGTCGAGCACCGACGGCAAAGAAATGTACTAAAAAGCGTGATGCACGTGCAAAGTTGTTGTTTTGCCAATCTCAGAACCTATTGTTTTTTGCCGTTCTTGTTGCCGTCGTCGTCGTCGTTGCTTAACCTTTAAGTCCCAATAGTGACCAACATCAATTTTCTCCCAATGATATCCGTACATTGTCAAGAGACTAGGTTATGAGAATTGATAAAATGATCACCTAAGAGAAATGCTTTGATCTTTTGGTCAAATTCTCTCTACTCATTCTTTAAGGAAATATATAGAGATCAGTTTGGAGAATTTTTATGTGGATATTGGGGCTTTAAGCTCCCTATTAATATCCCTTAACGACATGACGAGCATCTCTTCTCGTTTCATATGGGGGACCCTCGGGCTGAATAAACCCAAAGAAGCCCCCTGAGAGATAGCCTGCGTGGCACTGTTGGCAGACGTACGATAGTGAAGGGTTCCGGGGGCGCCTCCTTCCCCTTCTCTATCGAACGTCTGCCACGCAGGCTACCAGGCCCCAGTTGTTCAAAGGCAGGATGCCACTATCCACCGGATAAATCTGTACCCAGTGGATAAATATTAGGTAAACCAATTGCACTATCCAGTGGGTAGTGATTTATCCGGTGGATAGCGCTATCCACCTTTTGAACAACTGGGGCCTGGTCGATGGACTACATTGCACCGAATAACGAATGAAAAAGAAACGCAATAGTAATGTGCGATGTCCAATGAAGTATGAGGAGCCCATAACTACTCATGGGCTCCTGGTATTGACAAAATTTGACGATTGCTCTCGAGGCTAATTAGCTAAGTATGGCTATGATGGAGGGGGGTATAAAGGCCTTTTAATAACCACAATAAACATCACTGAAAACGGTGAAACCGCAACAGAACCAAGAGTTTATTTAATAAAACAGGACCTTTCTGCACCAAGCAATCCTCAGGCATTTTGGTCAGCGGGTGGTTCTGTGCTGTTAGGAGCCGTTAAAAGGTTAACTAGCTAAGTATGGCTATGCTGGAGGGGGGGGGGGGGGTATAAAGGCCTTTTAATAACTACAATAAACATCACTGAAAACGGTGAAACCGCAACAGAAGTAAGAGTTTATTTAATAAAACAGGACCGTTCTGCACCAGGCAATCCTCAGGCATTTTGGTCACCGGGTGGCTCTGTATTGTTAGGAACCGTTAAAAGATATTTTGTCTCGATATAGTTCTGGCCCTGAGGAAGGCTAATTTTGTTAGCCGAAATATTGGCCTATAATAAACCAGCCCTTTGCCGTAGAGCCAGCCTTGCATTGAGTTTCGTTTTATTTCACACTTCAAGTGACGTCTGGCTACAGCATCTCTTTGATTACAGATCCGGCAACAGGAACCAGTCAGTTATATTTACGCGTTGCGTGGACCTCTGCATTCAAACAGCCGTTAAGAAAGGACGGTTATACTCAGGCAGAATTAGACGATCTGTTTATTAATTTCAATGTTTAGTTATCCCTAATTTGACCTATGGTCTATCGCTCCCCGGGGGGGTACTCGATATATCCCTGGGTGGGGAGGTGCGGCGCGGCCCCTCATACCCTGACCCTGTTTATGACAAATATCGCTGATTTTCCTACCCTGTTTAAGACAGAATTCCGATTTTTGATACCCTGTTTAAGACATTTATCCTGTTTAAGACGAAAATTGATAAATCGATACCCTGATTAAGACAAAAAATGATAAATTCGATACCCTGTTTAAGACAAAACTCCCGAAAAACATACCCTGGCTGGCCGCACGTCCCCATTAAGCCCTTTTAACGGAGTACCCCCCCCCCCCCCGTATCGCTCTACGGTTCTGTTGATGCAGATCAGCAGAGCTTACCCTGACTGTATAGTGTTTACTGGACCGGTGTCACAAGCGGAGAAACATATCTAAGGCGGTTCACATCTATGATCTATCCAGTAGAAAAAACAAAATAGGAAAATTTTCGACAAGGTAAAACATCAAGAGAAACATTCTCTGAGAAACCTTACGCCTGAACTGAAGGTCACAGAACTTGGCCGGTGACTAGATTTGTGTCTTAGATTGTGACAATGGTTGAGGTCACACTAGAGACTTTACTATGGTAAAAAGGGCTCTACTATGGTAAGTCTCGTAACGTCTTCTTTACCGTAGTAAACCTGACAGGTCCACTTAAAAAGGCATTTGAATTTTTCCAGGCGTTTTTTCTCGCGTGATCGGTAACGTGAGAGTGGAAAGTAAAACAAATGATGACATGCTATGAGAGCTGACTAAATTGAAATTACTGAACTGTAACTTCCTGAGCGTGGTTCAATGTGAAAGAGTATTGTTTTCTGTTGTGAGCATTTTGCTTTTAATTCTGCTGCTCAGACGAGCAAGAAGAATGCGCTCCCTTATTACCTACCTTGGTTTCGAATACGAAGTTAGTGAAGATGTTTTAGTGACAGGTTCATTGATTACCCGTCGAAGACATACTCTTAGAGAAAGAGCGGCAATGCGAAGGCAAGCGTGGGTCTACCCTCAACCCCAAGAATTGTTTGAAGAAATGTACAGAAACAGAAACCTTAAAGCACTGTGGAAAAAACAATCACCGATGTTCTAAAGCTATTCTGTTATGCGACCCTTTTTGAAACTACTTTCCTCAAAAATCATGACAAACTGTCAACAAAACAAACAAAGTTTAGATAGACTAGAGATATACCCACCTATTTTTTTTGGTAACCAGATGGTTATCGGTGATGGGTCATCTTTGTTCTTTCCGCGGTAGTCATGGAAATTAACCAGGGTAGAGTTTACTATAGTAAACTGAAAAATGCCGGTCACACTTACGGCGCCGTTTACTATGGTAAACTTGAGTTTACTATAGTAAACTTTCTCTAGTGTGACCTCAACCATTCTAGGACACAAATCTAGTCACCGGCCAAACTTAAACACTGATTGAGTGAAGAACTCCTATTTTAATCGCTTAATCTTTTAATATGAGCTAGCCTTGAACTTTTTTTTTTGTAAATGAGTTTGTAACTTTTAGATTTTTCTTAAATATAATTTAGCTCCGGGGTCCTCCGTAATTATTACAGTGTAACTTAGTTCATAATTGGAAGTTTTGTAACATAATATT
This sequence comes from Porites lutea, assembly GCF_958299795.1. Taxonomy (NCBI): domain Eukaryota; kingdom Metazoa; phylum Cnidaria; class Anthozoa; order Scleractinia; family Poritidae; genus Porites; species Porites lutea. The sequence continues at coordinate 14,451,527 of NC_133211.1, forward strand.
AAATATATCTAGTTTTTATCTTATCAATTACTTAAGACTATTATTATTATTATGTTCAAAAATAAATGTCATAAAATAACTTTCGATGCCTCTTGTACTGTCACCAACTTGCAATACCTCTCGCAATTTGTAACAACTGTCCATTGAGTTAATTCCTGTCTTGTGTCGCGCGGTCTGTTCCTTCATGTCATTTGGGTCATCATGCCTTTGAGGCCCTTGTCTCTAGATGTCTCTAAGAGGATGGAACCTGCCCCAAGTCCTTTTATCTTCTCTTACGTGTATTCAGGTGATACAGGAGCCGAGTACTGCTATAACCACTGATAAGATTGGAAAGAGCAGAATGTATACTATAAGCACCAGAGTTCAAGGGAGACCTGACAGCAAAAATGCACTCTGAATGGATCGGAGGATCATCCCAACTGGACTGAACGAGCTATTAGCTATGAGACAAGGAATGGAAGTATCGGCGTTATTATGGAATGCGTGGACTCGAAGGAGACGTGAAACGTATACGTATTGGTGACGTTGTTTTCAGGTCTGCGAGAAGTGTCAACGTCACAAACGTTAATACAACTTCCTGTAAGTCGGTCGTTTTCCATGAGGAAAACGAGTGAGTTTCCGCCAAACTCGGGGATGGGCCGGAAGCCGAAGTTGGCGCGGAACGAGAAAATTTCATTGTCGCGGCAACCACAGTTGTAGAACAGTCAAAATATATACAATCTTCTCTGCATTAGATTGCATTATTTTATGCTTACTTTTTCGGAAAACACATTTAACGTTCAGACCGACCTCGCAGTTACAATCGCGAATCACAATCAGGATCAATCCAACTAAAGAAATTCAACTCTACTGACAGATTACAGACAGGATAGGGAGAAGGAGTTAAGGAAAAGTAGACTGTCCCCCCCGGGACACTCCCTTCTGTAAGCCCGTTATAGTAGTGTGAGGTGCCGAAGGTATGGTTTGGTCTGATCTGTTATGTGGTTTTAAGACGCAGGGGGCACACCCCCACCAATTACCAAGTTTACCCCCCGGTTATGTCCTTGTTTGAAATATTAAACACACAGTCTGCTCTCTAAGCTGAACAATCTGGAGGAGTGAAACAGCGAAAAAAAAAAAACGGCGAGCGGAGCGAGACTAGCCTGTGCCAGGCTCTCATAGTATAGTGGGGACGTATTAAACGAGCAAAGCGAAAATAAACCGGGCGTTTTCCGCATTTCTTATTACTTTTCACCACCATCTTGGAGCCTGGACCCGGGGGGGTACTCCCATACATTACCTATACGGGTATGTGCCGCCCGAAGGGGTCGTGATTTTGAAGCTCCTGGTTTAGAACGGGGTATCCATTTCAGAGGCGTTTTCTAGAACGGGGTATAATATTTCGAACGCACGAAATCGAAAGCTCCACTTTTGTAAGCAGCCATTTGAAAGTATTCAAGGACAGATTGCTTTTAAAAATACGGTTCAATGCGTTAACAAGCAAACTGTTGTACTCTTGTCGCACCCTAGAACGGAGTATAAAAAATTGGCCCATTTCTAGAACGGGGTATCAGTTTTGGGGTAAATTCTAGAACGGGGTATAAAAAATTGGCCCATTTTTAGAAAGGGGTATCAATTTTAGGGGAAATTTTTTCTAGAACGGGGTGCCAATTTGGAGTCTTGGGCGGCACACACCCACCCAAAAAATACCCGAGGCCTCCCCCCCCCCCCCCCCCCCCACCGGGGCCTGAAACAGGCTAGAGCGTGCCTGGCGAAGCTTGGCGATGGACTTTCCTTTCCCAGGTTCCCTCCGCTCGCTGATTGTTTTCGCTTTCGCGAAGCCTGGCCCCAGGCTAGTACAACCGTAGTCTGAAACGTCAGCCGTTCAGAAAAAAATACACGATAGGAGTCTCACAACGTAAAGTAGTAAATACCGGAGAAAAAAGAAAACGGAAGAAAACTGAAGGGTTAAAATGTATTTCAGTAATTAAAACCATGACTGCAATTATCGCTCATTCCCACCTGATAGAGAGAAGATTCCATAACACTTACAGACTGTTCCAAATGAATCATCTTGGTAAAATTGAATCAGTTTATTTCAAAACTGATCACAAATTTAGAGGATGAGTTGGAAACTGATACGCTAAAACACATCCTAGAAACTGAAAATACTTACGTTTTAGCTGTCACGCCCGTTGAAACCAGGAATATTTTAAGGATATATTTAAGTATCATTGGTGCATCATGTTCCATCGCTCTGAGACGCTTACTGCAACCGGAAGCTTAGTATATTTCGATTCATTAAAATAACTCTTCATTCCTCTTCATTCAGTAAATTAATTTTCAAATATTGAAGGCCATTAAGATGAAAAGCTCTAACGCCTTAATTTCTAAATATTATGGCCTTCGTAAGGGTTCGTGCCGTTGTGTTTATTCAAAGTCTCCCAAATCTTATGAAGCTTCCGGATCCGGTCTCAGCCTCTCAGCCAAAGTGAAAACACCTGGCAACAACTTCCGGTACGCAACGTGTATTCTGAAATTTGTTGTTGAAATTTGGCTATAAGTACTTCTCTGAACTGATTTGTCTGGTTATAAGTTGCTTCTCTACATAAGGAATAGAACGTTTTCATTTTTTGTCAAAATGGAAAAAGATCTATGCAGGACCATAGTAAAACGAATTAGTACAGGTTATGCTCATGACAGAATACAGAGAGCTCAACAGCTTTTGGAGCAAATTCGCTTGTGCGACTGCATGGCGATCGGAGGGAAACGCTGTGCTTGCGTAAGACGACCAAGAGAAGTATTGAATGGAAGAAATAAGACAAGAGATAAAGGAACCCAAACTGAAGAAAGAACCGGTAAGTGTTAAAATCAGATAGAAATGAGGAAAATTGATTTTACAGTCCACAAGTTTAACCCATCGCTGTACATATAAAAGGCTTTCGGCAAAATGTAATTATTATCTTTTTGACGTTTTTTTGTTCAAGTTCAGCTAGTTTCATGAACATTTCTATGTTATGTACAGCGATATATCACTTTGTTAACCAAAATTTTAAGAAACAAGTGATTTGTTATGTTGTTAGGTGCCACTACAGCGCAATATTTCGGACATTTGGACCGAGAAGATGCTGCAAATCCCGTGAACGCAGTTCCTCAACCAGCTATAAGCTTATTGGATGTAAATAGAAACGTTGTTTCCCTGGCCAAACGGAGGCATTTACCTGAGGATGATGTGTACGATGGAATAAGAAATCCTTACGTGTTAATCATAAATAATGTGAACTTTTGGCATATACCTCAGCCGAGAACGGGTGCTCAACACGACCTCGAGAACGTGATGAGCTTTATCAAAAAAGCTGGATTCAAGACTGTAGTACAATGCCCTGATTTGAGAAAAAGCAAGTTGCTGGACTTACTTGAGGAGACTCGACAAAGTGAAGTATTAGGTAAGGAGAATAAAAACTGTAATCTTTACTTCCTGGGTTTTAGCAGTAAATTCTAAATTTCGTTTGTGACCGGAAGTTGTAAGGCGAACATACCTGCATTTGGTTGACTGGAAAATCCGGATCGGGGACCAAGGATATCGGATCGGGGATACAAGTATTATATTTTCCGTTTTGTTTGGTTTTGTTCTTTCGGTGGAGGCGGGGTGGTGGTGGGGCAGTTCCAATAAAAAATAATGCCCTGTTTATATGAAAAGAACGATATTACCAAAGTCTATGTGCTTGTCACTTCAGTTGGTGATCGATGGACGATCCTTATACTCAGTTTATTGATGGTATAGCGGTATTTAAAATGCAATCAATTTATCGAATCCTTTAGCTTATCAGCTGACCTAAAATTCCAGACGTTTTTGGCAACAAATGTACGACTCCCTTCTTCATTCCTATTAACACCTTTTGGTGTCTTCCTTCTCTGAAAAGCATATTAGATTGTTTAAAATTATACACTTGCAATATTTTTTATTTTTGCAGTTGAACATGACAGTTTCATCTGCTTTATAATGAGCCACGGAGATGAGGAGGGCATCCTTGGAGTGGACAGCAGGGCCATACCAGTTGACGAAATAACAGCCAAATTTCAAGGTGGCAAATGCCCCTACCTTGCAACAAAACCCAAGCTATTTTTCCTACAAGCCTGCAGAGGGGATGTTGACGATGAAGGATATTTGGTACCACGAGGACCAGGTCATGTCTATCCCGATGCTATAGATGAGATGCCAGTCAAGCTACCCTCAGATGCAGATTTTTTGATAGCATATTCCACCACAAAGGGGCATGTATCAAACAGGAGGTTTGCTGACAACGTAAGGGTTTCTGAATCCATTGGAAAATTTTTAGGTTCCTGGTTTATTTCCTGTTTGATACAGATTTTGGAAACTTATTCAGGAAGAGAAGATTTGATGACAATGCTGACAAGAGTAAATCAATCCATGTGCAAGGAGTATTCAGTACCAGGAGGATTTAAACAAATTTCCTGTCAGCTCTCCATGCTAACTAAGAAGGTGTACTTTACTAATTTTCAATGATTGAGACTCTGTTACAGTGTAACTTATCCAATATATTTTGACACATCATCTAGCATTGATGATAATTTTAAACCATGACCACTTCCCAGACAGAATTACTTGCTTTCGATTTGAGATTGTTTCTGCAAGGCCCAGTTGAGACCTAACCTGCAAATACAGGCCTGTTTTTGAGGTGCAGATGTCTCTCCTGCAAAACATCTGTAGCAGCAAGGAGCAACGAGGGACAACTGTATTCAAAGGCTATATTCAGACCACGTAGTAAAAATTGCATTTTTTAAGTAGCACCATGGCACCTTTGGTCTTAGATACCTGTAGGCTTTCAAAGAAATTTTTAAAAGGGCCACGGATGTAAGGATGGCTCCATATTGTTATTATGGACTGAGGCCCTTTGCATTTAGTGCCCTGCTTGAACTCCCAACATGATACAAATTGTCAGTGTCATAGATGTTACCCATCTCAATAGTTGCCCAGAGTATCAAACTATAAATGAAACAGTTGACAAGAAACTGTTCTACTGGATTCTTAATCTGCATGAAACTAGAAAAAATGTCAAAATGGTGTTTGATCAGAGCTTCTCAAACTCATTAATAAATAATTATTTATTATTCATCACCATGGAGATGGTTTGGATCATGTGCCCCCACAATATTAATAGTTTGAGAGACTGCACCAAACACAGGAAAGAGATTTCCATAAGGTATCTCAGTGGTTGAATATTTTGATGAGACACAGCTTTTTTAAGAAATAAAACCACATTTATTAGTTAAAAAGACATATTTAAGAGACTACATTTTAAAACTAACTGATTCACCAAGAGGTAGGCATTAGGATTAGTAGATAAATACTAGTCATAGTTTATTGTTCTTTTTACCACAAATTATTACTATGAAAGATGTAAATAAAGAGGCGACTTTTCAATTTATTGGAGTGTGATTAAGTCATTGGTACCAGTGATGAAGCCTACAAATACAGCTATCTCTTTGTAGTTATAATTATTTACTGGCAAAATAATGTAGCAGTTGCAAAGATCTGCATACAAAGAATACCCCCTGTGATAAACAGGCCTGCCACTTAGGGCTGGGGGCTGGAGATTTCCCCGGACTACTATAAGCATGAGGAAGCAAAAGAACTTCTGAGCTCTTCTATCCCCACCCCCCACCCACACCCCCACCCCCCTACCAACTTCATATACTCTTCAACTTGATCTCTTAGAGGCAGTTACTTACACAAAGTCTAACTTAGACAGTGGTTAAAAAAATCATTGGTGGATAAATGTTTCTCTTGTCTACCCTATATGGCTTCAAGAACCTTTTCATGATAAATAGAGTTTACATAAAAGTGTTTTGTTTAACACTGGTGAAACTTCATTTAAATAACCAGCCCTACTGTAGGTAACAGCCCCCATGCAATCTGATGCTTTGCAGAATCGGTCACAATGAAATGTATTTGCAGGCACTAAGTTTTTATGTGAGATGCAAATCACTAGTAAAGCTAATTGTGTAATAAAAACCATTAACTTAATACTTTCTCCAAAACTGTCATTGCCTTCGTCAGAAAAAATAATATTAAATATCCATGTAATAACATGGTGCACAAAATAATCCTGTTAAAATATGTCCACTGTAGTTCACCCATTTAGTGATTAGCAACATTTTTCAGGATAGTTTCAAAGCAGAGACATCATTTGTGTGCAATATTGCTGACAGGTGTTCCGAACATAGCTTCCCCCAAATCCTCACTCAGCTCAGCAAGCTTCTTGGGATTGTTGTAATGAGTAACAGCTTGAGCCATTGCCCAAGCTCGTTTCTTAGGATTGTCACTCTTAAATATTCCTGACCCAACAAACACTCCATCTACACCAAGCTGCATCAACAGTGCCACATCAGCTGGTGTGGCTGTACAAAACAAAACAAAACAAAACAACAATAATCAACACTGTAAAAAATTACAATCCAACTGCCATGCAGTTTTCTATAAACCAGACTACAACATTATTATTTAAGTAATTGAAATGGTGAATATAAAAATTCTATATACACACATATTTGAACTGTGGGATGAAGAAATAAGTGCAGAGAAGACACATAACCTATGCAGTAGCCAAAAGAAAGCCTAGGAGCTGGACATTAAATTGGTACCTTTTAAGGTAACAATTAAAAAAACAGCACCAAGAAAGATAGATGAAAATAATGATACAATATGAATTTCTTATTTCTGAACTGTGGGATAATAATAAAAATACTTTAATTATCCTCTCCTCTTATGGAGCTTTTTAGGGATAATGAAACAAATAAATTAAATTTAACAAAACATGGTTAAAAATTTCAACTGGTAGGAGGCAAACCAGTTGGCTATTTTACAAGCGTGGTTGAGGATTTGAACTCGAGACTACCGTCAACAAATCCAGCCTGCGGTTAGGGCTGGACTTGAACTTGGGGCCTCCGAATTACAAGTCCAGCGCTCTAACTGCTCGGCCACACTGCCTGACCAAAAAATGCAGAGACGATCATTGCAGTTAAATATGCAACTTAAAAGAGAGTCAGAGCAGAGTCAATTTAGTTAATACTACTGAAAAGACAGCTGGATTTTTCTTTTTTTGACCAGCGTACACCATGTTCACTGGCTAGAACATGAGCATACATTATGTAGGATGTGAACCTGTGTGTTTCATCTGGTGGATAACACTTAATTACCAGTGTTTGAAAAACCAAGGCTTGGTTGCCAGTACTAGGAACTACATCCTGCATACTGCCAGGACTGTATTTCCGATAGGTGGCATATGTGAGGCCCTGCCAGGGTAAATTCCAACAAGTGACATGGCCCAAAAAGTAGCGACAGCGTGTAAAATGAAATCGCAAAAAGAGACAACCTCCCTCGGCCAAATTGCAAAAGTGACGGCAAAGCCTAAAATAAGCCACAAGCATTTATAAATACTAACACGAGACGTTTTAAAATTCAGACAGGCGACATAGGACCCCCCCTGGCAGGGCCTCATATGCCAAAATATTAATGATATAAAATTAAACACGACGGTGAAATTTATTTAGCCAGGTGAATACATGAGAATGATTTTTATTCAGTCAGCGATACTGTTACAAGTGACTCGCAGAAGAAAATCAGAACCGAGAATACCATACTTACCAAGACCTCCAGCAGCGAAGTTGACAACTGGTAACCGACCCATCTGAGCAGTCTTCTGAAGGAGCTCAAATGGTACTCTTAGTTCTTTTGCATAAGAGAACAGTTCAGCAGAGTCTAGTGACTGAGCGTGACGAATCTGACTGCGAATGGTTCTAGCGTGACGAACAGCTTCAGCAACGTCACCTTTAAGTTGAAAAAGAGATGTTTGAAATCAAAAACTACAATTCTACCACTATTAATTAGTTGAACAGTTGACTCTTTCTTTTAAATACTGGACAGCAGTCTTTCAAACAGACAAGTCCATGTAACTGACACTTAGTAATGATCTCTGCCTTTCAGGCCTTTACAAAAAAAAACTTAACAACTTGTTCTACCATTTTTCCCCTATTTTTAAAGAAAGCAGTCAAAAATACCCTTTTTTGCATGCTTTTTAGCCTTTCGTAACACCTTAAATAGCAGGTTTTTCGTGTTGTCACAGCCACAACAAAAACAAACTAAGTGAGGAAGACTTAGGACCATGTACATACACATTCTGCTTGAGGACATTGGATTCGTCACTACTGGAGAACTCAGAATGACAATGCTAGACCAAAGTGGCTGGTGAGGGAGAATCCATGCTGTCCAGGCAAGTGTTCAACAAAACTAACAAACTTTTAAAGCAGATACCTCTCAGGATGGACAGTTAATGCAAGTCCGAAGGACTGTCCATCTTGGAAAGAAATAACTGAAAACATACACTGTATTTCCTTGTGTAATATTCAGGGGAGATTTTTTTTTCGCATCACAAGCCGGGGTCATTACTTGAGGGAAGGTGATTACTCGAGGGAGGCAACCATTTCAAATATTACTTACTGGAAGTCATACCCTAAATATTTTGTTTTATTATCCCATTAAATCAAAAAATTATCACATCAAATAAACTGAACATGGCCTTTTTAAGTGTTTCAAATTTAGTCCCTTGATTAATTTTCAGAGCTCAAATCGTCACTGATCAGTAATGTGCTTGATAAGATTCAACTTCAACTTGACAGGGAGGAGGAAAAGAAAGAGAAGATGGCGAGCTGGGTGGGGAGGGGCAATATTATTATTCGAGGGAGGCCATTATTTCAAATATTTCCATCAAAGGGGGGTGATTATTTGAGGGAGGCAATTAATTTATCGAGCGACAGCTATTATTCGAGGAAATACAGTAAGCACTTATTTTAAAGATACAAGACTGATTTTCAGCAAACATTTCAAAATATGGTTTTTTGAGTGTAGGCCTGCAGGAAACTGCTAATGGACTCAGAATCGTGAGAGGCCAGAGGTGAGGGGTTTAGCCCTTTTGTGGGGTAAGGGATTGATAAGGGTTCTTAATAGACAAGTGCATAAGCTGTTGAAGCATCCTGGCCAAAAAGGGACAATAAAATTGCCCGAAGATTAAAGCCTCCATTTGCTGACATCATTCAGAAAAGTTCATTAGGTAATAGGTTTGGCTGTTGAATATCACCAAAAAAGTGTCCATTTACACTGGAAGCTACAAGGACGATGGAGATGTGTCTGTTGTTGCTAAAGTCAGTTCTTAGGTCAAACCGGTACCCCACCACTGGTACATGTAGGTGGAATAATGAATATTTATTAACCTGAGGAAGGATATAAGCTACACAAATAATGTACTTTAACACAAGACACCAACACAGAAAATGATTAAGTTCAGCTCAATGCTGTACTAGAACTATCCACATGGATTATGCTGTTCAGTTCTCACCTGTTCCTGCTTGTCCTTTTGTCCTGATCATGGCTGCACCCTCTGCAATCCTTCTGAGAGCTTCTCCTAGATCTTTTGCTCCACAGACAAAAGGAACTGTAAACTTGTGTTTGTCAATATGGTGTGATTCGTCAGCAGGCGTCAATACTGTTGATATGAAATTACAAATAACTTGTACTTGCTGATTTATTTATTTCCAGTTGAGGACAAGGGTGCTGGGGTTTAAATAACTCCATGAGGAGACATCCTAATCACTAAGTCGTTGTAGGTTGTCTGACATTGTTTTTGTTTTGTTTTTATTACTTTGCCATTGCGTTACTAGGAGCTGTCAAGTTAACCATTTTTTTATCGGATTAGAGATAAATCGCTTTTACTCTTAATAGGTTAGATGTTATTATAGCAAATGGAATGATGTATCAAGTCAATCAACGTTGTCGATTCTTATCATGAATATGCAGAAACAATGAACAGATGTTACTGATGTATTTTAGGTTTGCATGCTCACGCGATATATTCAGATGTAATCAGCTTTTGTACAGAATGGGTCCTTTTTGGAAATACAGTAGATCACATACGAAGGAGTTGGATTTATTACTCAATCTCAACATAGGTGTCACAATAATTTTGATAAGTAAAATTAGAGGCTAGATGGCTAATTAACCCTAAATTTTCTTGTCAGTTTATCTGGCTGGAGAATATTGTTTTGTTGTTTTCGCGAACAACATTACTCTATTTTAAATACAAAATGTATTAGAAGCTTGCACCTTCTGACTCATCAATCATGTCAACACCAACTGCTTCCAAGATTTGTGCCTCGGCAAAATGTCCAATCCTGGCCTTGGCCATCACAGGTATGGTAACTGCATTTATGATTTCCTTTGTTAGCTACAAGTCGTGAAAGCAAAACAAAAAAGAAAAACACATGGGTAAAAATAAAATAACAGGTTGAAGCAAGAAGACAAAAAAACTATCTGCTAGTAAGCTTGCTGAATTTTCAGGACAAAGTCTTTATTGTGTGACCATTATGGTTTGGCAAGACTCTTAACTGTCCCAAGCTTCTGTTATTAACTTTGCATTTCTCTTTTAAAACTAATAAAAAAAAATAAAGCACAGACTGGAGCATAACCAAGGTCTGAAAACCACACAGAAAAATGTTACAATAAGCAAAGTTGAGCTGTGAAAACACAGCACTGCAGGTAACATGGACCATGAAAATGTCCACGAAATTATAAAAATAGTGCATTTCTAGAGCATTTTCCTATGGAAATAAATGATGATTTAGAAGTAGCACATCCACAAGTGGTTCTTCATCTACCACTCCTGGTTGCATCAAAATTTGGAAAAGTTGGTTTTGAGGAGAAGGAGAAACCGAAGAACCTGGAGAAAAACCTCTCATTACAAAGGAGAGAACCAACAACAGACAGCTCAACTCACATATGGTATCAATGCCAGGGTTTAAAGCTGGATGACACAGGTGGGAGGCCAGTGCTGTCACCACTGTGCCACCCTTACCCCCTAATAATTCTTGGATCATTTTACGTTTCTGGGAAACTGCCCACCTACCCCTCCCCTAAACCAGCATTTTGCACTAAGTGAGAAGTAAGTGTTAATGTTGGCTTAGGGGAGGGGTAGGTGGGTAGTTTCCCAAAAAAATGAAATGATCCAAAATTCTTGACTATGTTTCTTAAAAAAAAAATTGAAGAGGATATAGTGTACCTTAGGATCCGTCATCCTTGCCACTCCTCCCTGTTTACGGATATCTGCTGGAACTCTCTCCAGGGCCATCACAGCACAAGCCTGCAATGATCATAATATTATTCAACCTATAAACTACCATTATAAACACTGTGATAATCAACATTTCTAAGCAAGAACCTAGAAAACATTGAAGACTGTTTGTCAAAAGCACACATAATTTAGACACCACCTGTAGACAAGTAGCTGTCATTGCTCATCCTAGCATTATTAAGCACAACATGTGTTAACCAGCTCTACTTTCTATTCTTTAAAGACCTTTTCAGGATGTTTTAGAGCAGTATTTTGGATTTTGCTAACAACTGCCATTAGCTGCCCCTGCAGTATGGAGAAAATGAAATTGGATATTATGGCCTAAAGCTAAGGGTCATACCCCTGCTTCTTCAGCTATCCTGGCTTGTTCGGCTGTAGTGACATCCATGATAATTCCACCTTTTGCCATTTGTGCCAACCCAGCTTTGAGCTTGAATGTTCCTGTAACAATAAAGGGGACATCTAATGGACCACTCTAGATTCAAAACACTAAACAAATGATTTTAAACCATACACTATTAACCTATGAGTACAAGAAAACAGCAGACCTGTCTTGTGCTGAATCAATGCTACATCCTTAGTACCATTCTGAGCTGTCCTGCTGTTTAAAGTCAGATTGCTTACGTCTAAGTCTGAACCTAACAAACAGAATGGAAGTGAGTCATAAAAGAAGCATTGTCAGATTTTTTCTTCCTAACTCCAAATTTATTTCCATACACTGAGAAAGTACGGTAGAATCCAAGTTTTTCGAACCTCCAAGGGAAATGGAAATTGATTTTGAAAAAAATGATGATGGCATTGAATTACATCAGCTTCATCATGGTACTGTTTTATAACAACAAAGACGGCCACAGACAACAACAATATACCACTCTAGCATATCAATGCAGTGCCATATAGCTCTTAATTATTTTACATACAAAATGTACACTTGCCCTGAAAAAGTACTGTACTGATATATAGCATGTGTTAATGTTGCACTGACTTAAATAGCATTTCCTTCCATTTACTGCTAACAGAAGCCCACAGATTGTGAAAAAAGTAGTAGAAGTTCATTTACCCAGCTAAAATAACAGGCGATAAGCTCCTGCATCAAAAAAAATTGAGAGCTTCGAAAAATTGGTTATTAAAAAAAATCGGGAATCTGCTGTACCGCCTGAATTTTAATTATTTCTAACTTACCAATGTAATATTGATAGATGGAGTTTGTTTGCCTCTTTTAAAGCAAATCTTTAAAAAAATATATCCTAGAATGTACCTAACTGTAATGTAAGTGATTGTTTGTCAAAATTCAATTGCTTCTAAAGCACTATTTCCATAAAAATGATCAGAAACACTTTTCAGATCAATGATATAAAATATATGCAAAATAACATACAAAATACAATAGAATAATAATCAATTAAATAATCGTAAAAAATAAACCTGAATACAATCAAAACTATTGGTCTACCATGCTCAAAATAACTGCTCTTGTAATTCAGTTGCCAGACTACCGTATTTTCTCCAATAATAGTCTTCCCTTGACTAATCGCCTCCTTCAAATAATCACCCCCCTTAGACGGAAATATTGAAAATAATCGCCTCCTTCAGATAATCATCCACCCCTTCCCCTCTTGCCACCCTCTCTTTCTTTTATCCCCTCCCCGTCAAGTTGAAGTGGAGTCTGCTCCAGCAAAACTGACCAGTGACGATTCAAGCTCTGACGCCAAGGATATTGACACTGAACATTAAACAAGGAACCGAATTTGGAACACTTAGAAGGCTCATGTTCAGTTTATTTCACGTGATCTTTTTTTTTTTTAAATTTAATGGGATAACAAAACAAAATATTTAGGGTATGACTTCCAGTGAGCAATATTTGAAATAATCACCTCCCTAGAATAATCGCCTTCCCTTGAACAATCGTCCCCTTTTTGCGAGAAATTAATAATAATCACCCCCGGCTATTATTTGAGGAAATTCAGCATTTCATACTTCTATTTGATCTAAGATAACCTAAACTGCCAGTGGAGCAGTTTACATGGATCAACAAGTCTGGCTACCTCCCAGGCTGGGATGTAGCTTAATTATTAGCTTAATTTCAGTTTATTCATCTTTTATTAGGCAGGTGCTTTAATACCATTCATATGTAAATAGAACCTGTTGGACAACAAAGAAATTGAAAACAATGCTCATGCCAAATTTTGGAAGGAAAACAGTAAGTATTCTCTAATGTTACTTTTGAATAAGGCCTATCCATTTCTTACAAGCACTATTTTTAGTGCAATTTACAGTGGGGTCTTTTTCATTCATGCTTCACAAACTGTATGTGTTAATTTCTTTCAGAGGAATGGAATAATAGAGTAAGAAGAGTATGCAGGCAAGTGCTGCATTTTTCTTGAAAGCTTTAACAAAAAGCCTATTTCATTTTCAAAATGATCTGCATGGCCAACCAGCTCTGACTTTAGCAAAGCAGCCTCAAATCCCGGGGGGGATACTTCTGAGAATTCTTGGTGGGGGTGTGCTGCCCGCTTCTTCAGATCCTGACCCGATTTCAGACCAAAAAATGTAATTTTCCACACCCATTTTCAGACTAGAACTCTAAAATCCATACCCGTTTTCAGACCTAGCCTTTAGGTAGAAATTATGTTATCATTACTTAGATTAGAGTGCAAACAAAAAAATTATGCAAAGCCATTTCGAATTTGCATATTTCTCTTTCTTTCTTACTCATTAGGAATTGAAATGATAAATACGTTCATACACTCCCATAGTTCCCTTGAAAATCATACCCGATTCCAGACCAAAATGGGCCAAGTGTATACCCGTTTTCAGACCAAACCAGCGCAAAAACCCTATCCGATGGGGGCGGCACATACCTATATGGCCTATATAAGGGAATACCCCCCCCCCCCCACCCAGGCCTCAAATACAGTGCAGTCTCCATTAAAATTCATATTTGAACAATAAATCCTCAGTTTATGTTAAATTATTTGAACTCTCATAACCAAAGACAGTGCGAAAAACGTAGAGGAGTTCCAGGTTTCTTGCATTAAATCCTGTGATCGAACCATGGAAATGAAATCTTTTTGTTTCACAGTATTTAAAATTGCACTATTTGTTTTCTAGGATTTTAAAAAAAATTACAGTTTGAATTTTTCTTTACCTTAGACTTTGGCCTCCTCTACTAAAAAGTGAGAGAGACGAAATATTAACAATACTTTTACGAGCGGAAAAGGGGCCCAACCATTCATTTCTTACAATTTTTAATGCGATTACTTGTAGTGGAGGTCTTTGTTGTTCATGCTTCATAGCGCGACACATTTTGATGACAATCGACATACGACGAGCAGGCAAAAAGTACACCCTTCACCTGACGACAAAAGTGCAGTTGATGAACAATTTTATCAAAAATACGATTTCAAAGTCGAAAAGGATTGCAAACCAGGGATTGAGCAACAATGTTGACTAAACTTTCGCTTACGTTATGTAACTCACATTTTTGGATTCGTTAAGAAACTTAATATTATTTTTAAGCAAGGGAAATTTGCCAGTGGCCAACCTAACACAGAGGTCTATATCATTCAAAAGAATAAAGACTTAATTTTCACCAAGTATAAAAGTTTCTAAGACTTTTTAGTGCATATATTATCTGGCATGGCCATATTCGATCGAACTAGCTAAAATACTTCGGGTATTTTTTAGGCGAGCCTTTTAAAAATGTTAAAAATTAGACATATCTTACCATTTACTACACCATTCATAATCTGAGCTGTGACAGCATTAGACATGGCTATTTACAAAGAAATTCTCTCCAAAGCAGACAGATGCTACGTGGTTTTACGACACGGGCGTGAGTGACTGATCGCCGAAACATTTCGTAATACCCTTCAAATATCGCGGGCTCTATCAATACTATTAACTGAGGGAGGGGTAGGAGTTTAAAACGCTATCTTGACAATAATGCCCATTTCTGTATCCAGAACAACAATTACTACTTATCTCTAAATTACGTTAAAATATAATAATATGACAATAGACTAAATCACTCCATCGACGCTTGTTTGCAATAATCTCTCATAACAGTGTATTCCTAACTTACCCTCCCTTCCCTTAGATGTGACGATGATGCAATCAGATGCAACAGGTCCGCCACGCGGGATCTGTTCGATTTGCAAAATGGCTGAGAGTCGTACGGAATTACGGATCGGTGTTCTGGCCATTCAAGGCGCCTTCTTTGAGCACAGGGCGGCCCTACTCAAAGCCTTAAACAACTCTCCATTTCATAAAGACGTTGATTTAGAAGTAATTGATATCAGGGAGCCAGAGCAACTATCCGGTTTACATGGATTAATTTTACCCGGAGGGGAGAGCACGACTATGAGTCTATTCCTTCAATCGAACAATTTCCACGATGTTTTGAAAGAATGGGTAGCGGCTAAAGAGACACCTAGGGTTGTTTGGGGAACGTGTGCTGGCCTTATCCTTCTGTCCAATGCCATAGAAGCTCAAAAGGAAGGCGGTCAGTCGAAGGTATGGATTAAGATTTTTCTTGTAGGTCCGGGGGGAGGGAAGCAGGGGTAAGTTGGGGGTGGCATCGTGGGTGTGGCTGTGGTCGATTTTGCTGTATGTTTTAAAATACGTATACTAAGATACGCTAGCAATCGATTAAACATGGCCTACACTCAGCAAAATGATACAGGGAGCTACAACAAAAATGTATGTTACTAGGTGTATTAAGAAAACAGCTCTTTGAAGCCCTACTGCAAAAAACTCCTCGGCCCTTCCTCCCCAAAATAATGTTGAAGCCAGGCTGAATCATTTTTGCACCCAACGAGGGTGGGTTTAGGGAGGAGGCACCTGTGTAGTGGGTGTCCTGTGGGTAAGAAAGTGCCAAATTCTTAATAACACTTTTTGTCCAAGATTGTAGCTGCTTTGAAGAGAGGTTTGGATCTCTCCTAGTGTAATTCATGTGCGTATTAGAAAGTGCAAGTTT
Organism: Porites lutea; assembly: GCF_958299795.1. NCBI lineage: Eukaryota > Metazoa > Cnidaria > Anthozoa > Scleractinia > Poritidae > Porites > Porites lutea. The sequence goes on from NC_133211.1 coordinate 14,467,688, forward strand.
TGCCAGTCTTTGAAATTTTTTTTTAATGTGAACAGAAAAATTTAGGGAAAGCAAGATTCTTATGTTGAGTCTTAAACACTTTGTTCTTGATCATTAGATTGGTGGTATTGATGTCACAACCTCAAGGAATTTCTTTGGACGCCAGGTGAACAGCTTTGAAACAGAAGTCAAACTTCACAGTAATCTTCTTTCAAATTGTAGTACAAGTAATGAAGGAGTCAGTGTGAGTGAGAATGGTACAAGCTATCATGGAGTGTTCATCCGAGCTCCAGCAGTTGTGTCTGTTGACAGCCCTAAGGTAGAAGTTCTTGCGACTATTGACTTACCACATAGAAAGGAACCTGTCGTTGTTGGGGTAGCTCAGGAAAACCTGATGGCTACTGCATTTCATCCTGAATTAACAGAGGATACAAGGTGGCATGCATTTTTCTTAAAGAAAATTTTGGAAAAGATGAACGTGGGAAAACAATAAAAACCAAGACATGCCAGCATGGCAATCATGTGGCAAACATAAGACAAAAAAAGTGATGAAAAATAATAATGAATACATTGCATGCAATTAGACTTGTCAAGGTTTTTGGCTATATGATATACAGTGTCTTAGAAATGGGTAAACCATGACTTTCAGCATTATAATTTTTATTATTTAACTAAAGTACTATTATTTAAGGTAAAGTACGTTACACTGAATTTATTGAATTTCGGGATATCAAGCAATAAGTTAATGACATGATGTTTACTAGTGTTGTCCTGGTAGAAATAATTGATGCATAGTTAGGTTGAAACTTGTAAAAACTATGATAAATGTTTGTTCCTGCATTAAAACACCTGTAATCAAAATTTGCAAGAAAATTTTATGAAATATTTTAGAACCTTTTACCCAATAATATTATTGACTCTAATGCGGCTTTATTGCCTAGAACGTTTTCACTGATGTACCAAATTTAGTTATTTTCTTAATTTATTTTGAACGTACGTGTATTTCAAAAATACTATAGCGGAAAATGTTTAGAATACTACATGTACCTGTGCCCACACATTTTGTTAAATAAAATTAATCACCAGTAGTAAAGTGATGAAACTTTTCTTTTTTTTTTTGCCATTGAGATGACCATATGTGTTTTCTTTTATGGTATTTATTGTGAATTGGTATTTATTCAATAACATGGATCCATATTTTTTACTTAAGTGTTATTTGTCATTGGAAGACCTGCATTTTAACACCTTTCTCCATTCACCCACCCGTGAGGTACCCTTGGGAGGGCATCAGCCTTTTGTCAGTCTTTCCACAATGATGGTTTCTGAATTCTTACTTTAGTGTTTGTGAGGGAGGTTTTTGACATGAAATGTATCTTCATTAGCACACCTTTCAAATTTTTCGAAAAAATTTTTAACAATGTAAAATTCGGGCAAGTTATATGGCCTTGAAACAGGGACATAAGACCTCTGAAAGGGTGACAGATGACACACAGGTGGACTAAAACTACAACAGCATCAAAGACAAGTGCAAAATACCAGCAGGGACATAGCTTACTCATCAGTATACAAAAGATAGGGTTTTGAAACTCAGATAAGGGACATACATCCCTCCTCCTATCAAGGTGTACCTCAATAAGCGGTAGTTTGGCACCCTCCCCTCCCTTACAGTGTGTGAGTTTAGAAAGGTCTTTGAAAAGCGCTCCAACTTTCTTCTATCCTGAAATTCATCCGATTGCTTCGAGTCGTTTTCTCCTCTCAACAACTGAGGGAGTAATAGCAACTCGAAGTAATCGGATGAAATTCAGGCTAACTTTCTTCTCAATCAAAGGAACAGCAAAAGAATTCATTTAGTCATTGTTTGACAACTACACAATTTATTTCTCGTTTTAAAAGTCTTCTGTTCTACTTCAGAGAGTTTATTATAAACATTGATATTTATACATTTTCATACTCAGGTTCTGGTCTCTATAACCTTCCTACATGTACCTAAACCTTTTTGTTGATATCTAGTTTGGGTGTACATATCTAAAGATGATTAGACTGTGAACTTTCTCTTTATGTCCTATAAAGTTGATGAGGTGGCATATGTAACATGAGCAACAAGAAGCAAAATCCTACTATGCAACACTTGTGGTACACGGTGCTGCTTGCATTCAAGAGGGAATAATATGGATGAGAGAGAATCTTCGGGTGTCGGCTGGGATAGGCGAGTTTCACTTAAGTTATTTTAAGAGGTTGTACCCAAATGGAAGTCTAATTTCTGGGACGCCCCAACATTTTAATGTATTGTTAAAACAGTCAAGGCCATTCGCGACTGCCTCAAAGCAAACGGTGCAGAATGTTGTTATGGCGACTGTTGAATTCTGTCTTAACAACACTAAATAGAAGTTTGTGGACCTTACGGAAACCAACTTCCAATTAATTTGAAGCAATCTAAGATAACTTTGGTGAAATTCACATATATTCCAAGGGCTAGACAGGGGGTTTTCCTCTCTGTGCCACTATTCTTTTTTGTTGCATTGTAAAAATTAATTTGAAAACCGAAAAATTTCAAACTCGCGGCAAGGAGCGAGGAGAGCCGGCTAAAGAACAATTAAGGGTCGACTCTCCTCAATTCTTTATCAACTAACATTCCCCAAAAACGGTCGAAAGTATGTATCGAATCCGTGTCCTTTCCATCCGGGTCAACAAGGTCCTTCCTTTCATTGGCCCATTTGAAAATTGCCCCTTCTAAGCTGTACACCTCCATGCTAGACTTGATATCCTGATTTTCAGGTTTTTCTAGTTCGTCTAACAGCCGCTGTGACATAATGCTTGCCCGCCAACCAACAGCACAGTAGCATACTACCGCCATAGGATCTTGTGAAGTCCCAGCTAAAATAAGAGCAAAAACCAGTGGGTATTTCATTTTAAAATGCATTTCAACTTTTGTACCTCCATGTTTTAAAAAATGTGCAATTGAGATTGATTGGTACTGAACCGGGGGGGGGGGGGCGCGCTCAGCAAAGTTTTGAGTAAACGCATTGTTTTTAAAGTATCCCGAATAGGGAGTACCCCGGGATGGGGTTACTGATGAGCTCAATTCCCTGACAATTAAAAAGGAGTATAACCGAGTGTCACCTTGGACGCAAGGCATTTTGCAGTCATACCTTCTTTCTGGATCATCTTCATGGCTTTAGTAAAATCTGTTTCCGCAGGGTCTAGCCGTATCGCGTTGGCTAACCGGCTTACTCTAAATTCTTTTTCCTCACGCGTGTCCTGTTGAGGTAAAAAAAAAAGGCAGGTTGAAAAAAAAAAAAATACCATTTAGAAAAAGAAAAAGGAATGAGGGAATTACTGCAGGATCTATTCAGTTATTTTCCTGTGCCAAACACTTCTTCATTAAATGTTGTACCTAAAAGTTAGAGTTTGTTTTCCTGTGGCCTTGTTAGTCTGGCTTTTCTTCTAGATTCGTTCTACATTTTTCCGCAACAAAATGGCTAGAGACCGGACAGTTATTTCCACCTGGCTATCCGAGCCACGTGAATGTCTGGCCGTTCGCAGGCCAGACCAATGGAAATAATCCAATCCCGAGGCCTCCAGCTCCACACAGACAAGCACAAAGGATGAACCCTGCATACCACGATACCACTAGCCTGTTCCAGGCGTTCAGACCGTGGGGACGGGTGTCAGTAAAACGCGGGGACGGGGTCGGGGCTGGCGCTAGGGTCGGGGTCTTTCTTTTCTTAAAAGAATGCTGTTTTAAGGTTAGGGTTAGGGATAGGGTTGACACTAACCCCCAACCTAACCCTAACCCTAACGTGGAACGACGCGAAGAGATGTGAGCAGGAAAAACAGTGAGGGAGTGGGGTAGGCCACGAGCCTTAGCGGCGACATCGAAAAACCCAACTTTTAAAACATATCTCGTAATTATCAGCACTGCTACTCTCGAACAACCCGAATAGTAACTGCAAACCGTCGCGAAAAAAAATAGAATTTTACTGGAACGATTATTGAAGCAGCGACTATAATTTTGTAATTACAGCGTTGTCTCACAAGCATGGCGCCTGTGATATGGAGCACAAAAAACAAAAAGCTGTGTGTATTGTTGAACGAAGCAGGTTTTATACACCCAGATAATTTTTAAAATAATCGCATTTAAACATAAAAGTCGCCGAGACAAATTACATCAGGATATTGGTAAAATCGTTCCCCACATTTCAGTGAGTATTATGCTCAACGGGTCGTCTCCGTCAAAACATCTTAGATGTCCTCAGGAGCCGACGTCCTCTTTTCAAATATCGTAAATGAGTATCAGTTTAAACTGGGCGTGGCCTAAAATAAGAGGTTCTTAGTGAAAAATACGACACGCGTGAAAAACGCAGTGCGGATGCGTTCAAAATTATACGCGATACCAAAACAAACTAGATTCCGGCCGCGAAATTCCAAAAAGTATGCTCCACACACAAAAGATAAGCTTACAATTTCACGAACACAAAGTTTATTAATTGCTTTAGTTTCTCTCTTTTGCACCACATACTTTCCTCCTTGCACCAAAGGCGAAAATCATGTTTGAAAGTCCACGCTCGCTCTGGCAGCACTTCGCCGTAGCCATTGTTGCTGTTTTGGTCATCACGTCGTTGAGCTCGGTCAATGGGAACAACGAAAACGACCAATGCATGCTAAGTGGAAAAACAAGGACGGAAAAACCTTGTACTGGACGACTTTACCAGTTAGTTAGTTAAGTTAGTTTACGTAATTTTTTGTTGTGCTTAATATAATACTAGAACCGGCTGCAAACCATTAAACATATCAAACATTCCTAAATGTTTTTCAATTTAAATGGGGAAGATTTTGCAAATTTTAATTATTGAAAATAGAAACCTTGCGCATGCGCAGACGTTTTGCACGCGTGCCGAAAAATACGGATCTTGGCGATTTCCAAATATGGACACACCTTGAAACGAACACGTACATCGTAATAACTAATCTACGTTACGATATACAATACCTAAAACTATTTGTTTCTAATGTTACTTTTTGATATTACATAAAATTAGATTTCGTTTTCCAAGGCTGTACTTAAAAGTCTATCAGTGTGAAAGTAAAATCTGGTATTAAAAAAGAAATGATATTGTTGTTGTTGTTGTTGTTGTTGCTGGTGTTGCGGAACGTTTATATTCGGTAATGCATTTTCGTTCCTTTTCCAGTCCAGTTAAAGGGCGTTAACCAAATTTTGTTTTCTTCTTAAATTGACAAAGCAGGAAAAAACAACAACAAAAAAAAAGGCTATATAAACTGTACCACAACAACTGGATAGCTACATCTGTAAAGGAGGCAACCGATGAACGAAATGGCGGAGAGTTTGAGCGTCGCGGCTACTGTGAATCAATCCATTTGCTCAAAGCAAACTAGTGAAGAAATGTACGTGAGTACTCGAACGCGACGGGAAAAATATATTAGCAGAAACGAGGAACTGATACGCCCAGAAGACATCCATGTTGAGATTAAGAACAGTGAAACGCACGGCAACATGCAAAAAGCCGATGAACAAGAAGACATCGATCTCGGCAACACTGATAGTGCTTATCAGTGTGAGGATATTCCTGAGAGAATACAACAGAGCTCAAGTAATAACACAACGGATCATGACGACCAAAAGGTACGAAGGATTGGAATGGTTGAGGCCACTGAAAAGGAGCTCACTCAGAAACGAAGGCAACAGACCAGGGTTCTTCTCAAGAAATTCGGTGAAGATATGGAAACGGCCGTGGATATGCCCCGGATTTTCACCAAGAAACTGTAAGATTCAAAAGCCGTTTTAAAATGATTCCAACATTTCCTTCATGGTTGAAAACTACTGATGAAAATAGTACGGTTCATTACGAATATGATTATGATTATGGTTGTGAAGACAGATTTTTAATTTTAATCAGTTAATTGCCAATAGTACAGGCGGGTAATCGTGGTAATGGGTGTTCAAAATTAGGTAGCTGATGATGACAAATAACTTTAAAAAACTATGGCTAGCGAACTTAAGAAGTCGCATGAGTAAATGATTCCGCGACAATCGTGTTTAGTCCAAGTAAATTCCTTTAATTGGTTCGAAAGTGTGCCTTAAAACTCAGTAGTGCTTTATGCCCGTCGACATTTTCAAAACTTTTTTCTTGGACAGGCTGACAACAAAAGGGTTCAGAAGATGTTACGAGTTTTATATTCCGCAAGCGTCGCCATTCCAAAAACTTGATTTTGACCAGACTTTTCGGTAAAAACGACATTTAAGTCTCTTACCGGCTTCCTGTTTGATTTTGTTTCATCACGAGGCGACATATTATCACTGATTTTCATGACAACATTATTTTGTGATCTGTCTTTCATGCATTCTTGAGTTGATCCGCCGGGGAGCTTCAATTTGCGACTATCCCGTCTTGGTGTCTTAAACAAGCCAGTGCCGTGATAAAATGTTAAGATTCAATAGCTCAGATTGGTCGCATATACAGGTTGTTTACTCAAACGAACAGTTTTTTTTAATTATTTCCAGTGTTCCAATTCCATACCTGCAAATGACAGCTAAATGATTTTTTTCATGGGTTGTGTAAAGAGCTTCTCAGTTACGTGGGTTTTGTAAAGTTAAGAATTAGCATCAAGTGAGCTTTCTAGCTCTCACAGTGAGTACATAACGATTTATCTATTTATTCATTTATTATTTTATTTATTTGTTTATTTATTTATTACCCTCACTTTTGTAAATAAGTGAATTTTTGGTGCATCAATACTGTCACAATTTTCTTTAAGACAAAGGCCATTAAGACCGTTGGACAACTATGGGACTGTTGTTAAGGGAAAGTTCACTTCATAGTTACACGTTCTAAGTCACTGCGCTCAAATCAACGTAATCATAGTGCAAATTTTCTCTTCGAATACTACTGTAAAACATGTCAAACAACTTAAGATAATGGTTGGTTATAGTTGACTAAAGTATAGTTGACCCGTCATAGTTGTGTTTTGTCTGTTGAGCAGTTCAAATGCACAATAACCTCAGGCGCGGATCCAGGATTTTGAAATGGGGGGTGAATTTTTGTGATAATGTAAATGAAATCAGAGAAATCAAATATTATATGATATATGAGGGATAAGAAAAAAAAAGAAAGAAGGGGGCTCAGAAAAAGGGGGGGGGGGTGAAAATTCACCCATTTCACCTCCCCTGGATCCGCGCCTGAACCTTTTAGTTTAAACACAACGAAGCTGTCCAAATCGTAAGAAGAGTCATTCAGCTTTTAAGGGATGAGGATAATGGATGGCTCCATTAACCACGTCGGCTGTTCAACGGACACTTGGTGGAAATAATATATGTACCTTGAAATAACAGACATATCATCGATATTTTAGGTGCCTCTAGCTATAGAGATAGATTATTTTTATTGCAAAACCAAATGTGGCAATACGTTTCTCGTCAGGCGGCTTTCTCACACGAGGTGCGATTTCTAAGGAAGGCCTTATCGGACCTAGGTATAGCCGGACTATTTTACAGTTGTTGTCTTAGTACTGACCCTAGTCCTCGACCAGGAATGCGAGGCTGAGTTTGACGAAGTTTTGATAAAAACTTCCTTTGTTTTCTTACGAAAACTATGCTTTAAAAATACTAGTTAGCGCAAGAACAACAGGATTTACATAAGAAAGCGGAAAGGGTATCAAAACAGGGTCAACTGCTGCCATGTAATCATGGTAACATGGTTTATTGCTCCCAATACAATAGAAGAGATTGAAGCTTTAATCTCAATACGATAGCCATTCGACGCACAATGTTGTTTAGTTTTAACTGTACGTGAACTCCTGGCGAGTGAAGACCATATAAAACATTTTAATCCTACAGCCAAGGTCCTCCATCTTTCTTTTTATCATCCACGGAGGTCTGTGCAACAGCAAATCATCCTTCGCGCCAAAAAAAACTCTAAGCCAATCAGAGAAGAGTAGGATTTCCAGCAAACACCTTTGTGGTGAGAAACTTGCAAATTTTCGCGAGAAAAGAAATCTGACATGGAGTTTTATTTTAAAAAGTCTGAACGAACGCGCTATGTGAGACTTAAATATTGGTAGCAAGTGGAACTCCAGGGCAGGTGATGACGAGCTCCTTTGGCCGTAATTTCTCTTTGTGTCGTTTGTTTTTCAGCATTTTAGCAAAAGATGGTTCAGTTTTTTCTGGGTGGAAATTGTTTTAACTCCTCCAAAATAAACTGAGGCATCCGAGAGTTAGGTGCACAGAGTCCCTCGGGTCGTTCAAACGCGCCATCACTGAGTAAAGCTCTTTTTCACTTTTTTCCTGTAGTCACATTTACAGTTTATAACTAATATACACATATATCAGTAGTACCAAAGGTTGAAAAATAAACAACAAAGTTAATGAAAAGTTAGCGTTTTCCCATGCTTTGTTTTATGAAACTTTCCCCTGAAAATCATGGGAAATAGCATTTCCGAGGCCCTAAAAATAATGAAAAGTTTTTCTTGGGGAGTATGCTCTCAGACACCCCAGAGGCTTGCGCCTTCGGTGCTTGTTTCACTGCGCCTTCAAGCGCGTACCTAACCGGAAAAACCACGTTACTCCCCTGATATTAAAAAAAGATGCTTTCCGTGAAGGAAAGGAACTCGGAAACTACTTTGTCAATATCCCGATTCTTGTGCTTGTGTATGTGGAGCATTGCCAAAATGGCTCACTCATAGTGCTTCAAAGAGGGTTTTTTTTAGTCCCTTCATGCCGTTAAAACTGCCTTCGGTAGCGCAGGTTGACACAGGATAGGTTAGCAAAGTGACAAAAGCGACATATATCCCTGGACAGAACTGGCGGCTGGCGTCATCAAGGGTCCCGTCGACCAGAGTTGTGGGGCGCGATCCATTCAACAAAATTTCAGGAAATTTCGGTCCAAAACTCAATGGATCGGTTCGGTCCAACCGCAAAAGTTTCGAAAAAAATGGTCCACCTTTTGAGGTGGACCACTTTTCCCGGTCGGACCGGTCGGAAATTTTGGTTGAATGGATCGCGCCCGTGGTTTCACTTTTTTCTTTATTTATTTCATAACTTTTTTTCTTAAAGCAAAAATATATAAACAACGAAAACTCACGTCCTCTTCTGGTAAATCGAGAATTCTAGAAGGATAAAAAACCTTTTTAAAATTATTTGATTAAGTTTTCAAACAGGAACTTTACTTTCGGTTGGTTCCGCTTCATTGACCTTGTTAATAAAACTCCGGCTAAAAAAGTGGCAGGATTTTGAACCCATATTGGAATGATTAAATAGTGCAATTTTCACAAAGTTTTCTTTTCGTAAAATAGCAGCAATACAAAAGAAAAGGGTGCATGTGTAAAGGTCTCTTTTCGTCAAAAAAATCTATAAATAATAAAGAAATAAATAATTAAATAGACCTTGTCACGGTTTTCGACGTCATCTTGGCGAGTATAAGAATCTACTGTCGAATAATTTCCGTAAAACGGCTGTTCTGAAAAAATATAACTGTAAACTAAAGTTTAAAAAGGATTGGACCAAAAAATTTTGGGGGCGTACCTGTTCTTAAATTTCTCCAGAGGCTTGCTTCAGATTTTCCATATATTTGTCTGTAATTTTTCCGGGACTTTCTTACAGACAAATGTATTGAAAATTTAAAAAAGTGGTTCTAGCAGCTCTAGATCTTCTAGCGCATGTAAGGCCCTCAATTTTTTTTAGTAGAATCCTTAGGAGTGAAGCTTTAGTTTACAATCGATATTTTTTTCAGAACAGCCGTTCTAGAGAAATTATTCGACATTAGATTCTCATACAAACACTGTAACTTCTCACGCGCTTGCCAACTCGTCAAGATGGCGTCGAAAACCGTGACAAGGTCTATAAAAAATCTGTATTTTTAAATTTTTGAGGTACGCACGTGCGTATGTGAGTATATGGTCGCTACGCCCCTGAATATAGTGTAGTTCAATGCTTAGTTTAATATTATCAGAGTTGTGTAGTTACAGTTTGATAACTTTTGGTAAATAGCTGATGAATTGCTCGTGGTTAAATAAAGTTTACCTGTCTTCTATCTAAACGCAGTTTGCGTGAGTTTAATGTAATGCATAATGCAAATTTAAAAGGACAGTGCAGCTACGTTTTAATTACGTAATGAATAGAATCGTGTCCTTCGCGAAAAAAATACGGTCAAACCCAAGAGAAAAATTACTCAGTTATCACCTCCTATTCTTGATTTTTCCATCGAGTTTATAATCCCGGAAATTGTCTGATATTCGTGAGTTGAGCAGACAAGGTCGTGACATGCATGTGACGTGGGTGGCTTTCGTGCCCCATTTTTGTTTATAGTGTGGCTTATTTGAAACCGTTCAACGTTGCTGCTTACATCAAAACTGAACGAATTTTTGAAAAAGATAAAACAGAAACAACAAAAACAGCAGCAACAACAGCCGTATATCAAAGTGCTGTTAGGCTTCTCTCGCTATGTTCCGAAAGTGTATTTTTGTTTCAACAAACACTGAGTGTCAACACTCCTGTAACCCTGTCTAATTAGGCTTGTATATATGCACTATGCCACTAGCTATGCTTTGATGGCTTAGCTTGCTGCAGACAGTGTTTATTGTCACAAAATTTGTAATTAGACGTTGGTTGTTGTTGGTTGTTGTTTAGTGCAAAATCTTCTAAACCTAGGGCGAGTTTCGAATTTTTCCGGTACATCTTTAGTTCTCGATTGAAAGCTGTAAGTTAGCACCAACCGCAAGGGCAACGCAAGCCGATAACAAGGGATAGAGTCTCCTGAACTCTTTGGAAACTGCGCACCGCGGTGTGCGGTATACACAGTATACAAACAGCTGAAAAAACTAATGACGTAGAACATCTCTTGCTTACCAACAGGACGAGCTTTCTGTAACCTGACTGTGATGCGGTCTTCTTCATTAAATGCTGTAGCTCGTCTGTGGTCATCACCGGCACTCTTGGGTATGCTCTCTTCAAAGCGCCAATTATCATTCTCAGAGCCATGGTTAAACCCAAACTACAACTCCGTCGCAAAAGTACTGCGGTTAACAATGACAACAGTCAACTCGGTTCTCGAAGTTCTAGGGGCACGAAATAATTATGCAAGTTGTATTGTTTCAGCTTCTCTCCGATAATTTATGGTAACGCAATTACTGACAAAATGGATGTTTCCACTGCATTCGTACTAAAGTCAGGTTGTACACAACGCGCGCGAGAGAAACGGGGGGGGGGGGGGGGAAGGTGGAGGAGACGAATCAGGGCAATAATCCGCGGCAGCAACGTCAGTTTAAAAACAAGCGGAAAGTGAAAAACCAGCTTTCAGCACTGTAATTTTATTTTATTTCATGCAGGTTTAGAATAAAATCAAGCGGGAGAGCTTTTCCCTAATTTCTTTTTGGGGCTACCGGCCAAAGAGGTCACAAAGGCGTTAAGTTGGCAAGAAGCTCACGTTATGAGCAATGGCTATCTCTAGGACAGAGTAGTGTGTGTCGTTACCTCAGAATGTTATTTGACCACCAATCCACCACCATTCAGAACACTAATTACGGCAGCTCTTCTCGATAATGTTTCGGTAGAAAGTTGAACCTTCCGACCACCCCAAATGCTAATATTTAGTGGTGTCGCTTACGAGAATCGAATCGCAGGGGGTCTCTTCAGGGATAAGGTCCTGGCATATTTTCGGAAGAGAATTCACTGCATGCTATTTCTTAGTTACGATATATGTAGTTCCATGTCATCACCAAAGTTCTTTTTATGATCCGATTAGCGCAGTTCACAATGCTGGTTTCTGAATTCTTACTTTAGTGTTTGTGAGGGAGGCTTTTGACATGAAATGTATCTTCATTAGCACAGCTTTCAAATTTTTCTGAATAAAGTTTAACAAGGTAAAATTATTGCAAGTTATATGGCCTTGAAACAGGGGCATAAGACTACTGAAATGGTGACAGATGACACACAGGTGGATTAAAACTGCAACAGCATCAAAGACAAGCGCAAACTACCAGCAGGGACATGGCTTATTCATCAGAATACAAAAGATAGGGTTTGAAACTCAGATTAGGGACATACATCCCTCCTCCTATCAAGGTGTACCTCAATAAGGGATAGTTTGGCACTCTCCCCTCCGTTACTGTGTGTGAGTTTAGAAAGGTCTTTAAAAAAAAAGAGCTCCAACTTTCTTCTCAATTAAAGGAACAGCAAAAGAATTCATTTAGTAATTGTTTGACAACTACACAATTTATTTCTCGAAGTCTCCTGTTCTACTTTAGAGAGTTTATTATAAACATTAACATTTATAAATTTGCGTACTCAGGTTCTGGTCTTTATAACCTTTCTACATGTACCTAAACCTTTTTGTTGATATCTAGTTTGGGTGTACATATCTAAAGATGATTAGACTGTGAACTGTCTCTTTATGTCCTATAAAGTTCATGAGATGGTGTATGTAACATGAGCGACAAGAAGCAAAAATCCTACTGCGCAACACTTGTGGTACACGGTGCTGCTTGCGTTCAAGAGAGAATAATATGGATGAGAGAGAATCTTAGGGTGTCGGCCGGGATAGGCGAGTTTCACTTAAGTTATTTTTAGAGGTTGTACCCAAATGGAAGTCTAATTTCTGGGATGCCCCAACATTTTACCGGGTTGTTTAGAACAGTGAAGTCCATTCGCAACTGCCTCAAAGCAAACGGTGCAGAATATTGTTATGGCGTCTGTTGATTTCTATCTTAACAACACTAAATAGAAGTTTGTGGACCTCTCCGGAAAGCAACATCCAATTAATTTGAAGCAATCTAAGATAAATCTGTACGAGCTGCACTGGCTACCGGTTAGGTAACGCATTAGTTTTAATATTCTACTATTTGTTTTTAAGGCCATCCATGGATTGCTCCAACGTATTTAAGAGAACTTGTGTCAATTAAAAGACCAGGAAATTATAATTTAAGATCCTCCTCGGATGGTTTGTTGCTTGCAACGCCAACTTATAGAAGTAGGGTTACATTAGGAGACAGATCATTCCAGGTCGCTGCTTCGGCACTTTGGAATGTATTACCTCGTGAGATTCGTTCTATTACAGATCTAGGGATTTTTAAGCGCCATCTGAAAACGCACCTCTTTAGGGAAGCTTTTTATTAATTTATTAATTTTTAATTTTTATCACGATAATTACTAGTATTTTAACATATGTTGTATATTTTAATTTTATCATAGTATATTTTAGATAATTAGTAGTTAGATACCCTTTATTAAGTTATTATAGATAGAAATCATGTAATGCGCGCTTGATCATTTCATGGAAAGCGCGCAATATAAGAATTAAATTATTATTATTATTATTATTATTATTATTATTATTATTATTATTATTATTATTATTATTATTATTATTCACATATACTCTAAGGGTTAGACTGGGGTTTTCCCCTCTGTGCCATTATTCTTTCTTGTTGCATTCTAAAAATTAATATGAAAACCGAAAAATTTCAAACTCGCGGCTAGGAGCGTGGAGAGCCGGCTGAAGAACAATTAAGGGTCGAGTCTCCTCAATTCTTTATCAACTAACATTCCCTTTAAACGGGTGAAAGTATGTACCGAATCCGTGTCGTTTCCATCCGGGTCAACGAGGTCCTTCCTTTCATTGGCCCATTTGAAAATGGCCCCTTCTAAGTTGTACACCTCCAAGCTAGACTTGATATCCTGATTTTCAGGTTTTTCTAGCTCGTCTAATAGCCGCTGTGACATAATGCTTGCCCGCCAACCAATAGCGCAGTAGCATACTACTGCCATAGGACCTTGTGTAGTCCCAGCTAAAATAAAAACAAAAGCCAGTGGGTATTTCTTTTTAAAATGCCTTTAAAATTTTTAATTTCTTGTTTGAAAAAAATTCTATTCTATTATAAATGGTACCTTATTCACATACCTAGTTCATCGTTTTAACTGCTGTAAAAAACGCATTGTCTTTAAAATATCTCCGCAAAGGGAGTACCCCGGGAGGGGGGGGGGGTACTGCGAAATGGTTAGGGATAATTGCCCGTTAATTAAAAAAAGAGCGTAATCCAGTGTCACCTTGAAAGCAAGGCATTTTGCAGTCATACCTTCTTTCTGGATCATCTTCATGACTTTAGTCAAATCTGTTTCCTCAGGGTCCAGATGTATCGCGTTAGCTAACCGGCTTACTCTAAATTCATTTTCCCCACGTGTGTCCTGTTGAGGTAAAAAAGGACGGATTAAAAACAAATATAAATTAGAAAAAGAAATTACTGCAGGATCTAGTCGGTTATTTCCCTTTGCCAAACAGTACTACATTGAATGTTGTGCATAAAAGTCAGAGTTTGTTTTCCTGTGGCCTTGTTAGTCTGGCTTTTCTTTTAGATTCGTTTTGTATTTTTCTGCTACAAAATGGCTGGAGACAGGACCGTTATTTCTACCTGGCCATCCGAGTAACGCCGGAATGTCTTGCCATTCGCAGGCCAGGCCAGGCCAATGGAAGGAATCCGATCCCGCGACCTCCGGCTCCGCGCAGACCAGTGCAAAGGATGAACCCTGTATACCACTAGTCTGTTCCAGGCGTTCATATTGAATTTTACTGGAACGATTATTGAAGCAACAACTTTTGTAATTACTGCGTTGTTTCACAAGCATGGCGCCTGAAATATGGCGCACAACAAAAAGTTGTGTGTATAGACCTTGTCACGGTTCGACGCCATCTTGACGAGTAGGCAAACGCGGCCGAAATTGCAGTGTTTGTATCCGGGGTTTGTATGAGGATCTAATTTCGAATAATTTCCGTAAAATGGCTGTTCTGAAAAAAATATGATTTGTAACCTAAAGCTTCATTCCTAAGGACTCTACTGAAAAAATTTGAGGGCGTTACATGCACTAGAAGACCTAGAACCACTTTTTAAATTTCCTATACATTTGTCTGTAAGAAAGTCCCCGGAAAATTACAGACAAATATATGGAAAATCTAAAGCAAGCCTCTGGAGCAATTTAGCACAGGTACGCCCCCAAATTTTTTTAGGTCAATCCTTTGCTTTGTAGCTTTAGTTTACAATTAATATTTTTTTTCAGAACGGCCGTTTTACCGAAATTATTCGACAATAGATTTTCATACAAATACTGTAATTTCTCACACGTTTGCCTACTCGTCAAGATGGCGTCGAAAACCGTGACAAGGTCTATTGTTTCGAATTGTTAAACGAAGCAGGTTTTATACGCCCAGTTAATGTTAAAATAATCGCATTTAAACATAAAAGTCGCCGGGCCAAATTATATCAAGCCATTGGAAAAGTCTTTCCCGCATTTCAGTGAGTATTATGCCCAACGGGTCGTCTCAAAACATCTTTGACGAGGTTGCCAATGTTGGGTTAGCAGTTAGAGCGGTTTTCACTTGACTGTCGAAAGTAATTGGTTTTGGTTTTGGTTTTGGTTTTACTACGCCCTTTGGTTGGCTAGTGTATTTACTTTGGTTCTGGTTTTACGACAGTCAAGTGAAAACCGCTCTAACTGATAGTTGGTCAAAAAATTAGTAGTTAACTGAGAAATGAAAAGTTAACAGTTGAGTGCCATCCATTAATTATACTCAGTACGATCGTTGATGTTAATGAAAGCAACGAAGTTTTGCAAACAGAAATGCTATTTTCTGACTTTTTCTGTCCCGCTAATGATCAATGACTCAGTGGCACATTAACGAATATTATTATCTGCAAAAGGCACCACAGTAGTACCCGGCAAGCAGAAAGCGTCCTTCATAGAGATGGTCGTAGACAACTTAACGAATAATTCGTAATTCTAACATTAACAAGATTTTTGTATTCGGATAAGGAAATACTGTTGTCACGGACCCAAAAGCACGTCAAGTTAAACATTACTACCAAAGAAAAAAGCTGTGACTCTTACCATTGGAATTTCAGATGGCTCAAAGAAATCAGCATCTTTCATTTAAGTACATGGAATTTGTACTTACGAGATATCTTTTTTGTAAGTGATGTTTCAGTTCCAACTACGTATTGTAAACCGGTCTTTCTGAAACAGTTTTATTTCTTAAAACCTTTGGATGTCTTTATGACGCTTTTGAAATAGGCGAAAAAGGAAACATTGAGGGACGCGAACGAGGATGTCAACAAAGTCGAGTCCGTATCAAGGTACAAAAATCTTCTGATAACGCAGGTGGAAAAAGGTGGATACATGCGGTTTCTCACTTCATTCGACACGAAACATTTAGGGCCAAATATTTAAACGTAGTATAGCCAGTGTTTAACAAAACCGCGTTCTACGTCATTTTCAATTTGCCAAACGTTTTTGCCTATGAAACATCATTTATTATTGTAAAGAGTTTTATAAAAGCACTGACAGAGAATACTAGAGAAGCATTTACTTGAGTTCTTAAAACAACCCACCAAAGAAGAGATCTGGAGGTTCAAAGATTCGTTAAACCGGGGCTTAAGTGACACTTCGTTTTCATTTTTTAAGTTGATTCATTTCATTTATTTTGCCATTAACCAGAAATCCAACAACAGTATACAGAAATACATTAAAGATAATATACAATATTCCACTGAATTAAGTTATTTACAAGATTAAATGTGGTAAAGGCAAGGAAGCCTATATAGAATCCGAGGGCTTATAAACTATAGGCTTCCTGGAACTATAGGGTAAACCATACTGAACTAGAACCACTACGTGGAACTTACCGGGGCCCAGTGGGACACGGGATTGCATAGATATAGTTTACCTCTCGCACCCCTCCCCCCTCCTCTGTGGAGGCTAATACTTAGTCTGAATTAACTCATGCAGAAGAAAAGCAACAAAATGCATGAGAAAGGAGGATGTTGTTGGAAGTTTGTTCAGTGTTATTACAGCTAACGGTCTGTGTTATAGTAGTGTTTTTAGTAACACTGTGATGTCAATAAGTGTGATCTGTATAAGGTTTTCATTTGTTTTTAAGTTTGAGTGAAAAAGCAAAAATCACTGACAGTTTTGGGTTGAATGGTAATGACAAAGTTTGCAAAGAAGTTTGTTACAGAATTATCACAATTTCACATTTTCTCAAGTACGTTATCATCAGGTTTATCATTGAGATTTATTAATCACATTTATCTATTTTTAGCGAAAACACTGTGAATTTGAAATGATAACAGACATAAGACATTTTTGAAATAGATCTTTGTGGTCATGGATTGTTGTCTTGCACTGTAAAAAATGTCACCCAGTGTTATATATAGACATAATAAAATGCTTATTTATTGATGACTGAGTATCATTTGTTAATTCATTGCACATTGAAATGGAGGCACTTGATTGTAAGGCAGTGGTTGATACATAGTAGCATTCATCAATATGACCTATAATAATTGTAGAGGAAGTATTTCTTTCCTTAACTGGGTAAACAGTAGTATATCTGCAACTGCTTGAATGATAAGTGCATCAGCCCATGTACCTTGAATACACATATTATTCAGATATCTTAGCCATGAATTTTCGGTATTGCTCTCAATAAATCTCTCTGGATTGTCTCTCATAAATTGAACCCCAGCAGTACGTATATGCATATGATGGTTGCTATTGTCATATAATTGATGTGATATAGATCTAAAGAAACAATCACCTGCACCCCCAACATCTATTGATTGTAAACAAAGTGCACCTAACCTTGACTGCATCAAATTCTCAGAGGAAATAGGAGAGTTCAACTGCATTGTTGAGCTGTGATTTTGCATAGAAGGTCTAATTATTACTTCATGATGATCAGTGTTGTATTGAGTAGGTCCTGGATTCTTCTCAACATCTTTACTTAGTTTGAAATTCACATAATTGGTCATATGACTCACACAATTGCAAGAAAACAATGATAAATATCGACGTGCTTTACATTTTAGTTTCATTATCCTGTGATAATGCCTGTTAAAGAAAGACAACAAATAAGCTTTCTTGGGTATAGCCATTTTATTTAAGTTAATTATCTTTGGATCGCGTTTGTTATTACATTTATATCGTGCATGACAAAGTTTTCTCACCTTATTAACATAGCCATGGAGCTTTGAAGACTTCGGTATGTCAATCATTGAAATCTTTTTGAAGACAAATTTTGATAAGTGTTCGCTTTGATTCTCGATAAATTTCACGATGGAAGGTTCACTCAATTTCTCGATAAGTTTCACGATGGAAGGTTCACTCTTAAGTGATCGCTCGTAAATTTGTCTCTCCAAATATTCACTCTTAAATTTTCGCTCATAAACTAGTGCATCGTAAAGGTTGGGGAACGTGTCGTTCCCCAAAAAGCTATAATCTTTCTCTTGACTGTCCTCCATGCCTCGTTCTTTTCAAAATGGCGGATAAGATTTCAATGAGCCAGCGATATATCTCAGTCAGCGATATATCCCTAACAATGTAACGTTGAAAAAACGGACCGTCTGCATTTTAAGACCGGTGCCAGCCTTCGGCTGGGCCCCGGTAATGAAAATTTGGATTCATTTTTTAAAGAAAAAAAAGAAAGAAGAGAAAAAAGAAAAGAAAAGGTGTGTGGCTCAATAAAGAGTCAATTTAACTAAGAAAGAAGGAATTTTTTAAGTCTTTTGCCAAGCAAACTGATACTTTCACTGTTTTGAATTTCCCGACTTAGCGAGTTGAAAAACGAAGGACCTTGAAACCGAATTGAGAATTTTCGAAAATTAGTTCCACAATGAGGTATACAGAAAAGGCTGGAATTTCTTGTATTATAAGAATGTATCTGGCTTGCAAGAGTAAACACATCACGAAAATAATTTGGAAGTAAGCCTCTTTTAAAAAGATACATAAATTTACCTATTTGGTATAAATAAATGTCCGAGAATTTTAAAATCTCCTGCTCTTTAAAAAGAAAACCGGTAAGAGCATCAAAAGAAACTTTAGATATTATTCTGATTATCTTCTTTTGCAGAATAATAATCCGATTTAAATTAGACTGATATGTCGATCCCCACACTGAAACACAATAAGTTAAGTAAGGGTAAACTAAACTATACAGTGTGTGGTCCTTGGTCCGCGCCTTTTCCGAAAATGATAAAATATTTCGTCGAGAAAAAAAAATACGTTGAATAATGAAAGATATCGTGATTTACTGATTAGCATTCTTTCGTATGACGAAGCTTCAGCCTCCTTTTTCTGTGGGTGAAGGCACAAAATTAAAGTTTGTTGACAGTTAGGTTAATTTGTCTTTCTTGAAGTTTGGATTTTTGCGGCACCGTAAATTACATGGTCATGTTTACTTAGCCTGCGAATAAATAAAACGCAACGGGAAGACGTGCCTTTTTGCAGAACAGGTTTTCAGATCAACTTTTTTCTGCTGTTGGAAGCATATTACTGTAGACTTTGAATTTTTTTGTTTTATCGACTCTTGACAAATGTCACCAAATTTCGCTTGGCGGTCCTTGGTCCGCGACTTATGACCTGGTTGAATAAAACTTCGCAAAATAAAAAGCGACGGCCTTTGCTTTCAAAAAATGTTTTGAAAATCGTCCCTATACATGTCTACAAGTTCTCTTTTTTTAATACCTCGCATACATACAGACTTTTTGGTAATTATTTTCGACCGCGCTGAAAACCGCTCGCGACGCTCGTGTGGGAGACTCGAGGAGACTGTTGTCTGAAGTCTTTGAAAGAAGAGCAGATTATTTTATACTCACAACATCTTCCGAAAAAAAACTTTAGCTTAATTGCATCAAGAAAAGAAAAAAAATAAATGAAATTTGTGAAAATGACGTTTTCCTGTGGAAACTATAACATTTTTTCGTGCTGCTTACCTGAGACGCGGACCAAGGGCCACATTCGCGGACCAAGGACCATCGAAAACGGTCGCCTTTTTTCGAACTCCAAGCAAAATATTTATGTCTGGAACTTGAAACTTCAGGATTATCGAGAAGAACATAAAAGCTATCTTCAGGGAGTATTTCAGCTCGATTCGTGAAGATTCGGGTAAGATATTCAAGTTAATGACTTTTACACGCGGACCAAGGACCACATACTGTAGTACAAGGAGCGCAAGGAAGTTTTGGGAAGGCAAAAACTTGACTTATAAATAATACCTATTGATTTTGATATTTTTCTAGAAAAACGCTAAGAATGTGAGGCTTCCATAACAAATGCTCATCGAGGATAACACCTAAAAATACTGTTTCTTTCACACGTTCAATAACATTGTTGTCAATTTGAATAGATATATCAAGTGTTTGCCTCCTTTGGCGAGGTCTAAAGACCATAAAATTTGATTTTTGAAAGTTAATGGACAGTTTATTTGCTGGACACCATTGGGTTAATTTAAGCATTTCAGAATTCAAGATTTCAGGAAGCAAGTTAAAATCTTTGTGGGAGAAAAACATGTTTGTGTCATCAGCAAAACGAATAAAGTCCACGACCTTTGACACGTTACACAGATCATTTATATAGAATAGAAGCAGGGGGACTAGTATAGAGCCCTGAGGCACCCCGCACTTTATTTCGCAAGACTCTGAACTGATACTATTAAATTCGACATATTGTTGTCTATTGCTTAGATAGCTTTTGAACCATCTAAGTGCAGTGCCACGAACACCATAATGCTCTAATTTTGAAATTAAAATGTTATGATCAACGGTGTCAAAGGCTTTAGACAAGTCTATAAAAATACCAACTGTGCATTCCTTATTTTCAATAGCGGAAGAGATTTTGTCATATAAACAAGCAAGAGCATAAGCAGTGGAGTGATGCTTGCGAAAACCATACTGATTGTCAGAGAGAATGTTATGATTATTAAGAAACCTTAAAAGACGATTGTACATTACTCTCTCTAGGATTTTAGAGAATGCTGGTAAAACAGACACTGGTCGGTAGTTCGTAAATATATCCTGTTCACCAGATTTAAATAAAGGAATAACTCGAGCAATTTTAGCGGGATTGTCATTTGATATTCAGCGGATCGCATCCCTGGCATTCTTTCGGTTAGTTCAAACATTTTCTATAAGCCGGCAAAATTGCCTTGTCTTCGAAACTGAAATGCTAAATTGAACTGCGAATGAAGAATCATCGCGGAGAGTCGGTAGGTGAGTTTTCATTCAGAGCCGCTTTGTGGTTTCGGCGGCCGGTGATTTTGTTTACGTGAAGTTTTCTGAGATCAATGTTATAATTCGACCTTCTTGCTATTTTTACCGTCAAGTGTGATGATTCTGTTAGCTTTTCTTTCTTGCCTCCTTTTTTTTTTCTTCGTTAAGGACCAAATAGCTTCTTTTCAATTAAAGCAAATCATTGTGTTTTTGAACTAAGTGTTGCATGTGTGTGTTTATTTCATTGCGTGATTGCGACCGATTTTTATAGAATTTAGTACAACCGTATCAGAGTTGTACCGCATGCAGTTGATAGTTTGAACGCTAAACATGAACTACAATCGAAAAAAATAAAGCAGTTCTGTATCATGCCGACATTTCCAAACGATATTTCTCGGTTTGCCACTTGAAAATCGTGTTTTGCTTTTTGCATGAATTAACAAAGGTCAAGGAGTAGTGACGTCACTGGACGGCATTAACGGCTGGTCCATTCAGACGTTACTGAGGGAGGAGGGAGTAATCACGCCGGCTGTCTCAAAAAAGTCGTCATTTAGTTACCGCGGTCACACCAGCGGTCTTACCCAAAAAAAATGGCGGCCAGAAGACAGCGTTTCTCCCGCGAACAAGTAATTGAAGAAGTTTTGGTGGAGAGTGAAGAAGCCGAGGAAGATGAAGGCCCTGAAGTTAATGTAAATGATATTTTGGAGACGTCGATAGGCAATTTTACTGCTCTTCGGCGCCCCATTTCCAATTACACCCATTTTAGGGAGGAAGCTAGTCAGCTAATGCTGAATGTCTACCACCGACATGAGGTTGGGGTGCATGGGATGGATAAATCTCTCATGTCTTCCCTCCCGGCGTGGCCCATGATCACATCAGAGGTTCTGATCTGGCTGAACAGGATAAGAAGGCGGATGTCGGCAAACCCGAAGGCTTCCAATCCATGGACTATAGAGGTGAAGCGTGACCTCCCCCAAGAAATATTTGAAGTTTTAGTGAAGTCTGTGCAGGGGGCGCCTTCAGCTTTTGGGGTGTCAGTGGAGGACAATGTGATTAAATACACTAAAAAAAATCGTCTCCTGCGCGATTTCTCGAAGTTTTGTGGCATCCCTCAGAGTGAAATCGCCAATAAACTTAAGAAAAGCTTTGGCGGAAACCGTAAAGGTTTTAAAGCAGAGGTGCTTGCGAGCAGAGAAAAGCCTCTTTCTATATCCTACAATTGCAAACGAAAGCAGCTAACTCTAGTTTGCAATTATGGATGTTGGAATGAGTTTGGGTACAGTTTTCATGGGTAGTAAAATATGACATTTAATTACCTTCTGTTTTTTTTTTTTACTATAAAATATACAAACTATTTTTAAGTGTTTTAATTTCAGGGGCAGATCTGAGAATCTCCAAAGTACATTTTTCATTGCTAATATTTACAGATGATTACAGTATATAATATATGTAACGTTTCAAAATATCTCAAGGAAACACTCGAGACAACTCTCAGAGTGGCCACTATTCAGTGCATTATGGCCTGTTAAATCACGGTAAAGTTACATAAAATGCAGTTGTGTGCAGTCATTTGTCACTCAACAGATTATACAAGAAATGCTGAAGTTTCTGAAGCAAAAACAGATAACAGCTAATTGCGAAGGTCAGATGCTGTTTACTTACCCCAATAATGTGGTGGCTGCAATTGACACTTCATGTAACTTCACCTTTTCACCTTTTCATGATTTTAAATACTTTTCTGAGACTAAGATAACCCTGCAACAATTTTCCCTTCTTTTACACTTTTATGGATTAGTGTCCTAAGATGATCACCACATAAACAACAGCTTTGGTCAGCAGGATCAGCTTTATGTAGTCCACAATAACAATAGTTAGTGTCATTAAAAACCCTTTGGGGAATGTAAACATTTTTACTAGGAGTGTAAGAACAAGGTTCATGATGCTGTTCAGGTAACCATAGTAACATAATAAATTCATGCCTGAAAATTTCAGCCCATCGATTCTGGTAGGTGGTGTTTGCACTCAACTTTTGCAAAGCTATATGCTTAGCTTCTCTACCTTCCATTGTTACGGTTAAAAGACCTTGACCGTACTTATCATAGACTTGCCTGGCATGAGCAGGCACAACATGACCAATGGTCCAGATGGTGGGATTTACTGAGGTGGGTAATAGTAGTGCATTGGCACGATAGTACTCTTGTGCTAAGGTCGGAAGTTGCTCAAGATGAGTATCTTCCACTTCAAATCGATTGATGATTGAACACAAATCCCTCAGTCTTAACCCAACATAAGCAAGGGTGAGCACAGTCTGCTGTTGTTTTTGACTGTCTCCTTCCTGCCTCAAAAATGTCAACAACCTTGCAAAGTTGTGACAAAACAACCGTGACTCTTTGCCTGTAAAACGATACTGTAAATCCCCCGACTTACCCTGTGTTTCGTCAAACCATTTTTGAACCTTTTTGGCCAAGCGACCAGCCTTCACTTCACATTTGAGAGCAGTGACCACTCTCCCTAGACAGGTATCCTGTGGGACCTCTGCAAATGTTTTACAGGATGCTGGTATATTGGATTTGGCCACTGCCTCCTTTAACAATACTTTGAAAAAATACCCCCAAGCATTATTTTTGAGATGAAGTGGCTCTACATGAGCTTTGTTAATTAACTTACCTACCAAAGGAACACATTCTTGACGGCTCTTTTGACGAGCTATAAATTCTGTTACTTTAGTTCTCTTCTGTTTTCTGGACAAAGGTTTCCCATCCAGGGAGGACTTCAAAGAATCTACTTTTTGAACAACCTTCAGTCTACTTGAATACTCCCAGGGTTTCCATTTACATGAAGGGCTGGACCCAAATGTGCTGCTTAAATCAGTACAGTCATTTGTACTCACATTTGCAAATGACGAAAAGAATGTAGCAGAATTGCTTAGCTCCCCACCAAGCATTGCAAGCATTTTCATGTCATTGGGAAGCTCCTCAAAATGAAATGACACTTGTAAACCATTAATTTCAAATATACGTCCATCTAAATCTACAATTTGTTTGCATACAGAATTTAAGTACTTTTTTACAACAGGAGACGTCTCCTCTACATTAGCACCAAAGACTAAAAAATTGTCACTGCTGGATGCCACTCTCTTTCCTACATTCAGAAAACTAATAAGGAATGAACAAGCAGATTCATTTTTACCAAAAGGACATCCATCCCCCCCAAATGCAACAAGAAACCTACCCTCTGTTTCCCCAAACCATTTCAATGCACCTTTGCGTTTCCCCTGCATATTTAAGTAAAATTTTGCTAGCCGTGGTAAATACTCTCGTAAATCTCTAAAGCACCCATTAATATTTTCATCATCTATGTCAGTACAGAATTCTTCCTCAATATAAT
The DNA here is from genome assembly GCF_958299795.1 of Porites lutea. NCBI lineage: Eukaryota > Metazoa > Cnidaria > Anthozoa > Scleractinia > Poritidae > Porites > Porites lutea. Next base: position 14,492,096 of record NC_133211.1, read on the forward strand.
AAACCTTTCCTATGTCAATCTTTTTAATTTCACTTACAAGAGAATTATAAGTGATAAGTTTTGGTATGGGACAGTTTGGCATAAAATTAATTGCTGTTTTACCCCCCCTCTTTAAATTACTGGACTTCATTGAGGATGCCTGCCTCACAGCTTGATATTTCCTTTTCCCCATTACCCCAGAAGTATAGTAAGTAGCTATACTTCGCAATATATTATCTTTTGAACATTCAAATTCTGCCAACTGCCTTCGCTTACATTGCTTAATGACATAATTTGTAACCTTACTGTTAGATAATATATAATCACCAAGCACACTAGTTTTGCATTTTTTAGAAACAGTGTGGTAGAGACCATCAAGTGCAGGTCTTTTGTTAGATTTTGTTCCTCCATGAATCTTCATGGCAGCCTGAAATGTTTCTCTACATCTACGCTGTAGTGTCTGAGGTGAGACAGTGTTCGTTGGTGGACGTACACGTGTCACTGTTTAAAAACAGAGAGCAAAGATTATGGTCTGTTACTTTTCATATTTTTAAATTTATATCAGCAGATAAATGTCATACACATGGGCCTCCTTTTATTCAAACAAATATTTTCTCATACAAAAATGACAAAGTCATCTATCTTTATTTCACCTTCAGGGGTGTGAACATTCTTTTCTTGACTCTCAGCTGACAGACATTCTCCAAGTTCTTTTTTCTGAAAAATATTATATTGGCTTACACCTATTAAAGTATAAGTAAGATGTTGAGTCATGCTGCGACCAACCTTCCCCAAAAATATTTTTCAAGTTATATTTGTAGCATGTTGCTTTTAAAATCTGTTTTGATCAGATTTTTTTATTTCGATTGTTTAATGGGAGGTTTCAACAGGAGATGCAATTATGACCAGGCTGATTATCAAAGATTATGCCATCTCATATCTTATTTGTGGCCGCCCTTGTAATATCACAGCAAGCTGGCAAAAAGCATTCCGTTGTTTTTAAAACCTTGTACCCGTTCATTCAAAACCATAGTCTCTACACGTACAATTGTACTTTCTTAAGTCTGTCAGTATAATTTTGAAGAAATACTAATGTCTTTAACACATTGTTGTCAAAATAAAAGAGCTAAAAAAATTCTCTGTTTATGAATGTAAATAGATATTAATATATTCCAAATATTACATTGCATTGAGTCATGCTGGGGCCAACCTTCTGCAAAAATATTTTTCAAGTTTGATTTGTAACATGTTGCTTTTAAAATCTGTTTTGATCAGATTTTTTTATTTCGATTGTTTAATGGGAGGTTTCAACAGGAGATGCAATTATGACCAGGCTGATTATCAAAGATTATGCCATCTCATATCTTATTTGTGGCCGCCCTTGTAATATCACAGCAAGCTGGCAAAAAGCATTCCATTGTTTTTAAAACCTTGTACCCATTCATTTCAAAACGATAGTCTCTTCTACATGTACAATTGTACTTGCTTAAATCTGTCAGTATAATTTTGGAGAAATACTAATGTCTTTAAAACATTGTTGTCAAAATCAAAGAGCTAAAAAGATTCTCTGTTTATGAATGTAAATAGATATTAATATATTCCAAATATTACATTGCGTGCAGTAGTGTGGATTTTTCATCTTTAATTTTGATTCTCTCAGTCTTAAATAAGAGAATTTAACAAGCAACGGTGTTTACTGTTTATCAAATGTCGATTTCTCCTCACTTGCGTGACTAGATGTATTGTTATTGACTAAGAGGAATCTCTTACAGGATCGTGTTACAAATTTATGTCGATCTGTGTTAAAAAAAGGCCCGATATCGGATAGAAAAAAGAAAAACGTTTCGATTAAATGATCACCTACAGATATGCAAAGAATAAGAAAGAATAGGTAAACATGAGAAGGAAATCAAACCTCGTTCCAACCCTCGTTGCAATCGTATGTTAAAATTGTAAGCAGAATTTGAATACCTTATTATCTAGTCTCTGGATTTGTCGCTGCAAGGTTTTCACCTCACTTGAGAGGCTGGCTTTTTCTTTGGCTAGCTCTTGCTGCCGGATTTTTCTTTCCTTTGCGTATTGCCCCACGGCAAAGCGGACATAATCTTTTCTTTTTTGAGGCATCACTGGTGTTGAAGATTTAGAAAATAAGTCTCAGTTATTTGAGTACCAGCCGATTTCTACGAGCATCTGATACAAAACACCCATAAATGAAAGCATTATTTCTGTAAAACTAAAGTGAAATCACCAAAACTAAAAACATACGATTCTTACCAAAGGTTTAGGGTTTCCAAGATTGCAGTTCTCGACTCTGGGTTCAGAAGAACAAAAAAGCCTTTTGAAGCCGAAGTTTGTCATTTTCAGGCCGTTTGCCTATTGCTACATTATGGGGCGAAAGCGAAGACGAAGGAAAAATCACATATCAATCTTTTCCCATCGATTTTGGTATCAAAATATTCCTTGTTTTTCGCGCTTTTACGGTAGTTCGGTTTTCGATTCAGCCCGCGCTTTCCCGGGTTGCAAATCGAGCGCTATTTATACTGCCGTAAACTAGTTCCCAGGTTGACCAAAAATAACCACGGCCAGGACGCCATTTTTGGCGACATTGGCGTGACTAAAAAATGCCGACAGCTGACCCGGCGTGAATAACGATTCGAAGTAACCGGATGAAATTCAGGCTACTACACAAACAGATTGTGCGGGCTCCCTCTGAACAAACTGTTTTCATTAACTCTTTTGTCTCAACAAACTATCACACTAAGCCACGCACAAATAATTGAGCCAAAGAAGCGACGACCGGAAATACGTCGGTGATTTATGGTATCGGCTATCCTGTGATGTATCATCAAGTAAACAATGAAAAAAGACTCTTAAATAGTTCTTTTGTTTTAACATGATAACGCGAAATCAAAGCAAAATAACACGGCTTTCCAAATAAATCACCCTCGCAAGACAACAAATTACCACTATTGAAATCGGTCAACAGCAAATAAATGAATCAATGATTACCAAAACTCCCCGGAGCCTAAGAGATTATTAACCATTATTTCATACTGAGCGATATCTTTTGAATGTTCCTATGTGGCATTATGATATTGCCAACGCTAGGAAGATTGATTATGGTACACTCACACCTTCTCTCTTGCCTTTAAATTTAGTACCCAAATTGTGATGTTGTGATGCTCACAAATTCCAAGGCGCAATCCCCCACTCCCCAAATCGGTCACCAAGTGAAGGAAATCATTCGACATTAGATTCTCATACAAACATTGTAATTTCTCACGCGTTCGCCAACTCGTCAAGATGGCGTCGAAAGCCGTGACAAGGATTCCTGTACATACTTTAGCTTTAGTTCTCGATAAATGAAACTAACCGCAAGGGCAACGCAACCCGATAACAAGGGATAGATTCTCCTGAACTCTTTGGAAACTGCGCACCGAGGTCTGCCGATGTACACAGTATACAAACAGAGAACATCTATTGCTTACCAACAAGACAAGCTTTCTGTAACCTGACTGTGATGCGGTCTTCTTCATTAAATGCTGTAGCTCGTCTGTGGTCATCACCGGCACTCTCGGGTATGCTCTCTTCAAAGCGCCAATTATTATTCTCAGAGCCATGGTTAAACCCAAACTACAACTCCGTGGCAAAAGTACTGTGTTAACAGTGACAACAGTCAACTCGGTTCTCCAAGTTCTAGGGGCATGAACTACTCTCCGATAATTTATGGTAATGCAATTGCTGACAAAATGGGTGTTTCCACTGCATTCGTACTGAAGTAAGGTTGTACAGGGAGGAGGGCGCGAATCAGGGCAACAATCGGCAACAACGTTAGTTTTACAAACAAGCGGAAAACCAGCTTTCAGCACTAAAAAGTTATTTTATTTCATGCAGTTTTAGAATAAATTCAAGCGCGAGTGCTTTTCCCTAATTTCTTTTTGGGGCTACCTTCCAAAGAGGTCACAAAGGCGTTACGTTGGCAAGAAGCTCGCGCAATGAGCAATGGTTATCTCTAGGACAGAGTAGTGTGTGTCGTTGTTGGCTTAATGCTAATCAGTGAGGTCAGTACCATTTAGAACATTGACTACGGCAGCTCTCCTAGATAATGTTTCGGTAGAAAGTCCAACCTTCCGTAAGCGACCACCCCAAATGCTAATAGGGAGCTTAAGCAACAGCGTTTTTGAGCGACGGACGTCAACCGGAAGTGGACTTTTTGCAGCATTGGGCTGTGGTTTGGTTGAAACTCTTAGGTAAATCGTCTTTATATGAGAAAAGAAACTCAGCAATACAAATTTGGTAGTGTCCAGGAATATAAAAAGGGAAAAAACCTCACTTCCGGTTGACGTTCGTCGCTCAAAAACGTCTTTGCTTAAGCTCCCTAATATTTAGTGGTCGCTTACGAGAATCGAATCACAGGAGGTCTCTTCAGGGATAAGGTCCTGGCATATTTTCGGAAGAGAATTCACTGCATGCTATTTCTTAGTTACGATATATGGAGTTCCATGTCATCACCAAAGTTCTTTTTATGATCCGATTAGCGCAGTTCATACAGCTAACATTGAGATCAGACCGTGCGTCGAGTGGTGGCCTACTATATTTACAAGAGGTTTAAAAATCAATAGAACATTGAGAAACAGTAACGCCCAAAAGTGGTCGCGGTCGTTTACGACTTTCCAGCGGCTTTCGGCTTTCGGCTTTCGGTTTTAACTGTGTTTTAAATAGTTTTAAGAGAAGCGGTCGCTTACGAGAGTTGGTCGCATGTGGAGGTACTTAGTATTACATTTGATCGGTAGAAATGCAAATTATAGGTCCATGTAGTCCGGTTGGTAATCGATTGACAACACAACTACATCTTTGCTTCTGTCAAGGAGGTTTGCATAGCAGTCTCTTGGCGTGACTCACAAGGTTCTGAACTCCGTAATTCAGCATTAAGCAGCTTTCCCCAAACTATATTATAAGGATGAACATACACAGTTTTTCTTCCTTTGTTGTCTTCAAGATCTTTCCCCTCGTTTGCCCATTTAAAGATCGAACCCTCCAAATTATATATGACAGTTTTTGATTTCAATTCTTGGTGGACGGGTTTATCCAGTTCATACGCCAACTGTTGAGCAAGAGCACTAGATCGGTAACCCAAGGAGCAGTAGCATACAACTGTCACAGGCTCACCTATTGACGCACCTGGGAGATAAAGAGGGAAGAGAGCATGATTCAAGGGTGCGATGCATTTAATCAAAATTTTCGAAATATCATAAAGGTCAATAAAATGTGAATTTCGAACCTTGAATTAAAAAACAAAAATAAAAAAAACACCCCACTGTGTTTTGGACCAAAATTTTGCAGAAAGTTTGGTTTGACAATTTTGGCAACAAAGTTTTCCTGCACAGTAGAGGTTGTTTTGCAAAATCAGGGGCACCCAACGAAAATATAGTTCAAATCCACTTAAACATAGCAATTTTTTAACGTATTTTAGTATTTAAACGGTAGATATAGGCATATTTTTATCCCCTAAATATTTTTCATCTGTTCGGATTTCCTAGCTGAAAGTCTAGTGATCCGAAGATTATAGGGATCAAAACTTACTGTATATCGAAAATTTCAGCCAGAAAAAAGGCTCCCTAAAATTCTAGGTGACCTTTATGGTAAAAATCCGTTAAAAATGGGCAATTATACCACTTTTTAGATGTTCGAAATTCCTAGCAGCGGCAGGCAAGCAAGAAATTTTTACAACAAATGTTCCGAAAATTCGAGATCTCAAATCGTCTTCTGAACAGATATTTTCCGAAAATTGACGTTGGGTGCCCCTGCAAAATGAGGGTTCCATGCGCCAAGCATTTTATGATAATTAAACATGAGGAAGGCCAAGAGGAAACCTTTTGCAAAAGCGCAAAGAAGTTTAGAAGGGAAGACCCAACGATATGAGAAAGTTGCGCTTCAAGGTTTTCACCTTTCCAGTGTTTCTTTAAAAGCTTTTCTTTTAGACTGTGAGAAGTCTCTTATTTTCTTTGCAAAGTTACTGCACGCGAAAGCTAAGCATGCGAGCTGCGATAAACGAGGCAATCGCGCTGGCTGATACAAGAACTAGACATATTTTAAGAGAAAAGGCAGACTGCAAGCAGTCTATTTTTTTTTTTTCACTCAACGTGTAAAGCCCTGTGCAAACAAATACAACATTGTTGGCCAACAACTTCCAACATTGTTGGATGTTACATGTTGCGTCAATTTGCACATCCTGTTGCATGTTGTTGCTATTTTTGAGAGTTGTTGCGCAAAGTTGAAACTGATCAAACTTTTAGTACATGAAAACAGACACAACATTGATGGGAGTTGCTGCGTCTGTTTGCATGTAGCTTAAAGAAAATAAATATAAAAAAGGCAAGTGCAATGCAGACAGGCATTGCACCAAACACAAAAAAAGGTAAGGTAAAGGTGCACATCAGCCAAAGGCCCAAACGGCCAGAGCTTATCCCGGTTTCCTTAGCATAAAGTACCTAGGAGTATTGCTACTCCACCCTGGATGGTATGCTTGTCCATCACAAGGTTACCCTCCCCGCAGTATGTTGCCAGTACCCATTTATACACTTGGGTGAAGAGAGACAAAGTGGAGTAAAGTTCCTTGTCTATGGAAACAACGCGATGGGTGAGGCTTGAACCCCGGACCTCCAGATCTGGAGTTTGAGGTGTTACATTCAAAACCATGAGGAAAATCTTCCTTCCCACACTTTAATACATCTCCAGTCAATAACAGGAAACCTCATAATCTAACTGCCCTAACACTTTGAAGAAGCAAATAAAAACAAAGGTCTGTGTATCCAGGGGAGAGAAGGGGTTTTATTATACAATTTAGTACCTGATTCACCAATCAATTTAATTACTTTCTCCAAGTCTTTTTGTGATGGATTTATATGATGTGCTTTACAGAGATGGCTGACTTGAAACTCTTTCTCCTCACGAACATCCTACAATGAGAGAATTTTGTAAGTGTTACATTGAACATGAGTGGGAGGTCCAATTTTTTGTTAAGCAACATGGCATTTAGTAGAGGCTGAGGAATATTGAACTTGACCTACAATAATAACTGTCAAAATTTTTGGGAAGTAGTACTGTTCTGTTTTATCCCAACATTGAAAAGGGAGGACATGGAAATAGTAATTAGCAAAAAGAGAAACCTTAACCCTCTTTTTTGAACAACCGCACCACATGTTTAAGCTTAATATTTTGACATAATTTTAAGTGAGAAAGGACAGGAGGTGGGAGCCTGGGAGAACAGCTACAGGAGTTGGGAAATGAAAGGGTGGGATGGGGAATTCTGAATGGGTGGGAAGCAAGAGAAATGGGGGGAAATTATGCAAAAATGCTTCATATTTTGCAATCAAGAAAGAGCTAGAGGGAGGGGGCCAAGAAAAAAGGGGAACCGGGAATGTAAGGTATGGCAAGTGAAAGGTTTGGACCCCCCTTGTATTTGTCCCCCCCCCCCCCCCCCAACCCGACCCACAACATAAAAAAAGGGTATTGATCATTTTCATACCAGACTCAATCATGAGAATTTCTTACTAACAATTTCAATAAGTTACTCATTACGACTCACCCAATTAGAAATTTGTGGACACAAGCAGCCACATAGCCTGCGCGCAGACGAAATTAAACTCTGGTTAACTCCATCTGCAAAACAGCGCCGAAATCCTTGTTCTGGACTTCCAGCTGTGTACCCAGATTTGAGTACACGCCACGATT